>NC_091254.1:98302500-98615000 GCF_042477335.2 Ovis canadensis | reverse complement strand
GTACTTCAGAGAAGAGCTGAAGCAGAGGATGTGAGGAAGGCCCGTCTCAGTCCTGGGAAGGCCCCGAGGGGTCCTGCTCGGTTACAGTGAACTGGATCGCACCCTGCCTGGCAGTAGAAAAGAGTAGCTCCAAGGGTCTGAAGGCAAGGAAAGGATTGTAAAGGTGGAGGTGAGTGGAGCGAACGGATTTTGAACAAAGAACGCATTGTTGGAGGCAAGGTCGCACTCTTCCCAGAGATGGAAGGGGTCCAGGAGTCAAGATTACCCCTAGTGGCGACCAGAAAACACCAGGGGGGCTGATGCAAGATCATAGTCCGGGGAAGTCAGAAGTGTCCTTAGGTTAGGTATTATGTGTTGGTCTTCTGCCACGGGCCCAAGACGACCGATTCCATCGGAGGCCTGCGGTTTCCTTCTTCACAAAAGAAAAAACAATGACGGTGGGGCAGTCCCACTTCTGGGGATTTTCCTTGAGGACTAATTCCCACAGGTTCCAGAGGAAACATGCCTTGTTGATGTTCATCCAGCCGCGTTTGGGAGCGTAGAAACGACTTGCAAGCAAAGTGCAGGGGCTGGGTTGGCGCTCCCTGTTCATGCATCACGGCGCCTCTGAAACTTCCTGTTAGGTGTACGTGGGTGCAGTCAGGGACCCTCCGGGGACAGCTTTACAGCTTTTCAAGAGCTTCTGGTAAATTAACTAATGTTGCTTATTTCTGGATAATGCAATCTGAAGTGTTTTTAAAGTTTTGCTTCCTAGCGTTTTAAATAATCATTGACGTTGTAAACCATTATCACGTATTAAAGAGTTTTTATTGCAAACAAAAGAGGAATGATGCAGTCACTCCTGAAAGGAGCCTCTTGGCCCCCAGGCCCCTGGGGGCCACGCTCCTGGGCCAGCCCTGCCCGAGGGGCCCTGGACTCTGTCTAGCGGGAATCCCGGGCCCAGCCCAGAGGAGGCAGTTGGGCTGGGGGCTGCATCTGTGTGTCCTTGCCCAATTTCCTCTGGCTGCTGAAACAAAGTATCACAAGCCTGCCCTGGAAACAGCTGAAGTCTGGCCCCACCCTCCCTGGAGCGGGATGTCTGAGATCAAGGTGTCTGCAGGCCCTCTCCCCCTGCAACCCACGCAGAGGGCCCTCCTGGCGTCTCTGGCTTTGGGGGTCGCCCGCACTCCTGACCTGAGATGGTGTCACTCCAGCCCCCACGTCTGGCTCCTTGTCTCTGTGTCCTGGGGGCCAGAGTCTCCTCTTTAACAAGCACACGCCTCGTCCAGGGTCAGCCCCGCCCCTGTTTCTCCAGAATGACCTCATCTTAACTGTTAACAGTCACATCGAGTATTACCCAGTCTCTAAGCCGGGTCGCCGTCGGAGGTCTGGGGAGCTCGGGCTTCCACGTGTCTTTCCGAGAGACACAATTTAACCCAAAGCAGCAGCTTAGCTGCAGGCCCTGGTCCTCACTTTGAGTGGGGTGGGTCCCTGTCCTGCTGGGCCCACTCCGACGGGCTCTGAACGTCCAGTGCCAGCAACTGTGGCAGGCCCGCAGGGCATCGTGAACTCAGGCTGAGAGGTGACCCTGAGCACACAGCCCACAGGCACCCACCCCAGGAAAGCCTTGTAGAGCTGAGGGTCTCAAACTCAGTGAACTTCAGAATCCCCACGGACTCCCAAGGAACAGCAAACCAATGAGGGCTTATGTGAGGAAGACAGCAGATGGCCATCCTTCTCCCCTTGGACGTCCCCTAAAACCCTCGCGCTCAGGTGGAACCCTAGCAGGGTCCTCAGGATTCTGGGAGGGCTCACCCCTTCCTTGACTCTGGATTAGGAGAGAACTACCCCCCGTCGCCAGTAGGGGGCTCCCAAGCTGCCTTGGGAGTCACAGAGTTTGTGGAGCTTGGCTGGTTTGGGGGGTTCTCAAACATCGCCCCCTGTTAGAGTCATCGGTGGGGCTTTTACAAGATGATACCAACCTAGGCAGCATATTCAAAAGCAGAGACATCACGTTGCCAACAAAGGTCTGTCTAGCCAAGGCTATGGTTTTTCCAGTGGTCATATATAGATGTGAGAGTTGGACTGTAAACAAAGCTGAACGCCGAAGAATTGATGCTTCTGAACTGTGGTGTTGGAGAAGACCCTTGAGAGTCCCTTGGACTGCAAGGAGATCCAACCAGTCCATTCTGAAGGAGACCAGCCCTGGGATTTCTTTGGAAGGAATGATGCTGAAGCTGAAACTTCAGTACTCTGGCCACCTCATGCGAAGAGTTGACTCATTGGAAAAGACCCTGATGCTGGGAGGGATTGGGGGCAGGAGGAGAAGGGGACGACAGAGGATGAGACGGCTGGATGGCATCACTGACTGGATGAACGTGAGTTTGAATGAACTCCGGGAGTGGGTGATGGACAGGGAGGCCTGGCGTGCTGCAGTTCATGGGGTTGCAGAGAGTCGGACACGACTGAGCGACTGAACTGAACTGAGCTGAACTACGTGTGCAACCCACAGTTTGAATGTTTTCACTCTCATCAAACAGCAGTTGTTAAGATTTGTCTGTCACATAAGTGCTGGACAAAGTCCCACTGACACTAACACTTCAGGATGTTTGGACTGAAATACTGCAGCTTAAACACAACTTCTGTCCCATCACTTCATGGCAAATAGATGGGGAAACAGTGGAAACTGTCAGACTTTATTTTGGGGGGCTCCAAAATCACTGCAGATGGTGACCGCAGCCATGAAATTAAAAGACGCTTACTCCTTGGAAGGAAAGTTATGACCAACCTAGATAGCATATTGAAAAGCAGAGACATTACTTTGCCAACAAAGATCCATCTAGTCGAGGCTATGGTTTTTCCAGTGGTCATGTATGGATGTGAGAGTTGGACTGTGAAGAAAGCTGAGCGCCGAAGAATTGGTGCTTTTGAACTGTGGTGTTGGAGAAGACTCTTGAGAGTCCCTTGGACTGCAAGGAGATCCAACCAGTCCATCCTAAAGGAGATCAGTCCTGGGTGTTCATTGGAATGACTGATGTTGAAGCTGACACTCCAATACTTTGGCCACCTGATGCGAAGAGCTGACTCATTTGAAGAGACCCTGATGCTGGGAAAGATTGAGGGCAGGAGGAGAAGGGGACAACAGAGGATGAGATGGTTGGATGGCATCACTGACTCAATGGACATGAGTTTGAGTGAACTCCAGGAGTTGGTGATGGACAGGGAAGTTTGGTGTGTGGCAGTCCATGGGGTCGCAAAGAGTCGGACACGACTGAGTGACTGAACTGAAACACAACTTCACCAACCACACTCTTCCTCCATCCCAAAGCGGGTAAATACTCTGAATGGTGCAAGCAAATATAGTTCCAATGAAGAGGAAACAATGAATCCTAAGCTTTTCATTTGGTCCTTCCCATAAAAGTCCATCCCATTTTTTCCCCCCAGGTTCAAATTTAATTTTAGTTCTGCTTTTTTTTTTTTCTTCTTCTCAGAAGTAACGTGCATTCATTGCAGAGATGTGAGAAATACAGAAAAGCACAAAGAGAACCCCACTGTATCAGCTGCCGGCTTCTTCAAACCTAAGGCTCAGACTGTGGCAAGCAGTGTTTAAAAATTAGCTTCAGGTTGTAAATACTTTATCACCGTTCCCGTAAATTATTTGAGATCCACGTTAATGTTTACTCAAGTAGCTTGAAGAATTAGTTGCTCAACCACTAAAACTGGCTCTTTTATAGAAATTTTTGTCCAATGAGGCAATAAAAGGAACTTGTTCTTCTAAATAAGGAAAGACAGTTGGAATGCAGAGCTGAGTGAGCGTCTCCCCTCGCTGGTTCTCAGATACGGTTCTAAAGGATCAGTGCCTGGAAAGGGGTCTTCTGGTTGTGTCCTGTAATATACTGACCCGTGGTCAGTTGGAGCCAGAGAAATAGAGAATTAACTCAAACAAGAGATGCGGGAGAGAGGGTAACCAGGACCCAAAATATGATCAGCTAGTATCTGAAAGTGCTTGAGAGCCACACTGCAGATCAATCACTGAGCGTCAACGACGGATGTCTCAAGGCGGAGTCTGAGTGGCCCAGGACCTTCCTTTAAGGATGGGTGACAGCCAACAGCATGACTCCTCCCGGCTCTGGCGGGTCACACGGCAGGGCAGCGCTGTGTCCAGATTCCCGGCTGTTCCCACCGCAGCCCAAAACTGTAGTGAGTATGTGGGGAAAGGAAAGCTCATTTATTTCCCATGGGTAGGATAAGGAAAGTATTACCTTAGTCCGTTTAGGCGGCTATAAAGGAGATGAACCCTGGGTGTTCTTTGGAAGGAACAATGCTAAAGCTGAAACTCCAGTACTTTGGCCACCTCATGCGAAGAGTTGACTCATTGGAAAAGACTCTGATGCTGGGAGGGATTGGGGGCAGGAGGAGAAGGGGACGACAGAGGATGAGATGGCTGGATGGCATCACCAACTCAATGGATGTGAGTTTGAGTGAACTCTAGGAGTTGGTGATGGACAGGGAGGCCTGGCGTGCTGTGATTCATGGGGTCGCAAAGCCTCAGACACGACTGAGCGATTGAACTGAACTGAACAGAATACTACAGACTGGGTGGCTTGTAAACAACAGAAAACTGCGTCTCCCAGTTCTGGAGGCTGGAGGCCAAGATGAAGTTGCTGGCAGCTTCAGTGTCTGGTCTGCGTGCAGTTGGGGACGGGGCACAAGAGCTCTGGGGGGCCAGGTCCCTTTCATAAGGTGCTGATCGCATTCATGAGGGTTCCACCCTTGCGACACAATCATCTCCCAAATGTCCCACCTCCTAACGCCATCACTGTGGGGTGAGGACTTCAACGTGGGAATATGGGGTGAGGGACGCAAATATTCAGCCCCTTACTCCTTGGAAGAAAAGTTATGACCAACCTAGATAGCATATTCAAAAGCAGAGATATTACTTTGTCGACTAAGGTCCATCTAGTCAAGGCTATGGTTTTTCCTGTGGTCATGTATGGATGTGAGAGTTGGACTGTGAAGGTAGAGCGCCGAAGAATTGATGCTTTTGAACTGTGGTGTTGGAGAAAACTCTTGAGAGTCCCTTGGACTGCAAGGAGATCCAACCAGTCCATTCTGAAGAAGATCAGCTCTGGGATTTCTTTGGAAGGAAGGATGCTAAAGCTGAAGCTCCAGTACTTTGGCCACCTCATGCGAAGAGTTGACTCATTGGAAAAGACTCTGATGCTGGGAGGGATTGGGGGCAGGAGGAGAAGGGGACGACAGAGGATGAGATGGCTGGATGGCATCACGGACTCGATGGATGTGAGTCTGAGTGAACTCCGGGAGTTGGTGATGGACAGGGAGGCCTGGCGTGCTGCGATTCATGGGGTCGCAAAGAGTCGGACACGACTGAGCGGCTGAACTGAACTGAACTGACGACTATGTATTTGTAAGCCTTAGAAATGAGAAGTAAAGCACGGGATAAAGTGCGGGCACCTGGGCCTGTTTCTACGGGAAACACTGAGACTCCGGCCTTCCTGTCTCTGCAAGGCACAGAGAGCTCCCTTGGCACACGTCAGTGAGTCTGGACCAGGCGCGCCTGCAGAGAGAGCCTTCTGGTTGGACTCTAAGCAAGGTCTCTGACCCTCCCGGGCCCCACCAAGGGATGGGAAGGTTACTGTGGCCCGAGATGCCTGGGATCCAGCTGATGGCGCAGGAAGCCTTTTTGAAGCTTCCTTTACCTGGTTAAATGGCTAAAGACAGCACTTCCTTCTCTCATGGGGGGAGGAGGCTGACTCCTCACAAGGGGATGGGAACCGTCACACCAGCTGCCACACCTCCCAGGTATTCCCCTGAAGGCCCATGTGTCTCCCTGTAGGAGCCCTTTCTGCCCCCCTTTCCCCTGCAGCCAGCTGTCCAGGGGGCCTCTGCGTCTGAACGAACTCAGATGGGTGTGAGTGAAGCGTGCTTTCTTTCCTCCTGTTACTCTGCCTCCTGATAATTTTCTAGGCCCCCCCCCCACCGACCCAACAGTCCAGATTCCAAAGGGGCATTCTGGGGTCTTATAACTCACCCCACACTGGACCCTGAAGACAGCCATGTGCTGCCTCACCTCTGCCCACGGATGGGATCTTCCCTGTAAAGTCTCCAAGCCTCATGGTGATGCAATCTGAGAAACTTACAGAAACTAGGAAATCTTGAGATAAGGATTTCTCGAGGTTGCTTAAGAGCTCCAGCGGCGGCTTAAATCCCTGTGGTGGACTCCATGCAGCACACAGTCACTGCTTCCTCTTCATTTTTCAAAGCGGCAGAAGTTCTGGGGTCTTTATAAAGATGTTTTTACACGCCTGCTCTTGGCGGGATTTAGATTTGACTCCAGTGGGGCCCAGCTCTGTTTCAAGGAAATTAGGCAACTTTACACGCAACAGAAGCTTCAGGGCAGGAAGACTTATGGGACATTTCGCAAGCGTATGGTGAGCTTATTTATGAAAGCAAACTCCTGTGATCAAGGGTGGATCCTGGGGAGGCCCTGTAGTCAGGAAGATGGGAAGGCCACAGGGAGAGATTTTCACAAAGAAGGAAGTGAGACACAGGGTCGAAGGCTATGAAGGCACCGGAAGACTGAGTGACCATTTCATGGGTCACTGGCAACGGGCGACCGCAGTTTCAGGGAGGCTGGGGGAGCAGGCTCCCTGGAGGAAGTGGCTCCGCTCAGCACTGAGGGCCCCTGCGACCCTGGAGAGGTCGGAGGGGAAAGGGCAGCTGCCCGGGGAGGAGGAGGGATGTGGCCGAGCAGGATCCAGGAAGATGGAGCTGAGCCTCCCTTGGGATGAGAACATGAGACACAGGCATGGTGGGAAGTGGAATATCTCCAAGGGGGCGCATCCACAAGAGACCAGGAAAAGTGATGCCTCCCCGGAAATGAGGAACCCTCTCTTCCGAGACGAGGACAAACAGTAAGACCAAGGAGGTGATGGTGGACGGATGAGCGTGATCAGGAAAAGCCTTCCACGTACAGAGTGTTAACAATGTCCAGAAAGCTGGTCACTTACTGACCAAACCGAAAGCAGTGAGTGGAGGGTTCCTGTTCCCTCTGGACGGGGAAGTTCACACGGTTTCGCAAGAGGTTGCAGAGCTGCTAAACGCAAATGTTAGGTTAGCTGGGAAGGGGCGAGCAACGTCCAAACGCAGACTGACCACCAGCCTGGGGCGATGTCAGAGGGGCCACAGGCGTGCTGAGCACACAGGGCCCGGCCTCTGCGCGGCGGGGCTGGCCTGTCTGCTATTAGACACCGGGCAGGAGGAGTGAAGTCAGCCCGAGTGTCAGCCGAGAGGGGGGGCGTCAGACTTGAGCTGCTTGGACTCACTTGGGGGGCTTGGGAGAACCCCAGGTCTGGGCCATCCAGCGTTTCCGGGTCAGTGGGGGTGGGCTGGGATCGGAGATTTCCCGCGTCTAGGTGCCCAGTACTTTGGGGCCTGGTCCGAGGGTCACCCATTCTGTTATCAGCTCCCAGGACCCGCCTAGGACTGCAGGGGACAGCCAGATGCTAAGGACCCCAGGCCAGGAGGAGAGGAGGAGAGGGGTCCCAGGCCCAGGAGCGCCGGGTAACCGTCTGTTCAGAGAGAAGACGGACTTCCCTGTCTGAGCAGAGAGGGAGGTGCGGTGGGAACCAGGGGACCGCTGAGCTTAGGACACTGACGCACACACCTGCACTCACACCCACAAGCTCATACACACCTGCACTCACACACCTACAGCCACACGTGAATTCACACACCCACAACTGCATACATGCCTGCACCCACACCTGAATTCATACTCACACCCACTCGTGCGTGTAAGGTATAGTTCGGGCCAAGGCAGAAAGAGGAAAGAAGACCTCAACAGATGTTCAGTTCAGTTCAGTCGCTCAGTCGCGTCCGACTCTTTGCGACCCCATGAATCGCAGCACGCCAGGCCTCCCTGTCCATCACCAACTCTCGGAGTTCACTCAGACTCACATCCATCGAGTCCGTGATGCCATCCAGCCATCTCATCCTCTGTCGTCCCCTTCTCCTCCTGCCCCCAATCCCTCCCAGCATCAGAGTCTTTTCCAATGAGTCAACTCTTCGCATGAGGTGGCCAAAGTACTGGAGCTTCAGCTTTAGCATCATTCCTTCCAAAGAAATCCCAGGGCTGATCAGGCAAGGAGGGGCGACAGTCAGCCATACGACCAGGCTGAGTGCGGAGAGGGGTCAGGGAGGCTCCATATTTGTAGGGAGGCTTGTGGAAGCGATAAGGGAAACGTTAATCAGGCGGGATGTTTTGGGTATTCTTTAGTTGAGATGGCATTTGTAGTTGGGCAGGGGGTGGTAAGTCTTCTGGGCAGGTGTAGGGTGGAAGGTTCCTGGACAGGGAGTGATAAGTCCCAGATAGATGCAACTGGCCTGGAGCACCGGGGCGGGGCCTAAAGTTCCGTTCTGTTTTCTCTGAAGTTAGATGATTCAGCAAGGGCCTTTGAGACTGTTGTTTTCTTTTCTAGGCCCGAAAGACTCCTTCAGTGTGTACACCCCTGCACCCACACGCGCACCTGAATTCACACTCACACCTACAGCCACACGTGCACTCACACGCAGACCTGAATTCACACTCACACTCACTCCCACACCTATGGAAGGCCACGGCCCCAGGGGAGCAGAGGCTGAGAGCTGACCGAGGAGGCTGGAGCCCAAGCGCAGGGCTCCCCTCCAGGCCCTCTTTCCTCGTCCCGAGGGCCCTTCAAAGTGCCCCTGGGGGCCGCATCCTCCGTGACCACCAGGAGGGCAAGCCCGAGACCAAGCCGACCTGTCCCACAAGCAAGGAGAGGGAGACAGCACAGCCCTGCATCTAGACCTGGGCCCACGAGGAGCAGGGTGGCAGGGACGGAGCTGGCCCAGGGCTCCTGCCAACGGCAGCACCAAGATGCCCTCGGGCTGGGCGGGGCCGGCCTTGGTCTCGGCATCTCGGGCTGAAAGTCTGCTGTTGAGGCTGCTCAGCCTGTGGTGCTTGTCACAGCAGACCAGGCAAACCTACACCAGGGAAAGGAAGCCAGCAACTTGCCCCCAAGGAACCTGCCGTCTTTGGGAAAAGAAATGCAAAGACCGGCGTCCCAGACTGAGAGACGCTGCAACCAGGGCCGGGACAGGACAGATGATCCGCAGTTTGGGGTTGACCTATGCGATTGCCCAGGTTCGGGTTTAGCTGACTAGAGGTGGAGAGAATGGAATGACTTGGAAGAAACAGTGCCAGTGGGCACCGTAGTGTGGATTCTGGGCCAGTTGTGTGGTTCAGGGCAGGAATAACCCTGAGAGTTCCCTGAAGCGTGTGTGACAGAGAACAGGAATAACAGAGCCTACGCAGAGGGTGGAAGATGGGCAGAGGGCACAGAAGACAGAGTCTGGGACCTCCCCTTGGCAGCGAATGGCACCCCATGCTTTTTATTTGAGAAGATTTTCTTTTTGTCAGAAATCTCCCATTTGGGGATTCAGTATTGATTTTACTCCCATTTCTACAAAATTCCATTCCATTTGCTCCTTTCAGTTTTAGGATAATTTTTACAGTAAGTGGGATGAGCTGATGGAAGGCATCCATGTTGAGCTAGATGAAAATATGTTCTGAAATCTCAGAAGCCGTCGTCTCGGCAGTTTGCGGATATAAGCTGCCACCTCATGGCAGCTTTAGGTGTATTGTTTTACTTCTGTCAAGCATTTGAAGGAGTTTTCAATGCTCTTGACTAGGGCCCCCTCCTCCCAATCTGGGTGCAGGTATTTCCGCCTAATCGTCTTTCTGTAGGTTTGCTTCCCCAGCAGCCCTGCAGAGGGGTCCAGAGGCACTGACCCCCTGGCCTGGAATGTCGGGGGGCGGGCGCAAGGCTTCCAGAAGGTGCAGGCCATCAAGTTGACTTGTGGGGAGTGAAGCCGATGAAGGGAATTTTAAGAGAAGAGTAGACCCTTCAGGGTGGGGCTGGGATGGTGTCAGAAAATGAAAAGTGAAACAGACTCGATGAATACCTGCTATTTCCCGTCCAAGCTGGGTAAGGTTGGTGTCCCCAAGGGCCTGTTTCATCCTGTTGACTGTGTGTGGGGTGATGCTGGCCGAAGGGGTCCTATGGAGGAGGTGCTAAGGGGCCTGACATTCACGGTGCACCCTCTGGGTAGAGGCTCACAAGCCGTAATACTGAGAGGGGCAGGGCCACACGCATTCACCAGATGAGGAAACCGAAGCGCCGGACAGTTGGGAACATTTGCCCCGAGTCGCTTCCTGAAAAAGCAGCCAGTCTGGACTGCAAATCTAGCTCTTCTCAAGCTCTTTCATTTCACTCAGCTCACATCAGGCCTTTAGCAGGAAATTTAGTGGGTCAGATGGATACTGAAATGGCCAAAAACGAGGCAGGAGAAGTTGGTAGATTTGGTTACATACAAATAAAAAAAATACTTGCATGTTAAAAAAGGGCTTCCCTTGTGGCTCAGCTGGGAAAGAATCCGCCTGCAATGCAGGAGACCTGGGTTTGATCCCTGGGTTGGAAAGAACCCGTAGAGAAGAGAAAGGCAACCCACTCCAGTATTCTGGCCTGGAGAATCTCATGGACTATACAGTCCGTGGGGGTCACAGAGAGTTGGACACAGCTGAGCGACTTTCACATGCACGTTAAAAAAAACCCACCATAAACAGGCTGACATAGTTTTACACACAAATACATACATGTAAGCTTTTCTATATGCAGGTGTGTGCATATGTGAGCGCCAAGTCGCTTCATTTGTGTCCAACTCTTTGCGATGCTATGGACGCTATGGACTGCCCGCCAGGCTCCTCTGTCCATGGGATTCTGTAAGCCAGAATGCTGGAGTGGGTTGCCGTGCCCTTCTCCAGGGGATCCAGGAGATTGAGCCCAAGACTCACCTGGGGAAGCCCATATCTGCACATGTCGTAGAAGTTTATAAATTATGTATGCTTTGTATTTATATTTGAAACATTTATATACGATCCGCACACGACCGCTGCTCCGCTCCCTGTTCTGCGCTCTCCGGAGGCCCAGCAGGCAGGCCACTGCCTCCGGGGCTTTGCAGTCACTGTGGTCTGTACCGGAACCTTTTTTTCCTCTTTATTGTATTTTTAAAATTAGAGTATAATTTGCTTTCCAATGTTGTGTTAGTTTCTGCTGCACAACAGCGTGAATCAGCTGTGTGTACACCTACGTCCCCTCTCTCTCGAGCCTCGCCCCCCCCCCCCACGTCATCGCAGAGCAGCAGGCTGAGCTCCGCGTGCTGTCCAGTGGCCTCCCACTGGCCGTCCGTGTCACACATGGTGTGTGTCTGTCAGCCCTGCTCTCTTGGTGCATTCCACCCTCTCCTGCCCCAGCGTCCACAAACCCGGTCTCTGTCTGCGTCTCCCGATGTGTGACTGCAGATGCTTGTTTAACCCCTGACCTCATTCTCCAGAAACTTCGTCCCTGCGAGCATCCTGTTCATGACTGTGCCCTCTGCATCCATCCCCAGGCCTTGCTCCCTCTCCCCCTGCTCTGTTTTTCTCCACCAAACATTTCATCACCATCGAGGACACTCTGTATTTTGCCTGTTTATTTTGTTGGCTGTCTTCCTCACTACTCCAGCCTTAGGTCAGGGCTCAGAGCTTAGTTCCTACCCACTGAACAAAAACACGTAGAGAGGCAGGGGCTTTTTGTTTGCTTGTTTAAGAAAAGAGGAAAGTAGTTTAAAAGGGAGAATTGTCCCACAACAAAGTACCTATAAACTCCCAAGACACTTTGCAAACCATCAGAAGCAAACACGCTATGACCCCTTCTGCTGTAACCGTGGACAGTCCCAGAACTCACATGGCATCTCATTAAAGAGGAGCTTCCTAGTTTTCTGGGCCTTGGGCACCCTTCATCTGAGCAACTGGAAAAAGAATTACCCTGTTAGGCCAGTGGCTTAAGTGCAGGCAGAACAAACATTGTACTTGGCAGGAGAGTAGCTAGTCTAAACAGACTTTTAACCTTTTAACTTCTTCCTCAGTCAAGCTTCCCAAAGAGGAAAGAGGCAGCTGGCAGTCTTTAAGGCATTTTTTTTTTAAAGGGGTGGTTGAAATTTGATATGGAGACATTCTCCTGGTTAAATTTAGTTTTTCAAAGTGCTGGACAGTTAAAAAAATTTTTTAAACAAACTTTCTGAGTGAATTCTATGTTCCAGGTAGAATTCTATATGTTGTGTGTGTGTGTGTGTGTGTGTTTGCGCGCTTAGTCATGTCTGACTCTTCGAAACCTCGTGGACTATAGCCCACCAGGTTCCTCTGTCCATGGGATTCTCACTGGAGCAGGTTGCCATTTCCTCTTCCAGGGGATCTTTCCAACCCAAAGATTGAAACCTGGTCTCCTGGGTCTCCTGCACTGGCAGACAGATTCCTTTTCCACTGTGCCACTGGAACCATCCCTGCTCCTCAAAACCGGCTCAAAACACATCAGTGTTTCAAATGGAGACAGCATTCAGCAAACCAACAAATTTATTTAAACACACACTGAGTTGGGACTGCCTTCCAGTTGTAGGTACTGGGAAGAAGCCAGAGAAAGGAAACAAAAGACCCAGCCTCCACCTAGAAGGATGGGACGGGGCTCAGGTGGGAGGGAGTTCAAGAGGGAGGGGGTATATACATACATTCGGCTGATTTAGCAACTGCACAGATGGCTGATTCGCCTGTTGTGCAGGAGAAACCAAGAGGACACTGTAAAGCAGTTATCCTCCAATTAAAAATAAAAAGCCCCACCTTCGGGGACTCCTGATCCCATGTCCATTGGATGAGGAAGCCGCCTGGAAGGTGTGGTGAGCTGGCAGGATGCAGAATTAGCTTACAAGATGCTCCCTGTCCTAGGGAAACATACACCACCAGAGGACCTGGGTGTGGAGCCCAGCTGGCGGTGATGTCTTCCTGGAACCCCTCCTGGCCTCACCAGGATGGTGAAGTCACCCACTGTGCCCTGACTCTAACCTTTCTTGAGCAGCTACTTCAGCCTACAGAGTGGTGAACGAAACAGACACAGTCCCTTGCTCCTGCAGCTTACTTCCCAGAGAGGGAGACTGCATGGAAGGTCAGCAGTCTTATTCAGTACAGTGCAGCTGCTCAGTCATGTCCGACTCTGCGACCCCAGGGACTGCAGCATGCCAGGCTTCCCTGTCCATCACCAATTCCTGGACCTTGCTCAAACTCATGTCCACTGAGTCGGGGATGCCATTCAACCATCTCATCCTCTGTCGTCCCCTTCTCCACTTGCCTTCAATCTTTCCCAGCATCAGGGTCTTTTCCAATGAGTCAGTTCTTCGCATCACGTGGCCAGAGTACTGGAGTTTCAGCTTCAGCATCAGTCCTTCCAATAAATATTCAGGACTGATTTCCTTTAGGATGGACTGACTGAATCTCCTTGCAGTCCAAGGGACTCTCAAGAGTCTTCTCCAACACAACAGTTCAACAGCACCAGTTCTTCGGTGCTCAGCTTTCTTTATTGTCCAACTCTCACATCCATATATGACTACTGGAAAAACCAAAGCTTTATTAGGGAGCGGTGGAAAGTAAGCAGTCAGGGCCACGGAGGGATGGAGGGCGGGAGAGCGACTCCAGAAATCGGGGGTGGGGCCCGCAGTGGGCAGTGACCGAGGGCAGCGTTCGGGCTTGCGGGGCAGGAGCCGGGCAAGGCCCGTGCTCGCAGGTGAGACGCCCTCACACCCCGCCTCCGGTCCGCTTCTCCGCGCCCCCGCCCCTCCTTCCGCAGAGAACCGGGACCCACGCGGCCTCAGCAAACACTGCCCCCGGTGTTCACACTGGAGAATCGCCGTCGTCTCCAGTAAAGACCCAATCAGCCCAACTGCCAAAGCCAGAAGTCCACTCCGAAGTGAAGTGGCGACGGCGGTCCTCGTCTCGCTCTGATTTATAACAGCACAACCCGCTTCTCGCCAAAGTGAGCGAAAACGACACCCGCCAGCGCCCCAGCAGACAGGCGGAGGACCGGTCCTCGCGGACGGTCACAGCCACACCTGCGCCTGCGGAGGAGGAAGCCAGGTGCGGGGGGCCGGAGCCCGCCCCACGCCGGGACACCTGGGTCAGCAGCCGGGCGGTGCCCCTGCACTGTGTCCACCCCGGGACTCGACTCTGAGTCCGCCAGCCTCCCCCACCTGGCGCCCTTACCTGCGCCCCTTCCACCTGCCCGGGTCTTCCGAGCGCCGCCCACTGGGGAAACGAGCGCGGGGCCGGCCCGAAGACACGTCCACCGGGCCTGGCGGGCGGCAGGTGGGCGCCCTGGGGGGCGGGGAGAGGGAGGAGCCAGCCCGGGGCGCCGCCGGTCAGGGGCGGGGCCAGACCCGGGGCGTGGCAATCTGGGGGCGGGGCCAGCGCGGGGAGTGGGCGGTCAGGGGCGGGGCCAGACCCCGGGGCGTGGGCGGTCTGGGGGCGGGGTCAGCCCGGGAGTGGGCGGTCGGGGGCGGGGCCGACCGCCCAGGACCAGGGACAGGCCGCCGCAGGCGGGACACCTAGGTGGGCGTCGGGCTGGGTCGCAGCTCCGGCCCAGCGCCGAGTCGCGCTTTCTCTTCCGCGTTCCCAGGCGTCCGGAAGGGAAGGTCCCCGCGAGTCCGCCTCTCCGCCAGTCCCTGGTCGGAGCAGCCTCGGGGCGTCCGGCGGCTGCAGCCGCGCACCGGGCGCACCGGCCAGGAGGGCGTGGGGGAGCGGAGGGGTGCCCCCTGCGGGAAGATGAGGAAGCCCGACGGGAAGATCGTGCTTTTGGGGGACATGAACGTGGGCAAGACGTCGCTGCTCCAGAGGTACATGGAGCGGCGCTTCCCGGACACGGTCAGCACGGTGGGCGGCGCCTTCTACCTGAAGCAGTGGCGTTCCTTCAACATCTCCATCTGGGACACTGCAGGTGAGGGCGGGGCTTCTCGAGGGAGAGAAGCGTCCCCCAGGGCAGGGTCTCCTGGAGCAGGGGCCGCCAGGCCGGGCGTCTGCTGCCCCACACTGGGTCCCTCCCTTGCTCTGCAGGTGACCCCTTCTGTATCAGGCCCCTCCTCACGGTGCACGGCCACCCTTGGCCCCTTTTTGTTCCTACTTGACCCCTCTGCTGGTTGGAAACCTGAGGATTCAGCCACTGGGTACATCTTAACAACATTCCAGGAAAGCACCCTGGGCCCCAAAGAGAGAACCCGCTGATCCCTGCTTATGGAGCACCCAGCCCAGCCAGCTGCTGGTAACTGGAGGCACTGAAGCCCTCCCACCAACAGGGTCTCAGTCGCTGTCCACAGCCACCTTAAGGGGTGAGCAGAGCTAGTATAAACTGCCTCTCCCGACAAAAGAGAAAACCGAGGCCCTGAACCTTCCCTGAGGGCTTAGGTGGGAAGCAGAGCTCAGGTCCCCTCCCTCAGTGCCAGACGTGTCTGTATTTTCCACTTATCGTCGCCATCGGCAGGGCTCATGCGTGTTATGGGGCTTTGAAGTGATTTTCTGCAGAAGCATTTTGAAGATAGCCATTTGTTTGAGTAAATTCCAGGAGATAGTGGAGGACAGAGGAGCCTGGTGTGCTACAATCTACTGGGTCACAAGGAGTTGGAGATGACTTAGCGACTGAACAACAATAATTATTTTAAGTATGTGTAGTATATTTGTGTTTTTTCAAAAGTAGAATACATCAGAGGATCTTGACTCAACCTTTCAGTTTGTTAACTCTGTGTAATCACACTGACATGAGAGTGTTACAATAGAATGTTTTCTTCCCCATGAAAAAGAATAAGATCCCACAAGTAAGTAAGCTGTAAATTAGTATGGTGCGTTTTCAATGGGCTTGACTTTTTAAAGCCTGAAACTTCAAGGTCTGACTTTTTAAATATCTGCACTTTAAAAAGTGACATTTATACTGGAAGTTCCTGTGCAGTTGCCAACTTGGGTGCACCAGTCTGCTGAATAAGCAAGAATATAACTCATCTTCTATTTAAAACTGAATTAATGATGGCTGCTTTCCAACGTCTGCCCCTCCTCCCTCTCTCTTGCTTTCTCCTGGCTGTCTTTTTTGTTGTTAGGGTTGTTAACATCTTGACTAATTTATTTGCAAACGTGCTGTGAAACGCAGTGTCTCCCGGGTACAAGTGCACCTCCCTTGCTTTGTTCTCTGCCTCCAGGCTGCAGAGTGAAGTTCCTCTGAGATCCTTTCCTTAGATGACTCTCCAGCATTAAGCATTTGGTAGCGATGGAACCAGAGCTCTAGAAATCAGACCAAGTTAACATAACTCGTCTGTGTGTTCTGCACAAGGCTGGTCCCGAGGGCCCTTTGGTTGGTTGACTGGACCTCACTGCTGCCTTGGTTTACACAGGGCTAGTTCAGGATCGGTGCTGAGGGACCCAAACCTAGACCCCTGCTCTGGTTGCCATTAGAAGCTTTTGCCACATGTGTGGTGTTTCTGGAACAGGAGCTGACCATTGGGTGTCAGGACAGGCATCTTGGCATTCAAGTTTTGAAGAAGTAATGCCGATCAGCCACTTTCTTCTTTGGTGCTGAGAACGTGTTGCAGCCAGAATCTTTTCTGTCCGAGGATTTTGAAATAAGGCTGATGAGATGTCCTCGGTGTCTGGTTGGGCTCCCGGGGGCAGCGACTCATTTCCTGGCTGCCTGGGAAACCCGCCTTCTTCCCAGAACCCCAAGTGTGACCTCAGCCGGGCCCCTGGGGCAGTGGAATGCTGGGATCTGTGGGCACATCTCTGACCTCCTGTGTACATTCAGGGCGCCCGGGGCTGGGAGTCAGCGGTCACACAGGCCACCTCTGTGCCTGTGGGGTTAGGGAGACTTGGAGGGAGAAGGCACATATGACCTTTTGCCTTTTAGGTAATCCTTGTTGGAAAATGCAGAGGTTGAACTTTTAGGGAACCCCCTCTTTTTTCCTCCTTTTGCCTTGCTCTTAAAATTTCTTTTGACCCCACCCTGTCTTCTAAGTTGCTTTCATTTTAATTTGTGTAACTGAGGCAGAAGGGTGAGGACCAGCTAGAGGACACCCGGTCACACGGGGTGGGCGGGTGCTGAATAATGAAGCTGATAGGGAGGCGTCAGAGTTCCCATTCCACCCTGGCACGTCCTTCTGACAGCAGTGCCTGCTGGCATCCCGAGGCTGCCAGCGGAGGGGTGGGTGGGGCAGAGCGGGGAGAGGAGGTTTGCTGGCGGCTTATCAGTTGGCACGGGGCTCCTCTGGAGGGAGTGGCACCGTCGAGACGGGGCTGGAGCTGGTGGAGGTCCCGCAGGACCGGGCTTTGTCCAGGGTCGGCACTCGGTGGGCTCCAGCTCCAGCAGAGGGGAGAGGCAGACAAGGAGACGCATGATACCGTGTCGCATCGCAGCACTGTTCCAGAGAAAATGCAGCAGGACGATGGGACAGTGAGCAGTGAGCCCAGCAGACGCTGGGGCAGACGCCAGGGCAGATCCCACCAGAGCCCGGGGCTCACCCCCGCCAGAGCCTGGGACTGTGCCCCCTCTCTTTCCTCCTTCCCCAGGCCTTGGGGCGGGTGATAGCTGATTCCTGTTTGAATGCATCTGAGGAGCTTTTCTGATGCAAATCCGCTTTTCTCCAGCTTCTAGCGACACACCCCGGTTTCCACCTGGGAGTCCCTGCAGTGCCCTAGACAGGCCTGCCTGTCGTCTGTTCGTGCAGACCGGGCTTCTCCAAGACGACCGGCTTTTCTCTTCCGTGTTCCCAACTTCCTTCTGCGCCCTGGCCAAATTGTTAACATCTGTATTTCTAACAGTCCGTTCAAAGGCAGGTTTCCCAGGCGGCTCTAGTGGTAAAGAACCCGTCTGCCAGTGCAGGAGACGTAGGAGACTTGGTTCGATCCCTGGGTCGGGAAGATCTCCTGGGGAGCAGGAGAGCGCAACCCACTCCAGTGTTGTTGCCTGGAGAATCTCACGACAGGGGAGCCAGGCAGGCTACAGTCCATGGGGTCTCAGAGTCGGACACGACTGAGGTGACTGAGCACACGCGTTCAAGGCGACCTAGGCCCTTCCCGCCGCGTTCCCGAGTTCGCCCAGGCTCCGTGATTGCCCAGTTCCAAAGCCATGTCCACGTTCATTACAGCGGCGTCTGACTCCCAGGATCACTTTTGGTTTCCTGCGGCTGTTGTAGTGAATGACCACAGACTCAGTGGCTTAGAAGAGCAGGTGCGTCCCCGATGGCTCTCACTGCTTAGAATCCAGGTGTCAGGAGGGGTGTTCCTCTCCGAGGCTCCAGGAAGGACTGTCTTCCCTGACTGCCTGCCCCTGGAGCCCGCCTGCACCCACGACTTCCTCCTCCTCCGTCTTCTAGCCGGCACGTCTGGCGGGCCCCTTCTCTCCTCACGGCCCTTGAACCCTGTCTGTCACGCCCCTTCCCGTATCTGAAGGACCCTGTGATTACCCTGGGCATGTCCTGGTCCTCCAGGGGCGTCTCCTCATTTAGGGTCAGCCGATTGGCCGTTTGGATTTGTACGTTTAATACGGCGTGTTCTCAGCCTCCGGGCCTGAAGACATCTTGGTGGGCTCAGGGTGGGCGTTCTGCCCACGACAGCTGCTGACCACGCTTGTGATTGCAGGGCTGTGTCACCTCTCCCTGCGTTTTGCGTCCTCTAAGGGGGACAGCTGTAGTTGTTGCTGGGAATCCACCCGCTAATATGGGTCGTGTGCTCTGAGCAGTACTGGGAAGGAGGAAGCTTTGTGTTTTGCTAAACAAGCTTCTCCAAGCCCTGGGTGCTCACGACCACGGTGGCCACCAGCAAGCCCGTCGCAGTGGGGCACGAGAGGCTTGGGTGGGTCACCAATAAATGGTTCTGCAGGAAGTGGAAAGCTCCAGGAAGCGGGGCTCTGGAGCAGTTGGGTTAAGGTCTTTCTCTTGAGGAGCTTAAGGGAACCCCGGGAAAGGATGCTGGAGTTCTGGCGTGTAAAGTTGTGGTGCCTGGAGGAGAGGATGTCCTTGCTCCCACCGTGAACTTAGAGAGGAGTTCTGGGCTCCTGTGCAGAACCAGGGCCTTAGTCCCGTGAATGGCCGTGCTGTCCCGGGGGGCCTGTGTGGGCGGCCCCGGGAGGCACACGAGTGCAGATGCCAGGTGAGGTGGACGGTCCATCCGAGGACTACGAGCCCCTCTCTAGGCAGCTGCTCCTGGATCGGGGAGTGGGGGGACGCCTTGTGGGAAGAGGGTGTCGTTTGGGCTGTGGACCCTGGAGATGTGCTGCTTTTGATGGGGTGGGGGGTGGAGCTGCAGATCCCTGGTGCCTTGGCCCAGCCTGCGAGGACTGCGTGTTTAACCCCAAGAGGCTGGTGCAGAAGTGGGTAGACAGCCTGTGCGAACTGTGCTTGCAGCCAGTGGGCGGAGGGCTCCGATTTTGGCTGCCTCTCTTGGTTTATGAGTGTGGCTGCTGAATGGTTTTGAGGTCCTGATCCTGACCAGCAGGATGGGTGTGACAGGGATGGATGACCCCTCCTTTCTGCCGATTGGGGGGTGCTCACCTGGCCCTCGCTGTCATCCTACTTTGTGTTATGGGCACCCCCCCCCCCCACCCCGACCCAGCATTTTACAGCAGTAGAGCTGACTGGCTGCGGCAGAGACTGTACAGCCCCGGAAAGCTCAAGTGTTCAGTCTGGGCCTTTAGTTTGCTGACTCCCGGTTTAGGTCCCATAAAAAGGAGAATACTTTTTTAAAAGTCTTTTCTGTAGCTGCTTTCTTGGCAAAACTCTGTTAGCCTTTGCCCTGCTTCATTTCGTTCTCTAAGGTCCGTCTAGTCAAGGCTATGGTTTTTCCTGTGGTCATGTATGGATGTGAGAGTTGGACTGTGAAGAAGGCTGAGTGCCGAATAATTGTTGCTTTTGAACTGTGGTGTTGGAGAAGACTCTTGAGAGTCCCTTGGACTGCAAGGAGATCCAACCAGTCCATCCTAAAGGAGATCAGTCCTGGGTGTTCATTGAAAGGACTGATGCTGAAGCTGAAATTCCTATACTTTGGCCACCTGATGGGAAGAGCTGACTCATTTGAAAAGACCCTGATGCTGGGAAAGATTGAGGGCAGGAGGAGAAGGGGACAACAGAGGATGAAATGGTTGGATGGCATCACCGACTCGATGGACATGAGTTTGAGCAATCTCTGGAAGATGGTGAAGGATAGAGAAGCCTGGTGTTGCTGCAGTCCATGGGGTCACAAAGAGTCAGACATGGCTGAGTGACCGAAGTAAACTTTCTATAGTTATAGAAACTCCCCAAAGAGTTTAGCATTTAGGAAAGAGTTCAGGAACTGAGGAGACCCCTGATTCAGTTAAACTGGACAAGCAGCTCTCAGATTTCCCTTGGGGGTCCACCTGGAGCTGTACTGGGTGAGGGTGGGGCCTGGGTTTAAGATCAGCATGGGCTCCTACTGGGAAAAAGTTCTTGGAAATAAATCTTAGTTTAGATTTGGAATCTGGAAATTAAGCCTGTAAAGCCAGTGTTGTAGGTGGTCCACATCTTTGTGGGTGGTCCATGTCTGTGTGGGTGGCCCATGATTTTGTGAGTAGGTGAGCATCCTTGTGGGTTGTCCACACTTTGTGGGTGGCCCACGTCTTTGTGAGTAGGTCAGCTTCCTTGTGGGTGGTCCACACTTTGTGGATGGCCCACACTTTGTGGGTGGCTCACGTCTTTGTGAGTAGGTCAGCATCCTTGTGGGTGGTCCACACTTTGTGGGTGGCCCACACCTTTGTGGGTGGCCCACATCTTTATAGATGGCCACACCTTTGTGGGTGGTCCATGTCTATGTGGGTGGCCCACGCATCTTTGTGAGTAGGTCAGCATCCTTGTGGGTGGTCCACACTTTGTGGGTGGTCCACATCTTTGTGGGTGGTCCATGTCTGTGTGGGTGGTCCATGTCTTTGTGAGTGGGTCAGCATCCTTGTGGGCGTTCCACAGTTTGTGGATGGCCCACGTCTTTGTAGGTTGGTCACATCTTTAGTACCACTGAAGACTGAACGGGCACCATCTGGGGTTAAGGTATCATTTCCAGAATTCCTCTGCGTTCTTGAGAAAGTCAGTGGCCTGAATATGAATGTGGGTATTAAGATAGGTGGAAGAAAATCGGCAGCCTGGGCTCAGCGGGTGGACAAAGCGCCATTGTACTAAGAGATCTCAGAGGACAAAGGCTGCCTGTGTGCAGCAGCACGTGCTGGCAGGTCAGCCCGGAGGCCCCCTGGAGGAGGCGTCAGGAACTCTGGGGGTGGGTGGGGAGAGGTGTTTAAGGCTTGCGGGTGCGCTTGGATTCTGGAAACTTTAACTGAGGCCCACCGCATTCGTGAGCTAACACCTGGATCGCATTTAACGTCTCTGGACAATAACGCTGTGCTTCGTTATCTTTAAGTTTGTGGGAAAAATAGAAACTATGATCCCCAATGGAACTTGCCCTTCGCGTTTCATTGAGACTTCGCAGACCTTCCCTCTCTGCGAAAAGGAAATTTCACGCACGTACATGCACGTACACACGTGTGTTTATTCTTGGAACGAGGCTTTGTCACGCGTGTGATTTGACGACAGACCCTCCTCTGAGACGGGTCCTCAGAGCCGGCCCAGGTGCCCTGTCTGGAACTCGTCGCAGATGCCCGTCTTTGCTCCGCTCTCCTCTGCCGCGGCGCCTCCTTCTCTGGGACCGTCCCCGCGCCTGACGACGCCCAGCTTGCATTGTGCCCCGTCTTTGAGTGTCACCTGCCCCGTGCAGCCGTCGTGGATGGTGGAGCGGACTTTTTCGTCCAGACCGTGCCGCCACGTGACCTCGTCTCCCTGTGTTTCGCCTTCTGTCTGATGGCAGAGCGGTCAGTGTCGCCTGTTCTGAAATGCGGAGAGAAGGCAGAATGGACGTGCATGGAGCCTCCGGGACCTGTGGGCACCTGGCCCGACATTGCCTCGCTAGGGGCGGGGAAGGAGAGGAGAAGCCGGGGTGGGGCTGACAAAGGACCAGCAGGAATAATGCCCGAAAGCTTTCCAAACCGGTAGCACGCGTAAACCTGCGGATTCCAGAAGCTGAGAGGATCACAAACAGGGAAAACCCAAAGAGGCCCCGGGCAAGGCTCACTATAATCAAACTCCGAAAACCAAAAGGCAAGGAAAACATCTTTTGTTTTTTTCCAGCTGCTCTGTGTGGCGTGTGGGATCTGATCAGATCCACGCGCCCTGCAGTGGGGGTGTGGAGTCTTACCACTGGGCAACCAGGGAAGACCCAAGGAAAATATCCTGAAAGCAGCAAGTGGGGGAAAGAAAAGGTTATAATGACAGCAGATAACTGACTCATCAGACACCAGGGCGGCCAGAAGGAAGTGGCGTGGTACTTTCCAAGTGCTGAAAACAAGGATGAAGCCTTTTTTTTTTAAATTTTAGTTTTTATTTATCTATTTACTCTTGGCTGTGCTTGGCTCTCCGTTGCGGTGTGCGGGCTTCCTCTAGTTGGGGTGAGTGAGGGCTACCCTCTCGCTGTGGTTCGCGGGCTTCTCACTGTGGTGGCTTTTGTGGCGGAGCACGGGCTCCAGGGCATGTGGGGTGGGGTGCGGCTGCAGTTGTGGAGTGTGGGTCCAGAGCGGTGACGC
This sequence comes from Ovis canadensis, assembly GCF_042477335.2. Lineage (NCBI taxonomy): Eukaryota > Metazoa > Chordata > Mammalia > Artiodactyla > Bovidae > Ovis > Ovis canadensis. Next base: position 98,592,450 of record NC_091254.1, on the reverse strand, counting down.
ACGGGCTTGGTTGCTCCTTGGCGTGTGGAATCTCCCTGGACCAGGGATCAAACCTGTGCCCCTGCGCTGGCAGGCAGAGTCTTAATCCTCCACACCACCAGGGACCTCTGATGAAGACTGGATCTACGATATTTGTTCATCTTCACAAAAAGTGACTCTGGAAACAAGTGCCATATCTTGACTCAGACTTTTTCACCTATTCTGTTAATGACAGTATGATGCTATTTAGTATGCAATTGCATATTTAATAAGCTATCTAGGTAAACCTGGGAGGTTGTTTTTTTTTCTTCACATGAAATGTAAAAGCTTTTGGCTTTGTAGCTTAAAAATTGGGAACAATTTTTGCCTGTGTAGTAGTTTTTGCTTTTTGGTAGATTATCTTATAAGGTTTATTGAAGGTTTGCACATAGGCAGTAAAATTCACACTGGTCTTTTCGTGCCTGGTTAGGAGTTTTGACAGACACAGCTGTGTAACAATAAGCACAACCAAGATACGAACTGTTTGCGTCTTTTTAAAAAAGGTCCCTGTTCCTTCGGAGTCAGCCCTCTACTCAGCACCGCCCCCGGCCGCTGTCTGTTTTCTGCCCTTAGCGCGGTCTCTCCTGGGCTCGTATGGGATGGAGAGTTTTGAGCCTGGTTCCTCCTGCTTAGTGCGTTTAAGGCTCACCTGTGTTGTGGTCTGTGTTCAATCCTGTTAATTGCTGAGTAAAGTTCCACTGGGGGCTTCCCTGGCGGCTCTGGTGCCTGCAATGCAGGAGACTCAGGAGACGGGGGCTCGATCCCTGGATCAGGAAGAGCCCCTGGAGAAGGAAATGGCAACCCTGCTCCAGTATTCCTGCCTGGAAAATCTCATGGACAGAGGAGCCTGGTGGGCTACAGTCCATGGGTTCACAAAGAGACACGACTGAGTAATTAAACCGCCACCGCCAAAGCTCCATCGGGTGGACGTGCTGTCCACCAGCTGAGCGATTAAACTGCCACTGCCAAAGCTCCATCGGGTGGACGTGCTGTCCACAACTGAGCGATTAAACCGCCACTGCCATGTGGACGTGCTGTCCACAACTGAGCGACTGAACCGCCACCGCCAAAGCTCCATCGGGTGGACATGCTGTCCACCAGCTAAAGGGTATTTGGGTTGTGCTTAGTTTTTCGTGATTATGAATAAAGCCGCTATAAACAGGGAGGAGGTTTTTGTGGGAAAGTGAATCTTCACGTCTTGGGTCGGCCAGCTAGAAGGGCTCCTGGGCTTTCCATCTGTGTATGTTGCGCACCAGCCTGACACAGCCCCGTTAGTTAAAGAATCAGTTTTTTTATTTCCATGTGTTGAGAGACTCCCGTTTCCATGCACAGACTTGGGGAATATTCTGGGGAGAGAACTCTGTAGTTTAGCTCCTGGACAGTTTTCTGAAGAAAATGGTCTGCTTCTTGTTTTCCTTAGCTGACTTTATGCAGGCACATGTGGTTAATTCTGCAATGGAAATTTCATTGCTTTCCCTGCCAGGGTCACAGAACTGTTGCTGGAACGGCAGGGTGCTTAGAGAGAGGCACCTGGAATAAGACCCACATTGTAAGGCTTTAATCTTGGTTGTCGCTAGGCCATAAAACGGACACATTTAGCGGCCCTCTCTGTCTCGGGCACAGAGCCCTCTAGAAGGAAGCCCACTCGTGGAGCCTGGTGCCAGCTGCTGTGCCCGCTTACCCCTTTGTTTCCTCTGACAGATCATTTCCAACCAGCCTTCAAAACCAGCTCTTCTCTGAGATCTGCCTTCCTGCTCAGCCCAAGCGAACTCAAACCCACACACTCACTCGAGTGTGTCTATTCCCAGAGAAGGCCTGCTGAGTGTGTATCTCCTGCAGTGTGTCGTAAACACTGGGTGACTTGTTCGGTGGACTGAGAGGAAGTGGGCGTGAACTGGTGCTTCTCTCAACGCTGGCCTGGCCTCCGTGGGCTGGTCTTGGGCCTCTGACATCGCTCAGCTTGCCCACTGCTCCGTATCCCAGGCTTTGGGCCCACATGGCCTCGGAGCTTAGCTTTGACCTGACAGTGTTTGCTCGTGGCAAAAATGAGGCCAGCGGGAGCGTCGCCGGAGCATCCTCCGCTCCGGAAAGGCTTCACGCCCGAGCGCAGCAGGTGGCAGTGCGCGCAGCATGCTGGGCGCCGCCTCGCGGGGGCACGGAGTCCGCTATGATCCTGTCAAGCTAGAGCAGGGCTAAAGATTTGCCTTTTCAGCTTCTCCCTCTTTCAGAAGAAGAGACAAGACTCTGAAAGTTATTTGTCCAACGGCGGAGCAGAAGAGGGGCCAGAGCCAGGGTCTTGCGACGCCGTAACCAAAGTCTCTGCACCGTCAACACCTTGTTTCACGCTGCCGTTCCCTCCATCATAAATGCTGCCTTCATCTTTAGGGGCGTCTGTGCTCTGACCTCCTCCCCTGCTGCAGTCCGCTCAGAAATCAGGGTGGTGTCCCAAGGAGAGCTGCCTTGGGAAGTGTTTTCTCCGGGCGTGCGGGTTGCTGGCTCACGGCCCTGTCCTCCCGGGCACCCCGCCAGCGTGAGTCGCAGGGGTGCCCTTGGCTTCTCGTGCGCCAAACACCACGAGGAGTGCTGCTGGGGCCTCGTCTCTCATTTCCTACAGCGGCGTTGTGTGGTTGGTACTTTCACCACCACCTCTTCCAGACCAGGAGGCTCAGGGCCAGGTGGCACGGGGCGCTGGGGGCCCGGATTTGAGGTCGGCGTCTCGTCACGTGTAGTGGGCTCCTTCCCATCTGTCCGGGCACCACCTGGGCGCCCTCCGCGTGCAGAGTGCTTCCCCCGCCTGCTGCTGGGGGACGCTGCCCACGGAGACGCAGGTGAGGGGCAGCCTGGCTCCTGCACGCCTGGGCAGCACCCAGACAGAGCAGGACAGGTGGGACCCAGCCCTGCGCCCCTCGCCCTGACGGCCTGCCGCACGTGGGCTGGGCCCGTTCCTGACCGACCGCTGATTGGCGTTTACATTTACAACTTTAAAAAGACAGTGATTGCTTTATCCGTGGCTGTGCTGGGCCTTCATTGCCGTGTGGGCTCTTCCCTAGGTGCGTGGGGGCCACCCTCTAGGTGCGGCGCTCGGGCTGTGCACTGTGGGGGCTTCTCCTCTTACAGAGCCCGGGCCCGAGGTGTCAGTCTGCGGTACTTGCAGCACGCAGGCTCAGTAGCTCTGGTGCTCAGGCTTGGTTGCCTCGAGCTGGGTGGGGTCCTCCTGACCCAGGGATCGAACTGGCGTTCCCTGCGTCGGCAGGCAGATTCTTAACCGCTGAAACACCGGGGAAGCCCTCTGTTAACGACTTTCGATTGCTGTGGCCTGCATTAGAAGTTTCGACTTACAGTTTATAATTTCTCACCTGTTTCTGGAAAGAGGGTGTGGGGCCGGGACCTCACTTTTTTTCCCTCGATTCCAGACACGCATTCAGTTCCCGTTGTTGAAGAGCCACTTGTGTTTGCACGCATGCCCCCACCCAGGTGTCCGAGGCCCCGGGTCTTGGAGCAGAGGCCTGGCTGAGAAGGAGCGGGCTGAGCCAGGCCTGCTGCATGAGGGTGTCCTCGCTGCGTCTGGGGGAGGTGCCGGCCCCGCGAGGGGACCCAGAGCCCACGGTCTGCCAGGGCGTGGCTTGAGAAGAATATGTTCTGTGGCTTTTTCTGGTTGGAGGAACAAAAGAGCCTTTCTTTCTGAGATGCTCCCACGTGTGTAAAAGCAGTGTTTCCGCGGGGAGTGGCCTTTGGGAGGGTGAGGGCCGCGGGCAGGGTGGGCAGCCTCCTGGGCCCAGGCCTCCCTGGTCCGCCCCGGCCTCCGTCCCCCAAGGAGGCAGCTGTGTTTGTCCTCTGGAAAGAGCTGCAGTTGCAGCTTGTCACCCACGTTATGAGACTTCCCCAGAGGCCTTGGAAGCTCCTGCCTGTGTCCAGGCCGCTTTGCAGAACGCCCCCAGGAGTGGCTGGGCTGGGCGCGTCTTCAAGGACTACTTGGTTCCGTGTCTCCCTATGGCCTTGCTCTCCTCACTCAAACAGGTGGATTTGTTCCTGGGACGTGAGAACACAGCGGAGGTGCTGTAAGTTTGTGTTTTCCTCTATTTCTAGAAATCAGAGGCGCCCTTATTACACGTTGTGGCCAAACGCACAGTGACTGAATGTTAAATTGCTAGAATCTTATCAAAAATCCTCAGCCACGAGAATTTCCAGATAGGGCATTTTCTCGAAAGACTAAGATTAGCTAGTAATGAAATCTAGCTCTTGAAGGTGGTTTTGTGTGATGCTGAACTAGTGTATCAAATGATACTCCAGGTTAGAATTATGGTTCTGCCTTGAACTGAAAACTTTTAAAGCAGGATTTATTGGCTCAGAGAATGCAGAACACTCATTGGAAAAGATACATGAACCCCAACCTTCACAGCAGCACTATTTACAGCACGCAGCCGTGACGCGGAAACAGCCTAAATGTCCATCAACAGATGACGGACGAGTGGATAAAGACAGTGGTACTACCCCACCATGGGGTACTCCTCAGCCAGAGAGAAGGAAGTAATGCTGTTAGCAGCAGCATCAGTGGATTTGGAAGGTATTATGCTAAGTGAAATGTCAAACAAAGACAAATACTGTAGGATATCACTTACATGTCAAATCTAAAACTATAACAGGCCAGTGAAGCTGACGAAAAGGAAGCGGGCTCACAGAGAACAAACTAGCGTTGCCAGTGGGGAGAGGGCGATCGTTTGCATCTCGCCGAGAAGCTCTTTTGTTCGGAGTCACAGCTGAAGTGCTGACCTGGATTTGAAAGTGAATGTTCAGGTGTGGAGAATAAGCTGCATGGTGCGTTGGTAACACCGTCGGCAGAGATGGGCGTAACACACGGCCTTTCAGGGATCTTGCACGAAATGAGCCACAGTCTCTACAGCTTCCCCGAGACGCGCTCGAGCACCGATTTCAGCCAGATGGTAGCTGCTGCTTCGGAGGCACTGAACACCAGGGCTGACCTCGACCCTGTGTGTGCTGCGTGAGTTGCAGCTCTGGGGCCCCTCACCAGGACCGGGAGGCAGTGAGGTGGGCTTTGCTGGTGGGGGTCTGAGCCGGGAGAAGTGATCAGCGTTTATGCGCTCAGTCAGCAAGCCAGCCCTGTGGTCTGAAATGCGCTCACACAGATGGAGCAGCCGTCGGCTGTCTCCACCTGCCCTGGAGATGGTGGGGCCGAGCCTGCCCTTCCCTGAGCTCAGATGCGGTCCCTGAAGACCGGGAGGGCGGGGTGCTGGGGATACTCTGTGGCCGGGTGGCCTCGTTGGTGGTGGGGTGGGTTCCTGAGGAGCCCGAGTCCTACAGAAGCGTGGGCCTTAGGCTCCGAGGGCGTGTCCTGCTCCGTCGGTGGCTGTGAGTCGCTGTGTCCTCGGTGTTATCTAATCTTGCTGTGCTCCTTCTCACCTGCCTTTGCCTTCTCTCCGGGGACGTCTCATCATCCTCCTTGGCTGACCCTCAGCTTCTGGGCTTGGCCACCTCCAAGAAGCCCTGGGGAGGCACTTCAGCCACCGTCTCAGCAGAGTGGCCTCAGGTCCCTCCTGGTCCCTCCTGATCCCTCCTGGCCCCTCTTGGTCCCTCCTGATCCCTCCTGGCCCCTCCTGGTCCCTCCTGGTCCCTCCTGGCTCCTCCTGGTCCCTCCTGATCCCTCCTGGCTCCTCCTGGTCCCTCCTGGCTCCTCCTGATCCCTCCTGATTCCTCCTGGCCCCTCCTGATCCCTCCTGGTCCCTCCTGGCACCTCCTGACCCCTCCTGGCCCCTCCTGATCCCTCCTGGCTCCTCCTGGCACCTCCTGACCCCTCCTGGCCCCTCCTGATCCCTCCTGGTTCCTCCTGGCCCATCCTGATCCCTCCCAGTCCCTCCTGGCCCCTTCTTATCCCTCCTGGTCCCTTCTGGCTTCAGGTCTGATGGGCAATGGGGTGAGCACAGTCTGGACCCGTCCTCTCACCGGTTCTGTCCACACTCTTTTTGAGCATTTCCTGTGAACTGAACATTGTGCTGAGCCCAGGGGACCACGGTGAGGAAGGCAGTTGGCCTCTCGTCCTGGAGTGAACTTGGGTCAAGTTGCTGGCAATACGCCCAGCCTGTGTGACTGGTGCTCTAAAGAAAAGCTGTGGGTGACTAGGGACCACTGGGGCTTGAGGCAGACCTGGGGGATGCATAGTCACTTTCCCCTGGGGAGCAGTCTGTCTGTGTCTGCAGAGACTCGACCGGCCCCGTGCTGTTCTGCCTGTTCCTGTTCTCCGCCCCCGCCCCCGAGGGCCCCGCCTCTGGGCCCCCAGTCGCCTGCGCCCTCTTGACCCTTGAGCTGCTTAGGTTGTCGGTCTGGCTCCCTCAGTAAGTGAGATAACCGAGGCCTTGAACATGTCTTTATTTGTTGTATCGGTTGGGAAAGTCATGATTTTGCCCTTTCTTGAAAACTGTCTTTTAACATGTGTCGGGTGGAATTGTTTGCACAATGCTTGACCAAATCTCATTCCTGTTCTAACAGAATTCAGTCCCCTCCTCCACAGTAGAACGTTTGTCGTCGGGCATTTCCTTACCGGGCAGGTGTTCATGCCGCTGTTGGGGTTCCTGGCTGCTTGCTTCCCGGGTGTTCTCGAGCAGCTGTGTGCTCTGGCCTCTGCTTTGAGATCTGCAGACCTGTGCCACTGATTGTGGGGGTGGGATGAGGTGCCTGCCTGTGCGTGCAGGTATATGTGTACATGTGTGTCTGTGTGTGCACGTATGTTGTACAAGTGTATGTGTATATGAGTGTGCAGGTAGAAACGTGTATGCATGCATGCAGGGATACATGTGCATGCGTGTTGTACACTTGCATGTGTGTATGAGTGTGCAGGTAGGTAAACGCATGTGCACGCACACAGGTAGACATGCACATGTGTGCATATATGTACACACGCATGTACACATATGTGCATGGGTGTACAGGTAGGCGTGCACGTGTACACACGCATGTGTGCATATATGTGCATGTGTGCACAGGTAGGCATACATGTGTACACACGTGTGTGCCTGTGTGTTGTACACATGCACAAGTGTGCAGGTAGGTAAACGTGTACATGTGCATGTGTGTGCAGGCAGGTATGCAATGCATGTGTGTTATATGTGTGCACACACAGTGTGTGCCCACATCTAGCTTGCCACTCTGCCTGGCGCCCGCAGCGACCCCTCAGCCAGGGTTGGCTCTGAGCCTTCCGAGGGGCACCGGCTGGCTGGCTTAGAGGAACGCGACTCTGCCGACTCCAGGAACCAGGGACTGGGGGGTGGTTCTTCCTGTCTAACTGGCCGCTGGTCCCGAGAAATGGCAAGTCAGTGTGAACGGAGGTGGCTTCTAACACTTGGAGTTCCTGCTGAGACTGCAGCTCTTTGGGGGGCTCCTGCTTCAGGGCAGCCTCGAGAGGCATGGCGCTCTTCTGGCTCCTCTGGGCTCCTCTGGGCTCGTTTCACACAGCCCGGGCTGTGTGAGGACATTGCGCTCCCACTTTTCAGAGCCCTTGGTCGGCACCTTTTCTGCAACAGTTATAAAAGCTCGTTTGGAACGTCACTAATTCCCAGTCTGATGAACAGCCTGGCCGCTCGAGTGAGACCTGCAGCTGTTCCCTGAGACCAGGGAGGGTGAGCTGCAGACGCTCCGGGCTTTAGAGTCACCCCACTCCTCCAGGGAGGCTGGGGGTGGGGGTGCGGCTGCCCAGACCTTCCTGTCCGGAAGCTGCATCTCAGCAGGCCGCCTGTGAGTCAGGGCCCAGGTCGGGAGCTGGGCTTGCTCGGCCCCGGGCAGGTGAGCTGTGGCGTCCAGGGCCGGGCTCAGGCCACGGGAGCCTTCTGGCCTGCGAGTCAGGGCCCAGGTCGGGAGCTGGGCTTGCTCGGCCCCGGGCAGGTGAGCTGTGGCGTCCAGGGCCGGGCTCAGGCCACGGGAGCCTTCTGGCCTGCGAGTCAGGGCCCAGGTCGGGAGCTGGGCTTGCTCGGCCCCGGGCAGGTGAGCTGTGGTGTCCAGGGCCGGGCTCAGGCCACGGGAGCCTTCTGGCGAGGTTTGCGCACACAGTCATCTGTTCATCATTTTCCACCGAGCATCACCTATCCGTCATCTTTCTATCTTACCTGTCATCTGTCTGCCAGTCTTTAACCATGTGGAATTTTTTGTGATGAAATACACGTAAAATTTAGCAGTTCACTCATTTTTGTGTACAGCTTGGTGGCATTAAGCTCATTTTCATTATTGTGTGACAATCACCACTACTATCTCCAGAACTTTCTCATCTTCCAACTGAAGCTCAGTCCCCATTAAACACAAAGCTGACCCCCTGCCCTCCACCCCCTAGTGACTACTTTTTGCCTTTTTATCTCTGTGAATTTGACTCTTGGAGGGAATTATTTAAAATTTTTACTCTTATGTATAGCATAATTTTGTTATATTTAAATATGACAAACTAAATTCAAGCAAAATACTTTTTGGTCAATGACATTAAAAAAAATTTAAACATAATACTTTGATATCATTGATTGGAAAGAGTTTTTGTTCTGTTAATGGACGCAGTTATATCCGGATACCTGATCACCCCCAGAAGGCATTTCTGATTTTACAATCTGTCTGTGGACATCGTACTTTCTAGGGAATTGTATTAGGGCACACCCAGTCTGTCGAGCAGGAGATAACTAGACTTGGTAAACATGTGTAAAATCCTTCGTTTCCTTCCGATTGTTCGGAAAACGCTTAATATCCTCCCCTAGGGTTAGAATTACCATGCTCCTCCTTTATCCTCGGGAGATGCGTTCCAAGACCCTCAGTGGGTGCCTGAAACTGCTCGTGGAACCAAACTCTCCCTATATGATGTTTTTCCTACACCATCCATACGTTTGATGAAGTTTAATTTATAAATTAGGAACCGTAAGAGATTAACAACAATAACTAATAATAAAATACCATAGTTATAACAATACCCTGTAATAAATAACAGCACACAATTCAAAAGTTGCAAATTGTTTATTTCTGAAATTTTTTATCTAATATTTCTGGGCCGTGGTTGACCGAGCGTCATCTGAAACCTCGGAAAGTAAAACCTCAGGTGAGGGAGGTGATTGTTTCAGGAAAACATTTGCTGTATGCTATATATTTCTCAGGAGACTTTATATTATGGAGAGGAAGACAAAAAGCAGATTCTTTTAAAAATACCTAGGATATCTACTGGGTGGTTACCCCAGACCAGAAGCCATTTTAGATAACTTAATATTTTGATAAAACCCTTTATAGAGTTAAAGTGCTTTCTTAACATGGTATTTGCAGTTCAATCTTGTCTTTGAAGCAAGTTAAAACTTGCTTCAAAAATCTGAAATGCTTTTAGTTTCCTGCTTTAATAAGCAGAGGATTTCACAAATAATTGACTTTTTCTTTGATCATCTCATTTTAAAAGTTAATTCTCCCAGGACAACAGAGTATCTGTTGAAGGTAAAGGAGGTTGGGATTTAATATCCTCATCTGTGAGAGTTTTTGTTTCTTAAGGTTAAATCTGTTACGAAACTGTATTTTCTGCGGATTTGCCATTTTTCTTAATATTAGACTGCTAAACAACGTCCTTTTATTTAAATTGTTTAGTCTTATTATTGAATTATTTTTAGTAAATCTATGTCTGAAAAGAATGAAATAATTTGACACTTCCAGTTTTAATTATCTGACCTTGAGAATTATTTCATGAAGCCCAATCAGTGAATTGTAGGTGAGGGATTAACTTATGAGCAGGCAATTCTTTGGGTGGTTTGTACATCATATGTATTCTTGCCCTTTGTTCAGGCTTCAAATGGCCCAACAGAAACAACAGAAATAGCACAAATGCTGATTGGGGCACACGTCATTGTATATGTATTGAAATGTGGAAATAAATACATTTTCCTCTCTCCCGTGTGTTGGCATTTCTTGAGCTGGAAATCATTTGGGGTTTGGGTTCTTTTATTTATAGAAGGAAAAAAAAAAAAAACCCTCATCTTACAGGCATGGGTTAGGATGATTGTGGTTAAGTAGTTGCCAACTGATCCGGGAGTGAAGTCCCACAAAACTGGTTTTCATTCTGATACTGGTGTTAGCCTGCGGGCCTCCCAGACTCCTAGAAGGCTCACCTCTTCTGTGTCATGAAGCAGGGCTCCGTTTAGGATGCCTTTTGATGGTCACAGACGATTAAAAACAAAGGACGTGTAAATGCAAGCAAGCTGAGTTGGATCATTGGATTTAAAGCAGTTTATCTTTAAAACGCTATCTAGGCACTGCCTTGGCTGGGGTCATTCATTAATCGGGGCTGAGGTTTTAGCTCTTCCTTCTGGCAGAAGAGATACCCTCACCAATATCATGAGGTAGGATTTTATTTTTTTCCTTTTCAACGGCTCTGCTTTCACCTCCAGCTGGTGACTCTTGGCTGAGGATCTTTCCCTGCACGGAATCTTCCCAAGGTTTCTGCAGTGGTGACGTGGAACGGCCGTGGGGCCGGGGCTCAGCCAGGGAAGGGTCTGGTCCCTGGACCACCCCACCGGGTTGGTGAGGCCACGCTGAAATCCCGTGGAGCCGGAAGAATGTGGGTTTCTGCCTTTAGAGCACAGTCGCTTCAGGGCATCCACACCCTGTGGGGGCTGTTTCCACTGCGTGTTTCACTGGGTGCTTCTCTTGCCTTTAGGGTTTGCTCAGCTTCTGATAACAGAGTGGTTGCTTCTTCCTTCATTACTTCTAGGCTTCGAGATTGCTGTTCTTCCGTCACTGAGTCGTGTCCGAGTCTCTGTGATCCCATGGACTGCAGCACACCAGGCTCCTCTATCCTCCACTGTCTCCCAGAGTTTGCACACTCGTGTCCATTGAGTCAGCGATGCCATCCAACCATCTCATCCTGTGTCTCCCCCTTCTCCCGCCTTCAATCTTTCCCAGCATGAGTCTTTTCCAATGACTCAGTTCTTTACATCAGGTGGCCAAAGTATTGGAGCTTCAGCTTCAGCATCAGTCCTTCCAGTGAATATTCAGGACTGATCTCCTTCAGAATGGACTGGCTGGATCTCCTTGCAGTCCAAGGGACTCTCAAGAGTCTTCTCCAACACCACAGTTCAAAAGCATCAATTCTTTTGTGCTCAGCTTTCTATATAGTCCAACTCTCACATCCATACCTGACTACTGGAAAATCCATCGCTTTGACTAGACAGAGCTTTGTCAGCAAAGTGATGTCTCTGCGTTTCAGCGTGCTGTCTAGGTTGGTCACAGGCTTCCTTCCAGGGGGCAGGCGAGCCCAGGCTCGTCCCGCTGATCCAGCTTGGAGAAGGACTTGGCCTGGCTGTTCAGCCTTGTGCTGAGGATCTGGCCCCTAGATCTGGCGCCTGGGGTTCAGGACCAGCTCTGCCTGTGTGCCCCCGGCCCTTGTCTCCTCTGGCAGGGCTTCCGTCAGGCCTGGGGATGGGGGTGCGGCCGCAGTCCCCCTGGGGGATGGGAGGGGCTAAGTGGCCGCGCATGTGACGAGCGTGGATGCTGTGAGCACTGCAGACGTGTGAACTCTGGGAAAGTTATTCACATGCAGCGTGCTCGTTGTGAGAGCCAAACTCGCTCCTGGTTCTGCTCTGCCTGCTTGACGAGGTGACCCCTTGCTCGGGGGGGACAGTGGTCACCCTGAAGCTCACCTGCCCGTTTGTGACAGCCTCCCCTCTTAAGGCAGAGCCCAGGAGCTGCGGCTCGTCTGGATAATCCGTTAGTTTCCTTTGACGTCTTCGTCACCTCTTCCTTATGGACTTTCTCAAGAAGGACAGTGGGCCAGACGTGGGTGGTGGTTTCTTCTTGTGCAGGCAGCCTGGGGGTTGAAGGTCGTTCGTTTGGGTAGCACAGAGCCTAGCTGGAACCAGTGAAGCGGCTTTGGGCATTTCTGTCCCTGTGACTGAGCTCTGTGCGCTAATCATGGCCTGTTTTCAGGAAGCGAGCAGAGTTGCTGACTCAGGCTCAGAAGGCGACACGTGACTCTTCAACTTCCCTGAGGTTGGGTGTTGAGTTCCCTGTTATCTCGACATCCTTGTCAGTTTCTGCTCCAGAGGGTTTGAAGTTCATGAGCATCTAGCTCGTGAGAGGAGAGGAAGTGGTGGGGGGTGGGACAGAAGGTGGCCGCCAGGAGGATACTGCCCTTGTTCAATTCATGACTTTCGGCGTCTGTGAAGGGGGAGGCCCTCGGCCTGCAGCCTGATTCATGCCTTCGTGGAGTGAGAGTTTCCTGGGACTGTCGTGATAAAACTCCATATGCCGGTGGTGGCTTAAAGGAACAGAAATGCATCGTCCCGTGGATCTGGAGGCTGGAAGTCTGAGATCAGGGTGTGGGCAGGGCCGTGCTCTCTCTGAAGGCTCCCCCACCCCCAGCTTCAGGCGGGTGCTGGAGGTCCCGGCTGGTGGGCACTCTCTCTGCGTCGTCGTCCGTCCGAGTGTGTCTGTGTGTCTTCTCTCCTTGTGTGTGTGCGTGCGCGTGTTAGTTGCTCTGACTCGTGTGTGTGTGTCAGCCGCTCAGTCGTGTCTGACTCTCTCCGACCCCATGGACTGTAGCCTGCCAGGCTCCCCCGTCCCTGGGATTCTCCAGGCAGCATCCTGGAGCGGGTTGCCATGCCCTCCTCACTTCCTCTTTCCGGGACACTGTTCATACTGGATTAGGTTCCAGCCGACCGACTGCATCTCACCCTGATTACACCTGCAACATCCAGATAAGGTTCCAGTCAGGATCCAGGCATGAGGGCCACCGCTTTAGGGCCCGCCACTCAACCCCCTGCTGATGGAGACGAGACTTTTGAAACTGCCTCTCTTATAGGACAAAACACAAGAATAAAAGATAAAAAGGGAGGTGATAACTTGAAACCCAGGAAAAGACCGACACGAACCCCTGCTTCATTCCTCGCCTCCCTGCCCTGGGCCTGCCCCCCGCCCAGTAAAGCGTGTGCCCCTTGCCCGCTGTGGAAACCCATCCTTCCCGCGCTTGTCGTTTGGCCGTTGACCACCCGACTGGAGAGGGCGCGGCGGCTCCGTGAGCGCTGCTCCGTCCGGAAGCCGGGGGGTGGGTGCCCCAGGATGGGTGGGGCGGTAGACCCTGCCCTCTGTTGACCTGACTTAGGAGGAGAAGCAGCCAGGCCAGTGAGGACGACGAGGAGCAGGAGCCCAAGGCAGTTTGCATCACAGCGATCCTTACGGTCGCTGAAGAGTCTCTCGGGCCGCGTCCGCTTCCCGTGGGCCCAGCTGCCAGTTGGGCTGCGAGGCTTGACCTCTGGCTGCCGTGGTGCCGGGTGCGGAGGGCATCGGGGAGCCGACCCATGCAGGAGGGGCCGGTGGGGTGGTCTCCGCTTGGGGAGGGCACTGGAGAGGAAGGGGAGACGGTCCTGTCTGCTTCAGGGCCTGGCCTCATGAGTGGCCATGTTCTCACGGATACACTTTGCAGAGAAGCACCTGTGTCGGTGAGGCTTCACCAGGGACACAGAACCAAGAGGGTACACGGATACACATCCTCCTGAGAGTGAGAGACAGGCACAGAGAGACAGACGCGGAGACAGGCAGACACGGAGAGAGACAGACACGGAGAGAGACAGACGCGGAGAGACAGACACGGGCAGAGGCAGAGATGGGTTCAGATCAGGAGGGGAGAGTCGCTGGCCGCGGGAGTGTGTGGTTGGCAGCTCTGGCCTGCGCAGGGTGGGCTGGCAGGCAGGAGGCCCGTGGGGGAGGGGTGCTGTTGCATCTCGAGTCCAAAACCTGGAAGCAGCTTTGGGCGGCGAGGTTGGAAACTCAGGCACAGTGTCTTATAACTCAGCTTGTTATCTTGGGGCCGGGTTCCGTTTTTCTCTAGGAAATCTCAGTCTTTGCTCTTCAAGCCCTTCAACTGATGGGACAAGGCCCACCCACATCATGGGGGTGATCAGCTTTACTAAGTTGGTTGATTGCCGACGCTGATCACATTCAAAAGAACCCACCTGGCAACACCTAGACACAGATCAGACCACACAACCAGGCACCACGCCCTGGCAGTGTCAGCACGTAAGAGCAGGCATCACACCCAGCAGCTCAGTGGCGGATGCCCATCCTCATGCACTGGAGCCTCTGGGTGGAGGGTGGACTCTCAGCTGAAGCGGCTTTGCACACACAGGTAGAGGCAGCGTGCCCAGCACTGGGCCCACACGGAGCTGACCTCCTTTGCCACCCTGGGAAGGCGCACGGACCCGGCACGACAGAGCTGTAAGCATCCGTTCTTTGTGGCTTCCCCTGGGGGCAGCCATTCCTCGGGCCGGTTTTGCACCAGGCTTGCTCTCAGTGTAGACACAGACACGCAGATGGAATGTTCTGGATCTCGCCTGTGGTGGTAACCTGTTGTCGAAACTCACCACACTGTGCACGGCTAAGCTAAAGTTGCCCTTCAGGTGGTTTGCTTACAGTGATGCGGGGGAACTTGGAAACTTTGGAGAAGGGTTTATTTCACATTTTACACTCGTCTTGGACGGGAAGCGCGCCACAGCTCACTCTGGGCTGAGCCTCTCTGGGCCCTGCCAGGTCGTCTCAGAGACGACCCTGGAGCGTCTCTGTGCCCCCAGCTCTGGTTCTGTGGCTCTGTTTTTTATCTTCATGTGGCCACACCAGTGTTTCTGTGGGTGTTTTTAGAGTTCCTCTTTCTTTCAGTGTCTGCCCTGAGATTTCCTGATAGACCTCGGTCTTCAGCTGGCCTGGAATAAGGGTCATTTACCCCGAGTGACCGCCTCGTCTCTCCCCCTTCCGCTCACTTCCAGCTGCACGTCACGTCCTCCAGGGCGGCTTTTAAAGGTGCAGGATACCCGTGCCCCAGATCCTGATTCCTGTGCTCCAGGGTGGGGGAGTCTGAACATCAGTATTTTTTATTTTTATTATTATTCTTTTTTGAATGTCAGTATCTTTTAAAAACTGCTCCCTCCCTCCCCCCATGATTAAAGTGTGCAGCCAGTGTTGCGACATGGTTTCTGGTTGTTTAAAACTGTGTGGCCCAAAGGACTTGCCCCTCGGGCTAAAGTGCTGGTTGTCATCTGGCAGGAGGTGACGTCACCTGCAGCATCAAAGAGATGGAAGCTGGATATGGATCTTCACCGCCCGAAGGCTGGCGGATGGCTGTGGCCGCTGACCTCTGTGCTCCTGCCTGGGGCTGGCTTTCAGCTCTAGTGGCACAGTGGGCGGGAGTCACGTGACCAAGCGGCCCAGGAATGGGGGATAAGGTCGTCCTCCGAGAGCACGCCTCGTACGAATGGGAGGGTGTAGGAGACTTCCTCCCACCCCTGTCTCCAGCTCCAAGGGAGGCTGCCTGGCAGGGCCACGTGGGTTCACCAAGCCTGGCGGCCTGAGCCTCGGCTGCATGGGTTAAACGTGAAGCGGCCAGCTGGTGACTTTTCTCACTGCGCCCTCAGGGCTGGTGCAGGGTGAGCCCGGTGTCCTGACATCCCCAGAAGTGGAGCATGAAGAAGAGGAAAGTGCCAGATTGCCTAGAGCTTCCACTCTGGAGCCGGGGCTCAGGGACCTGGCTTGGGGAAAGAAAGTGAGAGAGAGAGATACTTCTCAGAATCCGAGCATTTGGTGGGGGGGACCCTGTGAGCATCCCAGTTCATCACACAGATGGGGAAGTCTTAGCTCCAAGGGGTCTAGGAGCTGACATTACAGCAGTCCAGACGTGGGGCCTGACTTCCGGCTCAGGGCACACTCACAGACTCCTGGGAAACTTGCTGCAGAGCCTCGGGTTCGCATACGCCCAGAGCTGACTGCAGACAGCCGTGTCTCGCCACCTCCCCACGTGGTCCTCACTGCCTCCGTGATGCTGGGAAGGCCAGGCTCCTGCTTGGAGGCAGTTCAGGACCAAGTTCAGAGCCCCTGTTCCCTGTCGGACTGCTGGTCTCAGTATGCGCACTACACTCATTGGAAAGTGGGCTAAAGGTTCTGGGTTAGACCCAGAGCAAGATTTGAGACTTTCAAACCTGTAAACTGCACAGTCGCAAATTCTTTAGCTGGGGTCACGGCATTCAGCTCGTTTGCGTTGGTTGATGGCTAGGTGGGAGATCCAGGGTTTGATCAGCCGCCTTGTCCACCTCTTTCTAGGCTGGCATTTGGGATGCTTTAGGTCCTGCTCAGCTAGTTATTTTGCTTTCTCTTTTGGTATTATTATTATTTACTTTTTTTTTTTTTTAAGGGCAAACCAGACAGTTTTATCTGGAAAGGAAAGCTATTTTAGGCCTTGGGCATTAACAGTCGCCTTGTTGTCCTCAGAGAAGACTGCCTGCCGCCCTCTTGTGAAATCTGGCGGGCGGGGGCTGACGGCGTCCGTAGCTGCCGCTCACCGTCTGAGGTCAGTGTGTGAGAGGAAAGGTCCCAGCCCGGTGGCAATGGTGGGGCAGCAATTCTTTTCTTTTCTTTTTGACTAAAGCGCCCTGCTGCCTCAGTCGGCACCTCCCATAGGGGTTCATGAAGGGAGCGGGGATGCTGTTTTGTGTCTGCCTGGAGGCACAGAGGGCAATTTAACCTGAGATTTGAATTAAGTTGTTAGGCAGAGGGCCGACCCGCTGTCTGTGCAGAAGGAGGGGATGTGGGGAGCACCCAGGGTGGCGGGCTGCCCTTCCCGGTGGCGGGAGTCTGGCAGCTGTGGACTTGCTCTGTCTTCAGCATCCCGGGGGCTCACGGGACGCGGGCCTCCACCTCCTGCCAGACCTGCCCGGGTTTCCCCCTCTCCAGCTCGCCTCCCCCGCAGATCTCTTGGGGAACGCTTGGGCTTGGGGTTTTGTTGGAGAGGCGGGTCCCTGGCTTGAGGTTCCTCTCTGAGCGAGGGAGGTGACTGGCCGAGTAAAGCCCCTGAGACCCCTCTCCCGAACATGGTGCCCTTCTCTGCAGGCTGTGCTCTCCAGGGCTGACCGCTCGGGCAGGAGACTGTCTGCCGAGGAGGCCGGCTGCCGTCTGTGACGGGATGTGACCATCTCAGAATGACTGGGGCGGAGCTGGTTTGTGTTTCTTGGCCACTTGGCTGGAAGCGGATTTGTTGGCAGAGGCTGCTGTGTTCTGCATACACACGTTCTTGCCTGGAGAATCCCAGGGATGGCGGAGCCCAGTGGGCTGCCGTCTGTGGAGTCGCACAGAGTCGGTCACGACTGAAGCGACTTGGCAGCAGCAGCAGCAGCGCGTGGAGGTATCATGCCTGCAACCCACGCTCCGGAGACCCTGAACCAAGTGCTCGTTTCCTTTGTGCCAAGGTTTCCCTTGTGTGCGAGGGGCGCCTATCCATGACCTTTCCTCTGAATATTGTATTTAAACACGTGCAGTGAAGTACCAAGTTTGGCCAGAAGACCAGGTTTCCTTACTGGCAGGTTAATAGCCCTTGAGATGCTGAGCTGACGGTAAGCGTACAGAGCTGTCGTGAGGCTTAAAGACGGCTGTGGTTGCTGTCGGCGGTAAAGCGCAGGGGTTGCTGCCTGCTGCTTGGCCGCAGTCTGTGGAGTGGAGGGAATGTCAGCTTTTGGTAGACGATGCTGGGAACAGATACTCCATCTCTCCCGGTTCAAGGTCACGGACTCCCACGCTCTGCCCCACTGTGGTCCGCGGGGGCCCCTGGACCCTGGACTAGAACCCGGGACCGTAAGAGCCTGGCCGGGGGCTGCTGCTGGGACGGGCTGGGGGCTTGGTGCTCCGCCCGATGGGGGAGCCCTGGGTGGGTTGGGGGGCGGGGGGGTCAGGTGCAGGATGCTGGGGGTGGAGCACTGGTGTCACCCGGGGCGCGTGCACGCAGACGGCCGAGCTGTGTGGGTACAAGGTCGGGACAGGGGTCCAGTCTCCGCCATCACTGACGGGGCATCTTCTCATCCGCGTCCGGCACGAGGGCGGGCGATCCCACCCTGACCGGCCCTCCCCGGAGCTTTGCCTGCCATCCACCTCCCCCATGCACCCTGTCCTTCCAGGAGGAAATGGGGGGGTCTGGCGGGCACAGAGAGGCTGGGGTGCTTCAGGGGGTGGGGGGACGGAGCTTGGAAGATCGGGGAGGAGGGACTGCCTGAGGGCTCCCCCTGCCGGCCTGGGTTGGCACTGGCTGAGTCCACTGCTGCAGGGTCTTAAAAGTGAACTTTGACCTGAGAGGTTCACATCCCCCTGAGACCTGCTGGGGGCAGGGGCAGGATGGTCAGGGTCAGGCGGCGTTGGGGCTGCCGCCCCCCACACACCCCAGCAAGGCATGAAAGCAGACCCTGGGCCCCGCTCCCGCCGAGGTCAGAGTCCAGCTCGGAGCAGGCGTGTCAGGGTGTTCTGAAGGACGGTGAGCCCCACAGACACCAGGGAGTGTGGGCAAGCGGTCCAGGGGGCTCTCCTGGCTCCTCCGTGGGGGGCTGGACACGCCCAGAGAGGTCTCCCGGTTACAGAGTCCACCCTCCTGCCGCTCACCGCGTGACAGGCCAGTAAATCGAGGGATGGGTTGTTGGGGCCGGGAGTAGCCTCTCTGCTTGGACAGCCAGCAGACCGAGAATGTGGGCAACTAGTGTCCCCAAGACCCACCTTCCCCGAGTTGGAGTCCAGTCTCCTCTAGAAGGGCAGGGGCCGGGTAGGTTGGTGCCAGCCTCTCGGCGCCGGGGTCCCTGGTTCTGGCCGTTGTGTGCAGGTCCGGCGCCACCTCCGGCAAGACAATCATTGGTTTTCTGTTCTGCAACCTTTTCTCTCGAGATGAATGGAAGTGAGTCGTACCTTCGAAGGCCAGAGCCGGGAGAATGCGTATTCCAGCGTATTCCAGGAGGCAGGCAGTGTTCTTTTACAGAAGGTGCTGAGCCAGCGTGACCCAGCGTGGGTCACGGCACGAGGGTTGGCGCTGCAGGAACAGGCCCCGCGCATGGAGTCCAGCTTGCTCGTCCTGTTCTCCACGCAGGCCCGGGGCGGGGGTCTCTCTCCACCTGCGCAGGGGGCCCTGGGACGCCTTCCGGAGGGGCCCCTCCTGCATTTAGGGGCTGCCCTTTGTGCCCTCAGTGAGCCATCTGCCCGTCCTGAACGAGGAAGAAGGGGAACGGGGTTGGGGGGCGTTTGGGAAAACCCGGGGATGAACGCGGTCCCATGTGGATGCAGGAGACCCCGGTGAGAGGGGCGCCATCCTGCCGCCGTCTGTGGTCTGGACCTCTCGCTCCAGGGCTTCTGGCGTTCTGACGTGGCAGAATGAAGGGAGACAAGCGGGACGGAATTTCAGTTCTTTGGGCTTTGATGCATCAGGGTTTCGGGTCTTCCCCGCCCCGCTTGCTGCTCCCCCCTCCCCTCCCCTCCCTTCATCTCCCCTCACCCCCTCACTTTCCCCATCACCCCTCTCCCCCTGTGTCTGCAGTTCGGAGTAAAGGTGGGAGTTGAGATGGGGGCAGGGTGTCATCTTGGCCTGTGACATGAACGAGCCTCCACCACCAAGCAAATCAGACCAAGCTGTTACGAAATCAAGAAATCTTACATAAGAAAACGCCGTGCTTTCCCTTTTTCTAAACAAACGGAGGGATTTTTGTGGCTTCACGTGTGCAGAGTTTAGTCGCCCTGAGTGTCATTGTGGAAACGCGTGTGTGTCAGCCACCTAACCGAGGCCTCCACTCGGGGTTGTGCTGAAAGTGCCAGGGCTCAGGGGGAACCCAGGCCAGGACAGGAAGGGGACCTGGAAGGGGGCCGGGGACCCCCTGGAAAGTCACAGCAGAAACCCTCGGGGGTGCCCACCCTCCCCAGAAGGCCAGAGAGGAGGGCTGCCTGGGGGAGAGCCATGCTGTGTTCTGGCTGTGACTGCCCAGCTCAGAAAGCACCCTGAAAGCTGAAATAGCAAAGAGAGCCCCTGGCAGGGTGAGGCTCTCAGTGGGTGCAGCCGGGGCTGGGCTCCTGGGGTCCGGCACTGTGTCCTGGTGCCCGGTCCTCCTGGAACCTCCGTTTCCCTCGGAGGCTGCCCCCGGGGCTCCTGCCGCCCTGATGGCTGCCTGTGGGCAGGGGACGGAGGGAGAGGAGGTGTGAGGGACCCGGGACCACTCCCTCCACTGCCACCGCCCGCTCTGGGCAGGGGGGGTGGCACAGGCTTCAGGGCGGGCCCGCCCGCGGCGGGGAGACATCCCTGCCTGCTTTGAGTGTGGTGTGCACAGCAGCACCCAGCTTGGCTCCAAAGCCGAGTTGCCCTCTTTTCCCTACAGGAGAGGATGTTTCCTCAGTGTGTATCTTCTGAGCTCCTCCTTTGGGAGGCCTGCAGCCTGGGGCGGTGGTCTTGGAGGCAGGGCAGGGCCTGGGGCTCTGGGAGCTGGGTGAGCCCCCGGGGTGGGGGGGGTGGGCTTGGGGAGGCAGACAGCCCCGCCAGGAGGGGGTCCCGACCCCGTCATCCAGAAGCCAGACCCTGGTGGGAGCGTTTCATCTAAGCACCCTGCAGTAAGATGCAGGAATAGGGAGCCCCCCGCCGCCCATGAGGAGGGGAGCAGGGCGCGGGTGCCCCCCTTGTTTTGTGGGCTCACTGCGGAGCGTGGACACGATGGTGCAGGAGCTGCTGGCCTGGGACCGGCCGTAACCCCGTCTCTGCACAGCTGGGTCTCCATCCTGTCCAGCTGCAGCCGCACCGACTCTTGGGGTCACGATTCCGTCCGTGGCCCCTCCCGGGGGTCCCTCATGCGCCGTCCGGGGGCGCCTCCAGACAGGAGAGATAACCAGCCGCTTCCTTTCCCCTCGCAGGGCGGGAGCAGTTCCACGGCCTGGGCTCCATGTACTGCCGGGGGGCGGCTGCCGTCATCCTCACCTACGACGTGAACCACGCCCAGAGCCTGCTGGAGCTGGAGGACCGGTTCCTGGGCCTGACGGACACAGCCAGCGCCGACTGCCTCTTCGCCGTCGTGGGCAACAAGGTGGACTTGATCGAGGAGGCACCCGGGGAGGGTGGCCAGGGAGGAGGACGTGACCCCGGGCAGGCGGGTGGGGGTGGCGGTGGCAGCCCGGCCCCCCGGCCGTCCAGGCAGGTGCAGCTGGAGGACGCGGTGGCCTTTTACAAGAAGATCCTCAAGTACAAGATGCTGGACGAGAAGGATGTGCCGGCTGCCGAGCAGATGTGCTTTGAGACGAGCGCCAAGACCGGCAAGAACGTGGACCTGCTGTTCGAAACGGTGTTCGACATGGTGGTGCCCGTGATTCTGCGGCAGAGGGCCCAGGCCCTGCCGCAGACCGTGGACATTGCCAGCGCCCCGCCGCCCGCACAGACCAGATCTGGGTGCTGCTCCTGACGCGCCCCGGCCCGGCCCCAGGGACCCGGGTGGGCTGAGGGGCAGATCGGGGTCACTCTGTGGGACTGCACGCGGAGGAGGAGCCGGGAGGAAGTGCCAGCCGGTCCCCAAGACAAGGGCCATGTGACCGCCACCCCCGCGTCCATCGCTGCCCTGGGAGGTGGGGAGCAGACGGATTGTCCGGAGGAGCCACCTGCAGAGCCGGGCTCCCTGAGACTGACATCCCCTCGCTGCCCCGTCCTAACACCTGGCCTCTGACAGGTGTCCCCCTGTCTCCGCACCTGCAGACTCTCCAGGGTTCCTCTTCACTGTGATTTACCTTTGACCCAGCCATTCGGTACTTGTCTCTTGATGCCTCGTAACAATTCTTGACAAATGTTAATTTATATAAAATCAGGGGTTGCTGGTTTTGTATTGTTTGCAGCATTGTGAGCCACTTTATTATTAAAAAGTATTTTAAGAAGAACCTTGGTTTAGACCTTATTTGTGCCCCCGTGGGCTTTAATGTCTGTTACACGGACTTGCAGTTTCTCCCGTAGACTGTGGGTGAAGCATGACCTCACACTTTTGCAGCATCCGGGACCAAATTCTTACCCCAGGTCCTCACTGGGCTTTTCAGTAAAGAATCTGCCTGCCAATCCAGGATGACCCAGGTCCAGTCTCTGGGTGGGGAAGATCGCCTGGAGGAAAAAATGGCAACCCACCCCAGGATTCTTGCCTGGAGAATCCCATGGACAGAGGAGCCTGGCGGGCTACAGTCCACGGGGTCACAGAGAGTCAGACACAGCTTGTGCCTGAACAACAACGGGCCCTCATTGCCTCTGCAGAACGGGGGACAGCTGACCTGCACTTCCCCAGGCCGGTGTCCAGGAGGCACTCACACAAGACCCCCTACACACACAGGAGTCGCTGTATCTGTGATTTTTCTTCTCCTTCATTAAAAAAAGTAATAATCAATACACTCACTCATTTCACAGTTAGTGCTCAAACCACCTGGGGGAGGTAAATTGTCCATTTACACATATTTTCTCCCCCTGTCCAGATCAGAGGACGTGGAGATATTCCATTTAAAAACATACATAAAACCCCCAAGTGTCTCAAGCAGAAGTTAGCAGACTACACTCTTGGCCAGGTAGGCCGCGCCTATTGTTATAAATAAAGTTTCATTGGCACTCAACCTGTTTGTTTTATATGCTCTCAGAGGCTACAAGGACCAAGCTGAGAATTTTCAGCAGAGATTCTCTCCACCACGAGCCCACAGGAGTGGCTCTCCAGCCCTTAACAGAAAATGTTTGCCCGTCCCTGCTTTTAACGCCTTGTCATCTAACAGAAATATAACGCAGATCACATATGTAATTCTAAATGATTTAGTAGCCATATTAAAATTGAAAAGAAACAATTCCAGTAATATATGTTAGCCCAGTAGATGCAAAATAGTATGATTTCAACATATGACCCAATACTAAAGCTACTCTGGTGGCTCAGATGGTAAAGAATCCATCTGCAATGCAGGAGACGTGGGTTTGATCCCTGGGTTGGGAAGATCCCCTGGAGGAGGGCATGGCAACCCACTCCAGTATTCCGGCCTGGAGAATCCCATGGACAGAGGAGCCTGGCGGGCTGCAGTCCACGGGGTCGCAAAGAGTCGGTCGTGACGGAGCGACCAAGCACAGCACGGGGCCCCTTGCTGGGGCTGCTTGGCTGATGGCTGTGTGAGCTCAGGACACTTGTATCTTTTTGCTGCATGAAACCCTTACAAATTCCAGATATTTAGGTCGGCTCGTATGCCTAGTTGTCTTGACACGAGTTCCAATAACAGAAGCAAACCTGAAGGCTGTCCCTGCTGACCCCTGTGCAGCTGCCTGGCAGTTGCTGAGTCTGAAACCTCCTTTCCAGGGGTGGTGGGAGGCCAGCTTTGTTCTCAGGAGATGCCAAGGGAGGGAGGCTGTGAGAACACAGCTTTTGTTTTCTTGTGGAAGTGAAAGTGTCAGTCACTCAGTCGTGTCCAGCTCTTTGCAACCCCGTGGACTGTAGCCCACCAGGTTCCTCTGTCCATGGGATTTCCCAGGCAAGAATCCTGGAGTGGGTTGCCATTTCTTTTTCCGGGGGTCTTCCTGACTCAGGGAACAAACCCAGGTTTCCTGCATCGCATGCAGACTCTTTATAATATCTGAGAACTGTAGCCCATTGCAAAGAGACAAGGGGTCAGTTCGGTTACTTTCCATTGACATAGATTAGTTTCCCATTTAGTGGGTGGAAGGCGTATTTATTTTTCCATGAAGTGTGTCTCTGCTAAGGAGAGCTCTGGGAGACCCAGGAGCCCATCATGAAGACTGTTGAGGGAAGCATCCTGGGAAGTCACTTCTGTCTCTGAGGGTGGCTGAGTTCTCAGGGCCCTTTCCTCCTGCACTGTCTCGCTCTGAGCATCCCCGGCTCATGCCCTTGAATGACCTCTGTCCCAGAGGATGGCCCAGGATGGCACCTTCTCCGTACGTCAACAGCGTGTGAGCCATGCACCCTCACGGTGGCCCTGAAGAGCAGGCTGCGCTCTGGGCTCCGTCCCAAGGGGACCCCGGGTGCCAGCCTGGACTCTCACCAGGGAGACTGTCCTGGGGTCTGAGCTTACACACAGGCTTCTGGCCGTGACCGCTCGGGGACCAGTTCCCAACTAGGAGGTTTCAGCTCCTCTAGTGAGCCAGCTGGTGGAAAAGGAGGGGGTCCTCGGCTGGGACTCCGAACGTTCCTTCCTTTCTTCCCTTGTTCAGATGCAGCTGCTCTGGGTCTGGGAGGCTGCGGACAGCCCTGGGTTTACCTTCTGAGCTTTCCCTCAAGTGTCGCCTGAAACCTTCTCAATGGCAGCTCCAGGTTGGGTGTCTCCTAGGTTCTTGAGGCGTCCTTCATGGGAAGCTTCAATTCAGCTCAGTCCATTCGCTCAGTCATGTCTGACTCTTTGCAACCCCATGGACTGCAACAGGCCAGGCCTCCCTGTCTATCACCAAATCCTGGAGTTTACTCAAACCCATGTCCATTGAGTCGGTGATGCCATCTAGCCATCTCATCCTTTGTCATCCCCTTCTCCCGCCTTCAATCTTTCCCAGCATCAGAGTCTTTTCAAATGAGTCAGCTCTTCGCATCAGGTGGCCAAAGTATTGGAGTTTCAGCTTCAACATCAGTCCTTCCAATGAACACCCAGGACTGGTCTCCTTTAGGATGGGCTGGTTGGATCTCCTTGCAGTCCAAGGGACTCTCAAGAGTCTTCTCCAACAGCACAGTTGAAAAGCATCAATTCTTCGTCACTCAGCTTTCTTCACAGTCCAACTCTCACATCCATACATGACCACTGGAAAAACCATAGCTTTGACTAGAGGATGCTTATGTTGTAATCTGGGCTTCCCAGGTGGGCCTAGTGGTAAGGAACCCATCTACCAATGCAAGAGAATTAAGAGACTCGGGTTCCCTCCCTGGGTCGGGAAGACCCCCTGGAGGAGGGCATGCAACCCACTCCAGTATTCTTGCCTGGGGAATCCCATGGACAGAGGAGCCTGGTGGGCTACAGTCCATGGGGCCGCCAGGAGTCGGACACGACTGAGCTGACTTTGCACACGTACACACTCGCATGTTGCAATCTGGGTGTGGAAACATGGCTGTGAGCCTGGGATCTTACGAGAGCAGTTTGGTCGTTTCTAAACCTGCCCTCCTGGTGGAATCGGCGCTGCCTGCTGTTCTGGGAGCCCCCTCCTGCAGACGTCCGGCAGCTCTGCCTCCAGCGAGGTCTCCCTCTGTCTGAGGCAAGCGGGGCTCAGCGCCCGTGATGCCGTGGGCAGTGATTGGAGATGGTCCTGTCCTCCAGAGGGAAGGGGCTGGACTGACGCGTGCTTCCCATGAGCTCTGCTGGTCCCACACGTGCAGAACACCTGTGCTGATGCCCACGACACCCATGAGTCACCGAGGGAGGCAGGCCCCGGGAAGCAGGACCCTGTGTGGGAGCCGGGGTGGCCTCTCCAGGGCTGCGGTGCAGGATCTGCTCCAGCTGCGGTGGTTCTTTCCTTCCTGTAACTGGGGGGGCCGGCCCTCCTCTGCGTCCCCCCACCCACCCCCATTAGATCAAACCCGCTCCCCTGGGGCTTGGTCCCATCTTTCCCACTTCTACAAGACGGATCCTTTAGCCTGCCCTGGCAGAACTGGGCAGGGCTGCTGGGTCTGTGGTGTAGACGCCGCACACGGGCTTGCAGGGCAGACGCCACACACAGTGTGTCTGCTCTGGGGGCTCTGGGGCCCCGTCCGCCCTTGCTGGATCCTAGAGAAACGTCTACCTTGTCCATTTGCCGGGCCTTCTTCCCTCCCATGGGCTGACCTTGAACTCACTGGCCCTCACCTGGGAGCTCAGTATGGAAGGCAGCTAGTGGGGGGGTATGAGGACCCAGGCCCAGTGTAAGGACGGGTGCTTCTGGGGCCAGAGCTCCCTATGGCTGGAGAGGGAGGCCCCCACCGAGCTCAAGTCCAGGGCCTGGCATCCCGGAGCCTCCTTCCTTCTGGAGGTCGGCGTGGCTGCGTAGGTTTCTAAAGGGCAGTCACCCACCGCCCAAGACGAGGACTGCCCCTCATTTTACCCCAATCTGGTTCTGTCTATTGGCAGAGTCGCGGGGGCCCAGAGGGAGTCCCCTGGGTGCTCGTCTCTCGGGCCCAGGGAGGCCAGCATCTTGAGGAGGAGAGCTGGGTGGGCCCCAGGCCGCTGTCATCTCAGGCCGCCCTGTGGTGTGTCTCTAGGGACCCTGCCCTCCTCCTCCTGGGCGTTACTGGCTCATTCCTCCCTGTGTATCGGGGGCTCCTCCCTGGGGGCGAGGTCTTCCGGAGGGAGGGAGGTGTGGGGAGCCCTGAGCAGAGTCCTCATAGTCTGAGTGCAGGAATTCCTCACCAGGAGCCTGCAGGTAAAGAAGGCAGAGGGGAGTCTTCTGATGTGTGCAGTAAGGGAGGTCAGCTCCAGGCGAGTGTGTGGGTCTCTGTCTTGGAAAAGCTGGACCCTGCCCAGCGGCCTCTGGGAAGTGGCTGCGATTTTAAGGCTGTTTTACGCATCGAATGACCCACAGGCTTCCATTCTGCCTCCATCCGGAGGCCCTTGGCTTCTGAATTTGGCTGTGGAAGGAGGCAGGGCCTCCGTGAGTCAGTCTGCACTCGGCCAGGCCCCCGGGGTCAACGTGCAGGCGGGGACGGTGTTGGGGCCCCTGGGATGTACCTCCCCCCTGCAGTCACCCTGAGTGACCTGGGCCCCGTGTTGGGGCTCCATTAACAGCGGTGATCTGGGGACATTGGCTCGGTATTGGGGGAAGCGGGCTTGGGGTGGACCTGTCCCCTCATCCACAGCGCTGCACCCCCTGAGGTGGAATCTCCTTAGCTGTAAAATGGAGCAAGAGTCACAGCTCATGGAGGGTGGTGGGTGGGGCCGCCCCGGGAGAGCCCTGAGCTCGGCGTCCTTGGCAGGGAGGATGAGTGACTGTCCCCGAAGGCGACCGTCAAATGGGAGGACCGTCGACTGGGAGGACTGGCTGAAGAGCCGTGCTTTCCTTTTTTCACTACTATAGGAAAAAGTCGGATTCACCCTAGAATACATTTGCTTCACGAAGCTTTGCCTTTGGGCTTCGACTGTGGCCTTTAAAGTGATGTTTGGGAAGCATGGGAACCAGAAAAGGTGCTTTCTCTCCCGAGGGATGTGTGCGCATGTGGCGTGTGCGTGTGCACGCGTGTAAATGCATGTGTGATGTGTGCACACACGCATGCACACCAGTAGGTGTGCCTTCAGTAAATACCCAGCAGCAGTGGGAGCTGAGGTCAGACACAGGTGGGACCCAAGAGCCTTGCTGTCTGCTCTGGAGACCACACGGCCCGGAAGTCACAGGGCGCTCACAGTGGCCGTTCCTGCCGGGTGGTGCCTGGAGGGTGGTCCCTGCGCCCCCCTTCCCTAGCCGTGAGGCTAGAGTGGAGGCTGAGGTCGCGGCTGCATCGGCGGGACCACAGTGAGGGGGGCCGGGGCGGGCCCTCGTCTCCAAAGTCACCCACGCCCGTATCCTCCCCTCGCCCCTGCTTAGCGCCCACAATCTGCTGTCCCTCTTTGTAAGAACCGCCACGGCCCCTGCTGGGAGTGGCTGCCTGGAGGCGGGGCCGGGTCCAGTGTGGCCTGAGCCGGGGTGTCCCTGGGTGCAGGCGGAACAGTGCTCTGTGCTCATGTCGCCCCCCAGGGGCTGCGGGCCCCTGTCCGTGTGGCTCTGGGGCTGTGGGGGCTCCGCGTCCCTGAACTTACAGCCTGCGGACAGTTCGCTCGGGCTCGCCCTGCCGTCTCACTGTTCTCCTGCAGCTCAACGTCACCCTTTCAGTGCGTGTCAGGAATTTACTTGCAGAGCAGTTCTAGCTTGTCACATGCACAGCCTAATTTTGATAACTGTCTCCACGGGAACGTCTTTAAAATCCCCCAACGACGGGGAGTCTCCATCCCCTTCCTCCTGAGGCTGGGCCGTGACACCAAACTCACACGAGGGTGTGCACGCCAGCTCTCTGCAGGCCCCTCCACGCACAAGAGTGGATTTAATGCTCAGGACACCACCGTGGCCCGAGGGGTCTCTGTGTCAGCTCTCCCGAGGGCCCCCCAACCCCGAGGGCAGACCTGCTCTGGCGTCCTCCCGACTGGCTCTTCTCTGGCAGCGGGAGCCGCAGCAATCCTCCTGGGCTCAGCCTGGCTCTCGCTGTCCCTCCAGCCGGCCGGGGTGTGTCCAGAGGCGTCTCGTGTGGTTTCACGTGAGTCTAGGCGCCGTCTGTGGAGGGGGTGGGGGCAGCCACCTTACGAGGCGTCGGGAGGCGGTGACTCTGACCTCAGGGCGCCCACTCTCGGCAAAGTGGGGACAGTGTTGGCCACTCAAGGACCCTTAGGTTCTGGGCTGGCGGTTGTTCCTAGCCCTGAGAAAGTAGACCAGGGAAATCGCATGCACAACACACGGGTCCGTGAAGGGCAGCTCGAAGTTTCAAGGTTCAGAACCTTGGCTGTTTGACTTCAGACCAGGAATCTTCACCCGTGACCTTGACACTTGTGCGGGATCCTCGGGTCATGTACACAACCAGAGGAGGAGTATCTGTTTGTAGTTGATGTATATTTTCTGGTTTACATTTGGCGTCCAGCTATGTATTGAGACCTTGATCTTGGTCTTCCCGCCTTAAGTGTTTCAGGTGTGATGTCCAGGACTTTGTGGTGTTTATAATGCTGGGCACCTAATGCCCTGGGAACCACACAGAGGCAAAGCTATACCACATGAGACCATGGGTGTGAAAAGTTTGAAAGTTGTGAAACAATAGAATCTAAAGAATCTTTCATTCAATTAAACGGAGAGCCTAGACCAAATCGAGCAGGAATCTTCAGGACTGTGACAAGTGTCATGAACACTCTGCGATCTCAGGGACTGGGGTCTGGCAAGAGCAGCTGCCCCCCCAGCCTCCAGTGCGGGAATCTTTCAGGCCCCAGCCTCAGCCTCTAAGGGCTCAGCTTCCCACTTTAACTGTTGCTATGGAGACCAGCTGTGCCCAGGTGGAGCCCATAGTAGCTTCCATCACCTTCACCTGGTCTCTGCCACCTCCCCTGGGGTGCTCAGTGCCGGCTCAGCACTCCTGAACCTGTGACCCAGCCTGGCCGCTGGGGGCAAGAGCTGGAGGCGGAAAATGTGCCTTGCTCATCAGTGGTCTGCGTGTGGACTTCCTCAGCGTGGGGGGCTGGGTGGCAGGACTGAACCCTCTAGTGAGGCAGCCTCCTTCCGCCGGGCAGCCCCCCGGCCCCCCGCCCGGAGTCCCGTCCTCGCTTAACCCCCCAGCACACAGTCCTTGGCTCGGGTGGCGCTGCGGAAGGCAGGCCAGCCAGGGGCTGATCGCGTTTAAATAACATCATCACTGGAATGCTTACTTTGTGACTGTATGCATTGTTCTCAGAGGAGGTCTAATGCGCCACTGAGTTCTGAAGCGTAAAAATAAGCCCTGTGAGCTGGATGCCCAGGCGTCAGCCAGGTTCTGGAGAAACTGAAGCCAGAAATGTGTCTTGGAGATTTGATTTACGGGATTTGACTTGGGACGTTACGCCAGGGCGGGCTGAATGACTTTGGAAGTCTGTTTAGAGGCACCTCCCTCCTAACCCCTGTGAGCGCAGGTTGAGAGTGTTTTCTGTAAACATCACCACACTGTAAGCACAAATACAGTTCCCTGAGAAACCAATGACGATACCACAGGCTTCGGTTCAGTCGGCTGAAACCCGGAAAAAGCAGCAGCGCATTGTGGAGCTGGGCTGGGATGCAGGGTTTGGGGTTCAGCGCAAATGTCGTGCCCTCCGAACTTGAGAAAATCAGGCAGACAACAACGTGGGGTATAAAAATGTTGGAAAGTAACTTTTATTCTGGGCTGGTTACAGAGGCAGCAGTAGTCACAGCGGTACAGTTCAGCGCACAGAACGCGGGGTGTGGATCTTCAGGCCAGCCCGGGGCGGCGGGGGCGTCTCTGCCGGCCGCACGGAGCCTGCCGGCTCGCCGCGGGTGGCGCGAAGGTCTGGAAGGACGTGGTGGGAAGCGTGCCGCCGGGGCGCCAACAGCAGCGGCTTTTCGGACACGAGCAGGTGCAGTCGGCCCTCCCGAGGGACGAGGAGCCTTCCCGTCACCGGCGGAGTGCGGCATCCCGGGGCTCACATCCCGGGGCTCAGAGAGCCGGGCCGGCCCACCCCCCGGGGCCCGCGGGCTGAGCTGCCTCATCCGCCCACACCCCCCTTAAGTGAGTTCAGAAAATGGGTGAACAGCGGTGGCTGAGAGCGCGGTGAGTACATGGGGCGTCGCAGGACGTCAGCGACACCGAGCGCGGAGCGGTCCTGGACGGCCTGAGCGGGAGGCAAAGGGCCTCCCATGCTGGGGGGGGGCAGGGTATCCTGCAGACCTGCAGGGCGCAGGCAGCGCCTGCGGGGGACAAGGGCCTATCTTGTCCAAATGCTGGTGCTGAATTCCTTTGGTAACCTTTTTCTCTTTTTGGTTTGTTTTTTAAAGAAAAAAAATGCAGTCAATTTAGGGGTCGGCGTCCTGAGGTAATAAGTTAAGAATAAGCACCAAAGTGGCCCCGGACAGCGCGCGGTCTGGGGAAGGGGCGTGCCCGGCGGGCGTGCCCGGCGGGCGTGCCCGGCCGGCCGGCGCTCACAGGTTCTTCATGCACACCTGGCAGCGGCTGATGTGCGTGCGGATGAGGCCGGCCTTGAGCGTGTCGGCAGAGGGCGTGCCCTGGAAGTTCTGCTCCGGGATGGTGGTCAGCCAGAAGCTGTACTTGTTGGCGTAGTAGTGGCACGTGCCGCGGGCCCCGTTGCACTCGATGAAGGGCGTGGCGCGGAAGTCCTCCAGGCAGCTGCCCGGCGACACCAGTGACTGGCCGCCTCCTTCGTCACCGGCGGCCGTGTGCTGCGCGGGGGGAGCGGGCGGAAGAGATGCCAACACGTTAGCTTGTTTTTTTCTTCCAAGGAAAAATAAAACAAGGTCCTACTGTAGAGCACAGGGAACTTTGTACAATATTCTGTGATAAACCATCGTGGAAAATAGTGTGTGTATGTGTGTGTGACCGATGCTTTCCAACTGTGGCGCTGGAGAAGGCTCTCGAGAGCCTCTTGGACTGCAAGGAGATCAAACCAGTCCATCCCAAACGAGATCAACCCTGAATATTCATTGGAAGGACTGATGCTGAAGCTCCAGTCCTTTGGCCACCTGATGTGAAGAGCCTACACACTGGAAAAGACCCTGATGCTGGGAAAGATTGAGGGCAAGAGGAGAAGGGGACGACAGAGGATGAGATGGTTGGATGGCATCACCGACTCAATGGACATGAGTTTGAGTGAGCTCTGGGAGATGATGAAGGACAGGAGAAGCCTGATCCTATGTGAACCCGTGGACTGTAGCCTGCCAGGCTCTTCTGTCCATGGGATTCTCCAGGCCACAGCACTGGAATGAGTTACCACTCCCTTCTCCATGGGATTTTCCCAACCCAGGGGTTGACCTGGCGTCTCTTATGTCTCCTGCACCGCTGGGGGATCCTGAGCACCAGCACCCGTGTGCTTCTCCCTCCTCTGACACGGCTCACGATGTAATGCTCATAAGAGCTGTCTGACTTTCAGGATACAGTGCAAGCATTCCCATGACAAAGATGCTCCTTTCTCATTTCATGATGGGAGTTAAAACATAGAGGGTCCAGCGCTTCCTCCTCTGTGCCCCAGGGGCAAACGGGGGCTGCTCCATCTGTCCCCAGGTCCCCCGACAGGAGGAGTCCCTCAAGGTAGAACGTTGCCTGTCCCTGCACAGAACCTAGTGATCCTGTTGCTTCAAATGACTGCAGCAGTAATCCCTTAAAAATGTTAAAAAAAAATCAACTCTTGTTTACCTTTTCCTTCCTTTCCTAGATTCCAGGGTTTTTTCCCTATTGTTTTGACAAGATTAGCAAACATTGTATAATAAAGTGAAGTCACTCAGTCATGTCTGACTCTTTGCGACCCCACGGACTCTAGCCTATCAGGCTCCTCTGTCCATGGGATTTTCCAGGCAATAGTACTGGAGTGGGTTGCCATTTCCTTCTCCAGGGGATCTTCCCGACCCAGGGATTGAGCCCGGGTCTCCCACATTGTAGACAGACGCTTAACCGTCTGAGCCACCAGGGAAGTCAAATTTATAAATATATATATATATATATATATATATAATGTGATTGACATAGTTTATGAAGCGTTTAACATGTTGGGTATCCTGTCAATACAATGGGAGTTACAACAGTCATAATAAATACAAATGGAACCCAAGACCCAGCCTCCCCTCTGGACTTTCCTTTCTCCCTGTGGTAGCGGAGTAAACAGGCAAATTGTAAGGAATGCTGTCGTGATAGCCAAATTGTCATCATTAGGGTTGTGAAAAGGCCTGGTGGCAACCTACTGTGCCCCACCTGGATGGGGCAGCCCCAGGCCAAACACGGCTGGATTAGCAACATGCAGGCTCGCGCATTCCCTGGGCCAGCTGCCTTTGTGCAGTGCCCAACCTGAACAACTGCCCCGATCAGTCTTAAAACGGCCACAAGGCGGTGGGGGAGAGGACCTCGACTTCGACCTGGGTCCGTGCTCCTGAGTCACAGCAGGTGCGCAGCACGTACCATGAGGAAGGAGTATCCGATCCACAAGCTGCGCCACCCGGCTGGGCAGTGGGGAATGGAGACGTCTTGGCTGTGGACTGCGATGGCAACGGCCGGGGCCTCGCACACGGAGCAGCGGCTGATGTAGGGCCGGATGTCCTCCTCGGCCACGGGCATCATGGGGAGAGGGGCGGTGGTGGACAGCCAGTAGGACTTGTCGTTACGGCTGGCATAGTAGCAGATGTCGCCGGGGTTGCAGTACAGGAAGGGCATGGTGCTGAACCGTGCCAGGCAGGAGCCCGCCAGCCCTGTGGAGGGAGGTGGCTGAGTGTGCGGGGAGGAGGTGGCCCTGGGTGCCTGGCCCGCTCAGGGCCTGGCCACGCCCCCGCCACCAGAGGGAGGCGGCTGAGTGTGCCGGGAGGAGGGGTCCCGGGTGCCCCGCCCACTCAGGGCCTGGCCACGCCCCCGCCACCAGAGGGAGGCGGCTGAGTGTGCCGGGAGGAGGGGTCCCGGGTGCCCCGCCCACTCAGGGCCTGGCCACGCCCCCGCCACCAGAGGGAGGCGGCTGAGTGTGCCGGGAGGAGGGGTCCCGGGTGCCCCGCCCGCTCAGGGCCTGGCCACGCCCCCGCCACCGGAAGAGCTCAGCGTGCACAAGGCGGGGTGGGGGGCAAGCTCGGGCTCTCCGATCCCCTGGGGGGCTTCCACTGGCGCTTCCACCCTGCCCTTACAGAGGGCCCTGGACACAGGGCAGTGCCCACGTCCCGACCCCGGGTTTGGAGCATCTGGGTGCCTTCCGAGGACTCAGGAAGTGACTGTGGCCGCTGAGTCCTGCCACCCGCGGTGGGGCTGGCCGGCTGGCGGGCGGTACCTACCCAGGTCCTGGTTGTGGGCCTTCTCCTGGCCCTCGAAGTAGAGCAGGCTGTACCCGCTCCAGAGCTTGTTCATGCCGACAGGGCACATGGGCTCCTTCTCGGTCTGGCTGTGCTTCACCAGGAGGTACCCGATGCTGATGCTTCGGCCAGGCATGCCGGGCAGGCCGGGGCTTCCGGGGCGGCCCGGCTCCCCTGCGCGAGACAGAGAGGCTGCCTTGCAGCTGCCGCTCGGACCGCAGCCCACGTGCTGGCGGCGCGCACGGCGACATTCAGGTCCCCAAGGCTGGGTCAGTGGCTCTGCCCTTGGGGACTGAAAGCCTCCTGGCGAGGACTTACCCTCACTTAGTCCCCCCTCCCTGTTCAGGAACGTGGAATGGCTATCATGAAGGGGCTAGACAGGGGACCGTGGACTCAGAGGCCCCATGAGCCGACCCCCGGGCACCTCCTTCCGATTGGGAACTGAAGCGTCTGTCAGCGTGCAGGGGCCCAGGGGTGCTGCGGATCATCCCTGCCCGCCTCGTCTATGCCAGGCTGCAGGGCTCCCTGCTCGACCTTCGGGGAGCGGCCATTCCTGGGGTTAGAAACCCGACTCCCCACGTGTCCACTCAGGGCTCCAATTCTTCCCGACACTGCAGAACGGCCGATCCGCCCCCAACTGGTGACCCTGTCTCTCTCACGGGGCGTCCCCTCGCCCCGACGCCCCTCCCCAGCGCCCACCATGCGTGTCTCAGGTGGTGCCTCCCCGCGCGTCACAGGCTCTCCTGCTCGAGCGGCGTGATGTGGACAGTTGCTGGGGTCTGGGTGTGACCGACCACGCAGCCGCTCTCCCGTGCACCACACTCACGTCACTGGCTCAGCCCGAGTGCACGTGAGTTACAGCCAATCCCAGGACTTTTTCTTTTTGCATGAATGGCTATTACTTCTGGCCCATCCCATCCTGTATACATGCAGATAATGTTTAGAAGTCGACGATAAAAGGCTTCACAGCGGTGCCTGTGATGTGATCGGCCACTTGCAGTGTATTGTCAGCTCTCGAGAGCTCAGGAATCCTGTCTCTCAGAGCACGTCTCCTGCTCCCTTCTCTGAGCCACCTCCTGATGCCTCAGGGGAAGGAAGGAGGCCAGCCTGTGCCGGGGACCCCGTGCCACGTGCTCTACTGGGGGCAGGGGTCATGGGGTGAGCCCTGATAACTCGGGAGCTGGACTCGGGGGCAGCCCCTCATCGCTGCTCATCTCGGGGCTCATCTGACCCCTCCCTGAGCTCCGTGGTCCACCTGTCAGCCCCACGGCGGAGCTGAGGCACCTCCCTGCCCCCTGCCCATCACTCACCTTCAAAGCCCACTGGTCCCTGCAGCCCCACAGGCCCCTGGTCTCCACGGAATCCGGGAACGGCCGACACGCCGCCTCGTCCCTGGGGCCCGGCCTTGCCCTGCACCCCGCGGAAACCTGCAGGGCCGCGGGACACGGGTGAGTGCCGAGGGCAGAGACAGGCGGAAACAGAGCCGGTAGAGCCCCCCAGCCCCTGCCCAGCGACCCCCAGCCGGGCTCCCACCTGGTTCTCCGGGGGGGCCCTGAGGCCCCATCTCCCCCTGAGCCCCTGGGGGGCCTCTCCTGCCCTGTGGACCCACTGGGCCCCGCTCGACCGCGATCCTCTGGGGGATTCCTGCGATGCCTGGAGCCCCCACGGCACCAGGGGCACCTGGAAGGGAGGAGAAAGGTCAGGCGAGGCGTGAGAACCACCGCTCTGATCTTGACTCAGGCGTGGACCCCTCTCCAGCCTCCTGGAGCCGCCTTGCTCTGCAGAGACAGCCCCTCCAGCACCCCTGCCCCCCACGCCCCAGTGACCTCGAGGTGTCCCCCCGAGACCCACTCACCCGGGAGTCCGCGGTCTCCTTTGGGTCCCCTGGGGCCTCGGTCGCCTGGGCTCCCGGTGGGGCCTATGTTGCCCATGAATCCTGGCTCCCCTTTGGGCCCTTCAGGACAAGCAGGGCATTGAGAATACGCGGGCCTGGTGCAGGGGGATCTCCAACCATCTCTGACCAGCGTCCCCGAGAGAAGCCTCCCTCCTCCCGGGACACCACCCATGTTACCTTTTTCTCCTGGGAGCCCGAACACGCCAGGCCGGCCCTGGGGCCCAGGGTCGCCGACCCATCCTTTAATCCCGGGGTTTCCGGGGGTTCCTGGACTCCCCTCATCACCTTTGCTTCCGGGAAGAGCTGCAGGCCCGGGCGGCCCCGGGGGCCCTCGATAACCTGCCGTCGTCAGTCGGGAAGAGAGGCAAGTGAGCACTCAAAGGCAAGGTCTCCCGGATGGGCTTCTGCAAGTGTGTAACCCTGGGGGGCTAGCTTTGCTTTTCATTGTGCTAAAATATGCTAAGGTAAGTCTACCATTTAAACCACCTTGGAGTGCACCAGTGCGGAGGCCTGCAGCTGTCACCACCGCCCTTCCCTGCACGCGCTCACGCGGCTCATCTTCCAGCTGAAGCTCTGTCCTCACTGAACACGCTCCTCCCCACGCCCCAGCCCTGGCCCCTGGCATCCACGTTCTGACGCTATAACTTGGCTCCTCGGTGCTCAGTCGTGTCTGACTCTGCAACCCCGTGGACTCTAGCCCACCAGCTCCTCCATCCACGGGATTCTCCAGGCGGGAATACTGGAGTGGGCTGCCACTTCCTGCTCCAGGAATCTTCCTGACCCAGGGATCCAACCTGCGTCTATCTCCGTATTGACAGGTGGGTTCCTTACCACTGCTTCACCTGGGAAAGCCCATCGATTCCTCTAGGGAACCCTCCCGGGCCTTCCTTCCTGCCTGGCCTGTCTCCCTCAGAATCACGTCCTCAAGGGAGAATCGGAGGTGTCCCCTGCCTGCAGTGACCAGGCTTCTGTGCCCAGAGGTTCTGGCCCCACAGGGTGTGAGCCCTGCTCACCTTCCAGGCCGAATATCCCGGGAGCGCCGATGTCCCCTGGTGACCCAGAGATGTTGGAGGGAGGGGTGATGCCTGGAAAGCCCTGAAGTCCAGGACTCCCGATTGGGCCTCGCTCCCCTGGGAGGGAAACGGAAGTTCATCAGAGCCAGCGCCCAGCTCTCCATCCTGGGTTACCCCCTCTCCATGCCCACAGCAGGCTCTTGCCCACACGCCCGCCAGCCCTCTCCCACTGCGTGCGGGGCCCGTGGCCCTGCTTTTGCTGCAAGGCTGCCCTCTCCGGCATACCTCCTGCTCAGGGGCCAGCTGCCGGGACCACCTGAGGGGGATGCCCGGCCCCACCTGGTGGGCATCGGCCGAGAGTAGCCCTGGGGGCCCAGCAAGCACCCGTGCTGGGAGGACCCAAAGCGGGTGGCGCTGCCACTCCTGTCCTCCCCGAGCCGCCCCCCAGGATCCCGGGCTCCGGCTGGACGTCCAGCGTCCTGGGCGGGTCCATCCTCCTGGCCCAAGCGGCTGAACTGGCATCTCACCTCCTCACTGGGGTTCACTGGTGGCCCCAGGCAGCCCCACGGGGCTCCTGGATAAGCAGGAGGGGGGCTCCCCTAATGTCTGTCTACGGCCTTTTCTGCCTGTCTGTGCTTTTTGAGGGCAACCTGGCTGTTTCGACTGGCCCCCAGACTTCACACTGAAGCGTGGTCCAGAGTTTCAGGAAGACTGAGACGTGCCTCCCGGAGGAAACCCTGTGTGATGGGACCGTCCCGGGGCTGAGCTATGGGGCAGGTGTCCGTGCTGCTGAACTGGGCCTGGACCCCAGCCCCGAGTGGGGCCGCCTGAGCCCCAGCAGCCCCTTGGATTCACGGTGCGGGCCCTCCGGCTGGCCCCCCTCCTCCCCCTGCCTTCAGATCAAGGCCGGGGCTCGGGTACCAGCGGATTCTGGGGTTCAGATCAAGGCCGGGGCTCGGGTACCAGGGGATTCTGGGGTTCAGATCAAGGCCGGGGCTCGGGTACCAGCGGATACTGGGGTTCAGATCAAGGCCGGGGCTCGGGTACCAGGGGATTCTGGGGTTCAGATCAAGGCCGGGGCTCGGGTACCAGGGGATTCTGGGGTTCAGATCAAGGCCGGGGCTCGGGTACCAGCAGATACTGGGGTTCAGATCAAGGCTGGGGCTCGGGTACCAGGGGATTCTGGGGTTCAGATTCAAGGCCGGGGCTTGGGTACCAGGGGATTCTGGGGTTCAGATCAAGGCCGGGGCTTGGATACCAGGGGATTCTGGGGTTCAGATTCAAGGCCGGGGCTTGGGTACCAGGGGATTCTGGGGTTCAGATCAAGGCCGGGGCTCGGGTACCAGCGGATACTGGGGTTCAGATCAAGGCCGGGGCTCGGGTACCAGGGGATTCTGGGGTTCAGATCAAGGCCGGGGCTCGGGTACCAGCGGATACTGGGGTTCAGATCAAGGCCGGGGCTCGGGTACCAGGGGATTCTGGGGTTCAGATCAAGGCCGGGGCTCGGGTACCAGGGGATTCTGGGGTTCAGATCAAGGCCGGGGCTCGGGTACCAGCGGATTCTGGGGTTCAGATCAAGGCCGGGGCTTGGATACCAGGGGATTCTGGGGTTCAGATTCAAGGCCGGGGCTTGGGTACCAGGGGATTCTGGGGTTCAGATCAAGGCTGGGGCTTGGGTACCAGTGGATACTGGGGTTCAGATCAAGGCCGGGGCTCGGGTACCAGCGGATACTGGGGTTTCTGCTTAGTGCAAGTGGAGGGGAGGTCACAGGCCCAGGGGAGAATCAGAGGATGGGGTCTCTGGGATACCCACCCCCCCACCCATCGGAGGTCGGTGTCAGTGGCCTCCTCAGGGCCTGCCTTCCCCTTTGAGGGGCCGATGGTTCTAGTTTCAGGGGTAATTCTGACCTGAGCACCAGCTCTCAGACCCAGGCCTTGGAGGCCCAGGTGTGATGACCTGTCAGGTCCCGCACCCTCGCTGGCTCGACAGGCAGCGCCTGGCTCCAGGCTGCCTCGGATGAGACACTGGGCTGAGCCGGGGCTGGGGCAGGGCGGGGGGCAAGGAGGGCCCAGGTGTCAGAAAGCAAAGCCCGCTAGGTGACGCCGCACAGCTGGGAGCCCTCCGCTCGAGATGCCGGATGTAGTCGAGTCCCCACGCCCCCTGTCAGTTTAGGTCCAGCCTGGTGGCTGGCGGCCGGGCTGGGTGGGGGTCTCATTCTCAGCAGCTGAGACCACCTCTCCCTGGCCTGCTCCTGCTGCACTCCAGGCCAGCACATGGGCAGGGCTCGGCTGCAACGCCCTCGCTCAGTCAGTCATCTCCCCAGCACCCCTGTGCACACGTGGCGGGTGGGGCCCCTCACCTGGTGCCCTGGGGGCCCCACAGGGATGCAGCCTGATCTTATCCTTCCTCCAAGGGCGGGGCAGTCAACAGTTAACCCCGATGGAATAAGATTGCGATGGGGTATATGAACCGTGGAACACCAATGGGAGGTTTGCAACAGGGAACTCTCCCCAGAGAAGTCAGCACCTGGCCTGCTCCGACCGCTCATCTCTCAGACTCACGGGCACCACAGTGGGTTCTGGGGGTGCAGACGGTGATGCTGGGGTGCGGGCCTCACCTGGGGCTCCACGCTCGCCCTTCTGTCCTGGGGCTCCTGTGGGGCCTGGAAGGGTGTTGGCCTCCCCTGGGTCACCCTTGTCCCCGGCAGGGCCTGGGAATCCGGGGTCCCCGTGGACGTCTGCACCTGCAGCCGGGTGAACAGATGACATCAGTGTCTTAGGACCAGGCAGAGTCTGTTCTCACGAGAGGAAGGGGAGACTCGGAAACAAGAGCAGCCCATGACAGCGTGGAGACCTCTGCCTCCTAGCAGCCTCGATGCCCCCGAGCCCAGACTCAGAAGGGACCCTGGGTATTGAAGCCGAGCCCTTCACTTCATAGGGGGATCTCTGAGGCCCCTCAGAAAAGGTTCAGATCCCAAGATGCAGACGGTCCTGAGCTGGGACCTGCCCAGGGTCCCCAGGCTCCTGGCTGGGGCTCCGGATGCTACGTCCGAGGCGTAACAGGGAAGCAGTGTTTAAAACCTGCTCTGCTCACACATCAGGAACTCAAAGCAGTGGGTGGCAGGAAAGAGCAACATAACCTGGGTGTTTAAACTGGAATTGAAACCTTAATTGAAAGATGAGTGTGTGCGACTGTATATACAGTGGTGCACACCCAAATTCACTATAGACACATCTGGCTACATCAAACCGCTATAAAGACAGCAGTCTGAAAGCAGCCGTAGAACTATGCGAGATTCGTTTCTCTTTTGTTTGCATGTACTTTTTAAAAACTTTTCTCCACTCAACATAAGTAACTTTTATGATCTGAAAAGAAAACCATAAAAGTTTAAAAAAAGATATATTAATCGTACACTTTACAAATATCGCTAGTCCAGGGAATACATTTTAAAAATGAAGTGATGACCGAGCACTAAGATTTAAGATGAAAGGAACTAAAATTAAAGAAACGTCTGGGAAGCGGCCGAGAGTTTTGCACATCCAAGCATAAAAAGGAGGCTTCAAGCAGAAAGGGGATTCCATTCCCCGAGGAACAGAGCCGCACGCGATGGTGCTTGGAGGTCACAGAAGCGGGAGCCGTGCGAACCTCAGTCCCTGGCTTTCGGAGACGATGGGCTGTGTCTCCTTCAGGCAGCCCCCGCCCACCCCCTGTACACCAACCACCGCTGTGAATGCAATTGTCTTGTCCGAACCCAAACCCACGTGTTGACTCCTAAGGCCC
This sequence comes from Ovis canadensis, assembly GCF_042477335.2. Classification (NCBI taxonomy): domain Eukaryota; kingdom Metazoa; phylum Chordata; class Mammalia; order Artiodactyla; family Bovidae; genus Ovis; species Ovis canadensis. The sequence continues at coordinate 98,552,464 of NC_091254.1, read as the reverse complement.
CATGTGGTGGGATCTGGTGGAGGCCCTTGGAGAGGTGATCAGGGTTAGAGGAGGCCCCTAGGGTGGGCCCCCGACAAGAAGAGACACCCAAGGGCTTGTCTCCACAGCGTCAGGACAGAGAAGAGCCGAGAACACGGTCCTCGCCCGGATCCCCCGCGCCGGCAGCCCCCACCCCGGATCTCCAGGCTCAGAGCTGTGAGGAGCCCCGCTGCTGTGTAAGCCACCTGGTCTGTGCAGCAGCTGGCGGGACCAAGTCCCCGCAGCCTCAGGGACAGGCCGTCCAGCTCTCTGAGCCCCCTACCACCCCAAGTCCCCGATGGCCCCCCAGGGGTCCCCCACTGCTGGGCGCGGCCTCGGGCCTCCCTACCTGGGGATCCGGGGAAGCCTTTGTTGCCTGGCAAACCGTGCAATCCGCTAATGCCTCGGAGGCCGGGCAGACCTGTGGGGGAGCCTCAGGGTTAGTTCTCGGGAGAGCAGAAAAAGACCCCCCAGTGCAGCCAGATGCTTCAATTTGCTGTGGGAGGGTCGTCCACCCAGCGTGTTCAGGGTCGGTCGCTCAGCCGTGTCCAGCTCTTTGCGACCCCGTGGACTTGCAGCCCACCAGGCTCCTCCATCCATGGAATTCTCTAGGCGAGAATACTGTAGAGGGCTGCCATGCTCTTCTCCAGGGGATCTTCCCCACCCAGGGATGGAACCTGGGTCTCCCACATTGCAGGCGGATTCTTTACCATCTGAGCCCCTGGTGTGTTCAAAGGGGGGACCACCAGGAAGCAGCTCAGCAAATACTGGGACGTGTCAGTCAGTCCCTCCCACGTCACCCGAGAGAAACATTAACTTGAAAACTGTCTTCCTGGAATCTTTTCACAGACTCTTCACTGCCAGGGTGGGGGCTGGGCAGTGCTGCGGTGTTTCTTTCCGACACACGGGTCACTGTGTGTGAAAGCTGTGCTAGGAAGCCGTGGCCTGGCACTGCATCTATCCCCCCGGATTTCTGAGATCAGCCTCTCTACAGCAGGACGTGGGACCCAGGCCACAGCTCCTCTTGTGATGGGGGCAGTGAATGGGGGGTCAGGGTGCGCCCCCTGAACTGGACATGCGAGCGGCCGAGGGCGTGTCCCCTGAGCAGGGCTGTCCAGGCCAGGCCTTGGAGCCCTCAGGCCCTTCAAGGGCAACACGGGTCCCGGTTCCATGGGCACCCTTGCTGCTAGCCCCACGCCGGCACTGCCTGGGTGCTGACTGAGGGTCACCCTGAGGCCTCCCAGCAGGTTTGTACTTAGCCTTCTGGGGAGGAAACACCTCTCCGCAAGCATGGTGTCTGGGAAGGGGGCTCGTCTTACCTGGTAAGCCTGGGTTCCCCGGCCAGCCAGAGTCTCCTTTGATGCCAGGCGCTCCGGCCAGTCCCGGGTCTCCCTGAGGCCCCTGGAGCCCTGTGAGTCCTGGAAAGCCTGGGGGACAGACACATCCTTCAGGGGGGGATGCAGGCGCCCCAAGGCCTCCTGGCCTCCAGCTAAGGGGCTAGGTGGGTAAGGACCAGCGTCCCCTCCACGTGGCCTTGCTGGTGTGAGCACAGCCTGGCCAACAGAGGAGCTCGTGTGTGCACATGCTCGTTCTCGGGTCCACACGGGAGGCTGGGCAGAGCCCAGAGACCCTGCGCGGGCCAGCCTCCCTGTGGTCACGAATGCTGGGCAACAGCGAGCACAACAGTAGCAAGGAAAAACACAAAAGGAATTTGCTCTCGTAACTCGGGCCCTCTGACAAACTCTGCAACTCAGACGCCAAAAGGGGGCCGTCACAGGAGCTGTCTGGGCACGTACAGAGAGACAGACGGACACACAGACACGGCCGTCAGTGCCGCGGGTCCTGCACAGCCGGGCTGTGTGCATGTGGGGATGGACGCGCGGGGGCAGCTGCTGGCTGTGACTGCAGGGGACGAGTGGATAGGCAGAACCGGCCAGCCTTGTTCTGGGCCCTCGGAGACCACGGGCTCAGCGTACCAGGAGGGCGCTGTGACCGCCGCACCTTACCTTTTTGCCCTTGGAATCCAGGGGGTCCCTGGACTCCAGCCAGGCCGGTGATCCCCGGAAAGCCGACATCACCCTCAGTGCCTCTCTCGCCGAGGAATCCCTTTTGACCTGGAACCACAGATGCGCTGCTTGGAACGATCAAACTACAGCTGCCGTGCAGTTGGGGCTTAAGGTGTGTGGAGTTCAGGGGCGCCTGGTAAAGGCTCGTGGGATCAGGGGTGCGGGTAAAGGCCCGTGGGGTCAGGGTGCAGGTAAACGCCCGTGGGGTCGGGGGTGAGGGTTGAGGCTTGTGGGGTCGGGGGTGCCTGGAAAAGGACGCTGCCTCCCCGCGGGTGCTCCCCTTGTGCGTGGGGATGCAGATCCCGCTGCGTGCCTCCCTCGGCCCGCGGCGCCCCCTCAGCCTGATACCCCGCCCCGCGCTGTGCCTTTGGGCTGCACAGCTTTGTGAGGCCAGGACGCCGTGGACAGGACAGGGTGCCGCCTCGAGCCCAGGCCACACATGCGCCTCTGCTCTCTGTCTCCGCTCTGCAGGAAGCCAGCTGCCTCGTTGTGAGGACACTGAGCAGCCCCGGAGAGGCCCTCCTGCCAAGACCACCCTGGCCCCGGATCGTCCAGCCCAGTCCAGCCTTCAGGTGAGGCGGCCCTGCCGACCTCGTGATAGAGTCTCATGAGACCCACCCTGTTCCTGAATTCCTGGCCTCGGAAATGGTCAGCGTACAGCTGCCGTGGTGCTCTGAGCCACAGGGTTTGGTGCCTTGGTGGGTGGCAGCAGATGGCTCATCTGAGAGGCAAATCCCTCATCTGAGCAGTGGATCCCTCATCTTAGTAGATCCCTCATCTGAGCATCAGATCTCTCATCTGAGCGGCGGATCCCTCATCTGAGAGCCTGCTGATGTGTGCAGTGCTGGGGAATCTGGGGAGTTAGTCAAGCAGGAGCTGTTTGAGCCTCTCAGGTCGGGATCACACCTGAAATCTGCCCTTTAAATGAACTCCTTGGGCAAAGCTGCTCATTGGCAGACTTAGATTCTGGGCCACACATTTTGGTGTTTCTGGGACGCTGATTAATCCTTTCGGATGGGAGATCCAGCCAGCCTGAGGCATCCCGTGTCTGGGACGAGAGCATCGGGAGGCCGAAAGATGGGTCCACAAGAGTCCAGAGGAGCGCGGAGGCGGGGCTGCCTGGCCCTAAGTGTCCCTTAGGATCTGACCCCAGCTAGACAGACCACCCCTTCCCATCCTGAAGCTCATTCTCATTAAAGAACCAGCTCAGCACCCTCTTTGTTGGTCAATCACACGAACAGACTCCTTCACTCTGAGCATTCCTAGGAGCACTTGGCCGGGGATCGGGGGGTGTCTCCTGAGATAGAAACCCAGGAAGAAGCATCTAGCCCAAGTCCCTTGGGATGTGACCACCGGCAGGAATTCTGACCTTGAACTTCAGGGATGCTTACAGAGGGGGCGTGACACCCCCTGACGTCCATAGGCTGGGGGGGGGTGCCTTCCTTGTTGTCTCACTCAGGAGAGGGGTCTGACTCCCACTTCCTTTTCCTCTAGACCCTTCACTGCTTGCAGGGCCTCCGGCCATTGCATCATCTGCTTTGTGCATCACCATCCCAGGAGCCCAGGCTCAGGCGGTACACTTTAGCGGCTGCAGCTACTCCCACCACCAAGCGCTGCTTCTCGCCATCTTCCCTTTCAGGGAGATACAGGCTTCCTGACGTCCTCACACTCAATGTAATAAAAAATCCCACTCCTTGCATGTTGGGCTTGGAGACCTCAGACCATCCCTACAACGTGGTCCGTGGGCTCCGTAGGTAATGGCACGGTGCGCAAGCCTGCTCACGGTGACTGCCGAGGAGGGGCAGGGCTGCGGAGCACGGGGGAGGCGGACGACTCGGGTACCTGGTATTCCGGTGGTGCCCCGCTCCCCCTTCAGGCCCGGGCTCCCGGGCAGATCTATCGTGTCTCCGATGTCGCCTGTCAGGTGCGAAAAAGATGGCTGAGGTCAGGGATCCTGAGGTTACTTTTGTAACTTCTATGGTGCTACAATCTGAATATGAATAATTTGCTTCTAAATGACTAAGAGCACCTGTGGGCCCACCGTCCCCACGCTGCCCAGGGTGCTCTGGATCGGGGGTGGCCTGTTTTTTTCCCAGCAACACTCACCGAAGTCACCGGTTTCGCCAACCTCGCCGAAGAGGCCTGCTCTCCCGGGAGCACCCTTGTCACCCTGGAGCAAAGTCAAACAGGAAACCATCTCACAGGCTGTTCACGAGGTCTGCAGTTTTGAAGGGTGAGCATACCCAGCTATTGTGCTAAAACCAGTTCTCAAGGTGTTTTTATGCCATCATTTTGTAGAAAAGTCCCCAAGTTTTCCAGTGTAATATAGTAATAGCAGATGGTCCACACACTTGTTCTTACTAAACTGCAAAGTAGTGGCAACAGTGGTTTTCTTTTTGGCCGTACCCTGCGTGGCGTGTGGGGTCTTGGTTCCCCGACCAGGGATCAAACCCGCAGCCCCTGCAGGGCAAGGTGGAGTCTGCACCGTGGGACCGTCAGAGAAGCCCCAACAGCGGCGGTTTTATTGCAATTAATAACGTCAGTAACACAGTGACGGCAGTGGGCACAATCAGGACTGCACCCTGCCCTCCGCCAGGCTGACCCGGGCGAATGTGCCGGACCCCGACTCAGGAGCCCACTGCAGCCTCAGAGCAGCCCTGCGAGGCGGGCCCCGTTATCTCCCCACATTTGAGAGGCGCAGAGATTTTCCCAGAGGCTCTCAGCTCCTAAGTGAGATGTCAGCCCCACGCTGTGGACCGCAGTGCTCGGGCCAGCAGGCCTTGGGGAGAGGCGCTCCCAGGAGGTGTCCACTTACCCTACTGCCTGTGAAGCCCTGGAACCCCATGACTCCGGGGGAGCCGGGCACGCCAGGGAACCCCGGGGAGCCGGGCACGCCGGGGACGCCAGTGTCTCCTTTGACTCCTTTGATGTGGCCAGGTCTCCCGGGCAGCCCCGGGATTCCTGACAGCCCAGGGATGCCTGGCATTCCAGGAAGGCCTGCAGGAAGAGGGGCGTGACGTGCTGGGGACCCTACTCTGCTCCCCTGCCTCCGGGAACCGCTCCAGCCCCTCGGGCAGACCTAAGGTGTCGGGAGGGCTGCAAAGCGTGGATGTGGGCACAGGGGCACCCCTGCTGTGCCCTCAGACAGATCGGGGCCAGGCAAGCAGGGGACCCCAGGCCGCCAGCTCCAAGGTTGGGTGGGGTCTCACCTTTCAGGCCCAGGTATCCTTTCAGTCCCATGGGGCCTTCGTCTCCCTTCTCTCCTTTGATGTCTTTCATTCCGGGCAGGATGATGGGGGGCGGTCCTGGGGGTCCAGGGTCTCCTCGGCTGCCTGGAAGGGAATAGAATGAGGTCACCGCCTGGACCTCCGAGGCAGGCATTAGCACCCACGTCGGAAAGGCCACTCGGCTGCGTTGGCCTTCCTTTCTGCAGAGCCTGGGTCCTGCTGGGTTGGGCCCCGGGTGGCAAGGCTCCCCTGAGACTGTGAGCTGGGGACCCAGGTGATGGGAAACCCTATCCTCCCCACCACCACTGACTTCAGAACATCTCCACCCCCCCAGAGAACTCTGCACCCACAAGCGGTCCCCGCCTCTGTCTCCCCTCTCTCAGCAACTGAAACCACTGACTCCCTTCCTGTCTCTGTGGATCGGCCTGTTCTGGACATTTCAACACACGGAAGCAGGTGATTGGCACAGTGTTTTCAAGTTGCATCCGCGGTGTTGCAGTATGTGTCTGAGCCTAATCTTCTTCGCAGGTGAATAGTATTCCTCCATACGGCTAGGCCACGTTTTCTTTATCTGTGGTGGTTGTCAGAGGTGTTTCTGGCTGGGGCTACTGTGTGAAGCATTCTGCCGTGAAATTTGTGCACGAGTTTCTGTGTGGACCTGTTCTCAGCTCTCATCCAGGAGTGCACACCGGGAAGATTTGCCAGGTATCTCTGTCTTTCTAAGGCACCACCAGCTTCACCAGCCCGGCCGCACCAGGTGAGGGTTCCCCCAGTGGGGTCTGAGGCTCCAGGTCTTTGCATCCCCGTCCACGCTTGTTAATAATAACTCACTAATTTTAAGGACGGTGATGACACTTTCAGAACAAGGGTGTCTGAACAAACGTCATGGAAACACAGCTTGTTGGGAACACTCTTCCTCAACGCGCGCCTCCCACGGGGTGGGCCTGGGGCTTGGTTCAGCCTCGCTCCTGGGGGTCACCGTCTCCCCACCGGGGTGGGCCCGGGGCGTGGTCCAGGCTGCCTCCTGGGGGTCACCGACTCTGCATGGAGTGGACCTTTCCACCTGGACTGCCGTGTCCTTCTTTCACCAAAGGTGCTTCCTGCCCTTCAGAACATGCCCGGGGTGCATTTCTCAGGATGTTTTGGTTCTTAAAGCCGGGTCAGCCTGGTTCTCAAGTGTCCTTCGGCTCGGGGCACTCCCTTATTCCACGGCCAGTGCGCCGTGGCCAGGACCAAGTCCCTGGAGCTAGTTTCTTCTGTAACGGTGTCTACTGTGTGGGTTCCTGTCTACTGAGCAGTGTCGGCCCTGCTGAAAGTGAGTCTTAGTCTGGCTGAGAGGGGACATACCTTTCACACCCGGCTCACCAGCCAGGCCCTTCAGCCCCGGAATTCCGAAAAACCCTGCCTCTCCTTTGATTCCCGGGAGCCCAGGTCTGCCCTTGAGGCCGAGCATGCCTTCGAAGCCATCCATCCCGGGGGAGCCCCTGGCCCCTACAGAGAGAACAAGAAACGCCCTGGGTTAGGCACAGATGGTCAGCGCAGTGGCAGCCCCTCTGTGACTTGTGTGAGGAGGCGCTGAGACTCTCAACCTCAGTAAGGTTTCTCAGTAGGGTTTCTCAGCACGTCCTAAGGGGACCTTCTGTGCCGTGAGGGCAGAGTCAGCCTGTGGGCCACTGGGGACGAGACGCAAGGCCAATGCAAGTGGACAAAAAGGAGGAAACTGGAAGTCACTGCACCGTGGTCTTTCTACTGGGTTAGAAAGAGGTCCCGGGAGTCAGCCTGGTGCCAGCACTGCAAAGGCCAGAAAACAGAGCTGGCGCCCCCGCCTCAGTCAAGGGCCAGAGGCCCTGCCTCACGCTCCAGCAGGGAGGTCTAGGCTGGGGACCCAGTGCTTCCCTTTGCTGGGGTGTCTGTTCAGCAGCCAGCCTCCGGACCTGAATCCCGCCTCCCAGGGGAGTCCCCCTCGAAGGTAGTGAGGCCTGCTCCTCAGACACCGCCCCCCGCACCGTGTAAGTAGACACACTGGGCACAGCAGTCACAGCCAGCCTGGGCAGCGTCCGCAGTCCCCAGGGCCCAGAGCCGCCGGGCACTGCAAGGTGGGACCCCCACCCCGCGGGGCTGCCCCCGCCCCCAGGCAGGCCTGTGGCCGTGCTCTGCGCTCACCTTTCAGTCCCGGGGTACCAGGCATTCCAGACACTCCTTTAAATCCGGGGAGTCCAGGGTGACCTCTCTCTCCCTGCTGCCCAGGGTCGCCTCTGTCCCCAGAGCCGCCCTTCCTGCCCAAGGGGCCAGGGACGCCAGTGTCCCCCGGCTCCCCTCTGTCTCCAGGCAGACCTGTCAGGAGGGGGAGGGACATAAGGCAGGATGAACTGGCCGCACAGAGGGAACTCCTCTCAGGATACCTTGGAGACCTCGGTTGTAACAGCTCTTGGTTAGAAAAACATCTGGGAAAGATGCTGGGAAGTGTGACCTCAGAGGTGAGCGTCAAGGTGTGAGTGGTGCACCCTCCTGTCTGGTGACACGTGTGTCCTGAACCTGTTACGGGCTAGACTGTGTCCAGCACACACGTCCCAGCCCCAGACCGCGGGATGTGACAGCATTCAGAGCTGGCCTTCAGAGAGGGGGCCGAGGTCAATTAAACGAGGTTGCGAGGATGACCCTAAGCCAGGATGACGGGCGTCCTTATAGAAAGAAGAGATGAGGATGCCGGCACAGGAGGTGTCCCTGTGAGGGCGTGGGGAGAAGCTGGCCGGCCGCCCACCACGGAGACGGGGCCTGGGAGGGACCAGCCAGGCCGCCACCGTGACCGTGGGCTACCAGCCTCCGACTGCGGAATGATGAACTCCTGTTCCGAGCCGGGCCATGTGCGGCGCTTTCAGAGCCCCGGTGGCTCTGCAGGGCGGGCTCCCTAGGGCACACCCAAGCCCTCCCTCCGCTAGATGGGAGCGCGGGTCCTTACCTTCAAAGCCGGGGGCGCCCGGGGGCCCCAGGGGCCCCTCCCGGCCAGGCGCTCCTGGGAAGCCGTGCTGTCCTGGCGCTCCTGGCAGTCCCGGCTGGCCCGAGAATCCCGGGGAGCCTGGCTGGCCCTTCTGGCCTGGCATCCCTGGCATGCCCTGGCTTCCTGCGGGAGGGGAGATGAGACCGTGAAGCCAGCCCCGCGTGGCTCACTGCAGGGGACAGCTGCTCCTCAGCGCTGTCCTGTAACAACAGGCTTTGCAGGTGGGAAGGAGTCAGGGAAACACACAGAAGCACAAAGACAAGGGGGAAGGAGCTCCCGCTCTCCCCCAGAGCCAGTCACTACCATCCTGCTTGACTTCTTTCTGGCCTCAGTTCCCGTGACTAGACACGCAGGAGGTATTTGCGGAACGGACGTCTCACTTCAAGCGCGGTTTTCATCTAGCTTTTCTCACTCGATGCTACCTTTTGAGCATTTGGCCACGTTTTAAAATGCTCTTGACAAGCACAGTAAACAGCTGTGTGACATGCTGGTCTGCCCGCTGCTCCTGCCAGGGATGGTCGAACAGACGTGCAAACAGTTTCCCCAAACTGATGCTTCGGAAGCCAGAGCTTTGACCAGACAAAATCCTCTGCCTAGACCAGCAAGTCATCAAGGTGATGCTGAATGTGGGAATCCCCCACAGGCTTGCTGTTTTCTGTGGTTTCGCTCAGACTTTTTGAAGTCTGTGGGGAAACAGCTACATTTAAAAAATCTAGGCATCCTTCAGTGAAAGAGCTCAGGCAAAGGTTTTATACTCTGATTGCAGCAAGGTGGGCAGGCGCATACTCCTGAGGGTGGGGCCTCCGTCTGCCAGTCAAGAACCCTCAGTGTCGCTCGTGAAGGATGCCCACTGGTCTGGAGGCCGTTGCAGGGGGGATGTCACGTCTCACACCCCGGAGGCAGCCCCGGTCAGCCTGGGCTCAGACGCTGGGCTGAGGACAGCGCAGCTGATGTCCTAACAGCTGATGCCTCTCTGATGGAGACCCCGAACGGCCTGGCGGTCATCCCACCCACTCCAGCAGCACAAGCCCGTGGAAGTCTGCGCTCTGGGCTCTCGGAGCCCGTTTTGCATAAACTGGACACGGAAGGCTTTGGGTACCTTGTTCACACAGCAGTCAACGGGCACCCTGCCGCTTTGCTGCACACGCACGGATGAGGTGGTGAACGTCACGTTTTCTAAACCCATCCCTTCTGCACCCACACCTTGAGCTGCGTGCCAGACCGTCTGTTTTCCTCGCAAGCCCTCTCTGAGCACGGCCCGCCCCTGGCTTCTTCATGCCAACCGCACCCGTCCTGCAGCGGCGGGCCCCACACCGGTTTCCGCCCGCCTGGGACCAGTGCAAGTCTGTGGCGGGGGGGTGGGGGGGGAGTCCGGACCATGCAGCTCGAGGTGAGTGGTGGATGGGCAAAGCTTCACCTGTCGCTTCCTATTATTCCCATCCCTCCTCCCCATCGACAGAGGAACTGATTTCCATGAAACTGGCCCCTGGTGCCAAAACGGCTGGGGACCCCCGGTGTACACAGCACGGCGATCACTGCTCTAGAACGTTCTGCAGGAACGCCAGAACAAAGAGGACAAGCAGGATGGAGACCCATGGTCCCGCGGGCGGTCCTGGGCTCCTCCCCTAGCCCCAGGAGGGATTCTCGACCCCGACCCCCGCAGGGAGCCTCGGAGCAGTGGCCCCGCGGCCCCTCTCCTCTGCCTCCGTGACTCACCCCTGAAGCCAGGTGGGCCTCTCTCTCCGGGAGGGCCCTTCAGCCCGGGGCGTCCAGGCAGTCCAGAGTCTCCCCGGGGCCCGGGCTGGGCCCCCAGCACTTCTCCAGGAAGGCCCCTGTCCCCTGGGGGCCCAACTGGCCCCGGTAGGCCGGAGGCGCCAGGGAGTCCATCCAGGCCGGGGGGGCCCACTGCGCCTTTGGAGCCGCGGGGTCCCATGAACCCTGAAAGGAAACACAGGGCGTCCCCATAGGCAGAGGTCAGCATCAGAAAGAGACGGGAGACAGCAGGGGTCTGGTGTGGGGGGTCGGCTCGAGTGCCCGCCGCATCTCTGGTCTCGAACCCACACGGCCCCCAAGGGTGTCCTTCTGCCTCCCCGAGTCTGACCCCAGCCCTGCACGGTAGCTAAGGTGCACCAGGGGGCGGCCGGGTCAGCGCTCCCTGAACTGAAGCCCTCAGCATTCGTGGGTCTGGGGTCATGAGCAGGGAGGTTGTGGACACCAGCGGGCAGGCCCGAATGAGGAACAGGCTTTCACAAGCACTGTGACCTCCTCCAGTCTGAGGAGGGCACATCTGACTCACTGGCCAGTTCCCGCCGTTTAAGCCTGCTCGGCTGGGCGTACGAACTGCGGTTCCTAAATCCCCTTCGTTTTCAAGGCAAGAAGGTATTAACATATTAGCATCCTAACCGTCCTATAGGCTGATGCTACGATGCCTTTATGGGAGATGAAGCTGCATTCGTGCTGGGGTGGGAGCACTTCTGAAGGAGAACGTGACATTTTCTCTTAAAGGCAAAATGCTTGTAGGTTTTGCCTCTTTGCTTTGTATTTACATTTAAAGTTGCACTTGCTCACCTACCAGTGTTTACAGAATCCTGTATTTGGGATGGACGCTTTTTCTATAATAAAGTGTTATCATTTGTGAAAAAAGAAAAATGAATTAGCATCCTCTCAAAACGATTCACACTTCACTTCAGTGCACGCACTGTCCCCAAAGGGACAAAGCTGTAAGTTCTCAACATCCCAAGTGGGCGGCAAAATGTGGAAACACTTCCCCTTGCTTCTCTCCAAGGCCTTGATAACAGACCCAGGGGGCAGGCCTCCTAGCTCTGCAAACCACGGAGCAACACAATGTGAAAGGCACGGTCCCTGTGGCCTGGGACACTGACTCCAGGAAGAAGGCCCACCAGGGGCTGATCCTGAGCTGTAAACTTAGGAGTAGGGCAATTGGCCGAGTACACGACAGGGGAGGGGCACAGCTCAGCTATTCTCTGCTGAACACGTTTGCTAAGGGTCTGCATGTAAGGAATCCACTGTTCTGCGAGAGTCCGGACACCCGGAATGTTCTGTTTGGTGCCTGGAGCTTGGTTGAAAGGAATGCTGGCAAGCTGGAGGGCAGTCACAGAAGGGCGGGAGATTTCTGCGGGGACAGATATTGAGTGATAAAAAGAAATGTTGGCCTTCCTGGTGCCGGGTCTGCCCACTTGCGAGATGTCTATGGGGCGTGCGGCCACCGTTTCGCCTTGTGGGTGAGGGGTGTTTACGGAGCAGAACCAGTGACTCCAGGAACAATCAACAGAGACCTGCTGGGAGGCAGGTTTCATTCCAACCGAGAGCTTTCTAGAAGTAGGGAGTTTCGATGTTTCACCAGTGCGGGGCGGCGAGAGTGGCTCCAGGGAGCCTAGGAGAGGATGTGGCCCGGATCCTGCAGCGCATGTCTGGCTTGCGGCGGGGGGGCTCAGTGAAACCATCTATAGCTTTGTTCAGATAATACGTTTCCCCAGTGCCACGATTCCCTTGGTGGCCCTCTGCACACCAAGTAACGCAGCTGGGCTCCCGCACCCCCTCCGAGCCGGGACCCCAAAGGGACAGCTGTGTCTGGGGTCACTGAGTCGTTTTCCAGGGTCTGTGGACACGCAGGCAGGTACTGCCAACTCCTGCCCACTGTTCATTACTGGAAGCACGCGCGTTTCCCGCCATATACAGCTCAAGGGTTTAAGCTCTTTCAGCCACTCAATGGCTCCCATGACGCTTTGCTGGGTCAAATGTAGATGAAATGGTTTGAACTGCTGACTCAGACAAGCTGTAAACCGCAGCGCAGACAGGCAGTGCCGTGAACAGCAAAACACAGGTGTTCTTTGCGTGGTATACAGTGAGCGATCAGCAGATCAGATATCGGCGACGAGGGCTCAGAGGGTAACTTCACCTGTCCTTAGATTGTCTCAAGGCCACCAGAGAAAAACCTTTCTGCCGACTTGTCTTTTTCTTTTTTTCCATGTAAGATCTGTAAGTTTCTTCCACAAAAGATCAGTGATGAAAAGGGAGACATTTTTTAATTTCCCAAGGACGAGCAAAAATTGTCATCGAGCATGTACTGAGTTTCTAAATGTTAAGACAACGGAGCTGGAGCATCCAGATTGTACACACAGTCCTTCCCCGAACCTACGGGGCCGAGCGGCATCCCACCCTGACTCACCTGGGGGTCCTGGGAATCCCTCTCGACCTGGATCTCCTGGGAGACCCTTGAGCCCTGGCACTCCGTCGGCTCCTGAAAATCCTGGAACTCCTCTGAGGCCTTTGGCACCTAAATGACCCAGGGAGACCCAGATACATGTCAGAGCTACAAAGAGACCCCAGCAGGAGAGAGACAGAGGGGGTCAAGGCTGGCCCCTGACCCCATACGGTCTCTTAGGAAACTGGGAAGTGATTAGCCCAGGGGACATCAGTCCACAGACAGCACCCCTGGCACCTGACAGGGCTAAGTGTGGGTCTACACCAGCAGCTGAGGGTCACTGAAGACCAGCCATGGAACGTCAGTCTATACCAGAAGCTGCGTGCTGTTCACACCTCTCTCCTCTCACCTGACGGGTGTACCTTCTGGACCCTGCTTCCCCGGGACCTGCTGAGAACTGTCTCTGAGCCCGCCCCCTGGGAGTGGTCAGCACTCGGGGGCAGCAGCCTTGGCGCCTACGTGGGGTCCAGGGCCGACAGGCCTCTCCAGGGCTTGGGCAGGGAGGGTCATGGAGAGCCGTGTGGACAACAGGCTCAGGGTTCAACTCGCTCACTGCAACGACGAGCGCAAGCCAGCCCCCCGCAGAAGCAGCCAGTGTGCAGTACTGTACCGAGAGCCCAGGACGTCTGGGCAGGGGGGCCACCAGAGGTGGAGAAGGAGGGCCAGAGAGGGGCAGGGAAGGTGGGGACGCTCCGAGCAGGGCGGGAAGGACTTTTCCATTACCTGGGGGGCCGGGGAGACCGGGCTGGCCTGGGGATCCCTTGGGTCCTCCAACACAACCTGCCAAGACAGAAGAGGGCCGTTTTAACCACTGTGCACACCCAGCTCATGGCATCAGACGTTGCTAAGGCCAAGAGCATTGGCTGTGAAAACCTGATTGAAAGATCAGGGTGATCTGATGATTCAATTAATCTCGATGCTGATGCAACTTTAATGTCACTGTGTAACACAGTCGTAATGTTAATATAAAATGCAAATGAAGGCAGTCCCGTCGGAGGCTAACGGGGGCCATGCTGGTGGGGGGGTCCCCCTTGTCAGGGCAAGTCAGCCTCGTTCATCTGGTCCCCCCATGCGTGTCAGCCAGTATGGATGCCTTTCTTTGTCTGGAAATTTCCACCGGGGATGGAGGAAGCCTTCGAAAGGTGCTCTGTGACTTTGATCACGTTCAGAACGGCCACGACTTGCTGCTGGGTTGTGCATACGAGACCCGGCGGTGGCCGCCTCTGCTGGGGACACCATGCAGGGTCGTTTTGTCAGGCTGGGGGCCTGCGCAGGAGCAGCGGTTCTTTGAGAGGCCATTTGTCCGTCGGCCTGGGATCCGGCAAGGCTCCTACCTCGGCCCCATCTGTCGGCCATAGAGGAGCTGTGGGCTCCCCTGCCACAGAAGTGGTCCAAGGTGCACAGACGGCCAGCCCAGGTCATCAAAAGGACGGACCCTGGACGTCTTCAGGGGGCCGGGCCTCCAGCCTGCAGAGCCGCACCCCCAGGGCCTTCCTGGCGAGACTGGCCAGACCGCTGGAAGCTCCAGGGTTGCTGTTCCCGCCCTGCACCCTGGCCCGAGGGCCTAACCCACCTGCACACCCTGTGGCGGGGTCCACAGGCCTTGATGCTCTTCTCCAACCCCAGCCTGCATCTTGGGAGGCGGCCCCAGACCTCGACTCCCACAGGCAAGCCACTGCCACCCCGATGTCCAAATGGCCTGCCAGCTTCTTCGACTCTGAAAACCTCACCCTCTGCACTCTGCTCTTCCGGTCCTGAGCGTGTGCCCCCTGGACCCATCCCTCTGCCTGGCCCCCCTCCTCAGCTTCTCGGCCCCCCGGCTGGAGACTTCGCCTGTCTGATGGGAGCCAGGTCCACTTCTGGACTGCCCCCGCCCCTCCACGGAGCCAGGGCCACCAGGCCTCCTCTCTATATCCATCGGCCCTGCTCTCTTAAGCACTCACTCACGGCTGGACCAAAATCTTCTCACATGTGGGCCGGATCCTCACCCTGTTTAACGGGTCAGTAATGCACAGCTGTCCTTCACACACATAGAGACACATGTTCTGGGTGAGAAAGCACTTGTTTATCCGTTGAGTCTTACCGACCCTGTAAACAGAGGCTTCATACTGTAGGGGCAACTTGGTGACACGTGGTCATCCCCGGCCCTGCCCTGGGTTCTAAGGCGAGTCCGCACGTGTTTCTACTCTGACAGTGGTTCCGTGCCCCCGGTGGGACCCCCGGCCGCTCTCCATGAGCACAAACTCTATCAACAGTTTCTAAGGGTCCTGTCGTGACAGTACCTGGCTGGATGGTCTCCTGGCCGTCTGCTCCGATGGGTCTTTTCACACCTGAGTCACAATCTGGGAGAGAGATGTAGCGACAGGGTGAGGCGATTGTGCAGCAGTGGAGAGTGCCTGGCTTATCTGTGTGTGCACGTGTGTGTGTGGTGGTGGGGAGGCTGGGGCGGGCGGGGCACTGGAGGCCCGTTTCTGAACTTCGTGCTCAGCCTCTGTGCGTCCAGCACGGGTGAGGGCCCGCGCTGGGTCTGAAGACCCCGTGGCGGGGTGCCACGCTGAGACCTGCGGTAGCAGCACAGCACCCCGTGTGACGCCCCGCCCTCCCCTCTCACGCACGCTGGAGAAGAGCCGCAGGTGCAGAGCAGTGTCTCACGACTGTGAAACAGGCGAGCCTGGGCCCCCGTACCGGTCTGTCCTGGAGCGCCGGGGAGGCCGGGAGGCCCCGGGAAGCCTGGTGGTCCGGGCAATCCAGCATCGCCGGGGAAGCCGCGCTCGCCTTTGAGGCCTGGCAGGCCCAGTCCTGGGGGGCCCCTCTCCCCTGGAAGGCCCTTTGTGCCGGGGGCTCCTGGTTGGCCCGCGTCCCCTCGGGGGCCTTTGATGCCATCGCCCTGTGAGAAATGCGGAACATCTCTTATAGCACATGGAAGCCTCGAAGACAGCCATCTTGCCAGGCCCACTGCCGCGATCCCCGAATTCTGCGCTATGGACACGGGGGGGGGCAGAAGACAGCAGGGAAGAACAGGAACCCCAGCCACAGTCTGGCCAGGTCACAGAAATAAAGGACAGACGTCACAGCAGCCATGAACAAGACTCTAGAGGATGGGAATCTGAGTACTTTTCCTTTCCAAGCTCTGCTTGGACCCGCATTCTCAGGAGGAATTCTTTGAGAGAGCAGTTAGGCAGAGATCTGGCTAAACGGGGCAGGAACACGTTATTTTATCTTTAGGACTTAGCACCTGTGACCGGTCTCTTATTCCCAAGGGGCAGTACAGTGGCAAATGGGAGGAAGTCTTTGGACGAGAAAGAGCAGCGAGCTTGTTAGAATAAGTAGAGATGGTGGGACCAGCAGAGCGGAAGCGGGAGGCAGAGAGCTCCCCCACGTCCAGTTCACTGCGCTCCTCGGGCTGGGATGAGCTCGGAGTGGGGAGGAGGGCTCTGGTGTCCGCGGCCACCTGCCCCTCGCCGCCTGCCCTCCGTCTTCCCGCAGAGCGGAGGCTGGGGGCTCTGCCTCTATCACACACTCTCTTGCAACACGGGTGTGCATGTGTTGCAAAAACGAAGTTGTGTGTTTTACAAGCAATCCTGGAAAAAGGGTTCCCCTCTCCGTCTAGGAATATTCAGCTGGCAGAGGGGGCAGGTCTCTCACGCTACATCACAGCAGGAGGAATGTTTATTTCTGCTTTTTCTTTCAATTCTTCCCACTGGGCTTGGCCCCAACCCCAATCACTGTTTCCTTAAAAACTGTGATTACTGCTCATCAAAAGGGGACAGGTTGAGCTGGGAGGATGTGGTGCTGGTGAGCACCTCCGACGCTCAGGTGTGTAAGAACGTGGCTGACGGGGGTGAAGGCTGAGCCCCCTCTCCGCTCCCCTCACCCCCCGAGGTACTCACAGGAGGGCCCGGGAGCCCGTGGAACCCATCGAGCCCGGGTGGTCCTGGGATGCCGTCGGTACCTTTCAGCCCTGGCACGCCAGGGACGCCTGGCTGGCCCCGCTCACCTGCAGGAGGGGCACGGCGTGAGTCTACCCTTCCAGGCAGAGCAGAGGGCGAACGGCCTTAGACCCGCCGCCCACAGAGACTCACCTTTGGTGGTGATGGTCCTGGAGTCTCCCTTCATCCCTTTGGGCCCGGGGGGACCGACGTTACCAGGGGCTCCCTATGGAAACAGACACACATTTCCTTCTTTCTCCACCCTGGTCGGGGCCTCCGAGAAGACAATGACTCCCGCTCATACGACTTGAGGGCCTTTACCTGGCATCAAGCCCAGAGCCAGGCACTTCTGTCCGGACTGCCCCGTGCCACGGCTACCAACCACCAATGGCCACGGGACACTTGAATGGTGGAACTCAGATGCTGACGGCACAATTTTAAGTAGCTAAAACTTAAGGGACGTAGCCACACATGGCTGGATGCAGAAAGTAAGGACCTTGCCACTCAGCGTGTGGCCTGCAGGTGGGCAGCCCCGGCCTCCCTGGAAGCTTGTCAGGAAGGCAGACTCTCAGAGCCCGGCCCAGGGCCGCAGAAGCGCCATCCACAGTCTCAGACTCTTTAACTTTGGAGAAGCAGTCCTCTACCACGTCTTCAAGGCTGCTAACTCAACTACAATTTTGTAGAATCTGGGCAAATAGTAAGCCACCAGGTATGAACGCTGGATCTTTGTGATCATTCAGTATTGAGCAATAAGGGTTATTTATTCTATAGCTTGTCCTCCTAACTGAAATCAAGGTGGGAAAAAAAAAATCATACTTTAGAGACAACTCAAGTTGGGGACGTTCACATTTGAAGCTGTAAAGTCTAGCTTGGGTCTTTCAGGGAGCAGAAATGAGCAGACGAGTGTTTCAGGATGCATTCATGGTCCGTTAGTCAGTTTCAGCACGCCAGAACTCTTGGCTGCGGCTTGTGGGGTCTGGCTCCCCGGCTGGGAGCGGAACCTCGGCCCCTGCCCCGCGAGTGCAGAGTCCTAGCTGCCTGACCACCAGGGAAGTCCCAGGATGCACTTTATGTGCGTGATACGCTAGTCTGGGGCAGCTCCTGGTTGCTGGTATTTGCAAGCATATGGAAGCTTTAAGCGTTGGTTTAATTAAATGGAATGTTTCAAATGACATGTTCTTTTCTCCTTAAAAAGTCCACAGAGACTCCACTTATCAATCTTGTTATTTGCAGGAAAGGGTCACATTCTCTCTGTATCTAGAACAAAGTCTCCCACACAGGCAGGGCGTGGCTAGGAGGCGCTGGGCAAGTGGATGGACGCATGGGTTCATTTACTAACCGACTTCCGTATTTGAGGCGCTCTTGCAGATCCTATCAGTATAGATATTAAACCACAAAAAAACTGTCTGAGGCTCTCCTGCTGCAGATACATAAGCGTACAATCAAACGCAAGATGTGGCTCAGTGGTAAAGAATCTGCCTGCCGATGCAGGAGACACGGGTTCATTCCCCGGGTGGGGAAGATCCCCTGGAGAAGGGAGTGACAACCCACTGCAGTACTCTTGCCCGGAGAATCCCACGGACAGAGGAGCCTGGGGGGCTACAGTCGATGGGGTTGCACAGAGCCGAACACAGCTTAGGACTGAACAGCAACAAAGCACAGTGCCTGGGACGTGTGAGCACAGGTGCCGCGGGTGTGCGTGCAACAGCTGCGGGAAGCACATGCTCCTGGAAGAGCTTAGACACTCCATGTGCATAAAGCGAGATCCACCAGGCTTCTCGGATCGCTCCATCGCTTTCCGAAGAACAGAACGTCCTACCAGTTCCGCCATTACTCAGCCTGGATTCGCACCATGCACACGCTTTCTGAATACTTGAGCCAACTTCCACGCGCTTAGCCAGGATTTGGAGATGATGGCATTTTTAAACTAGCAGGAAATGTAGCACCTACTACGTCCGGTTGGATGGAAGCACTTGTCTTCTGGGAAGCCCCAGAGAATGGAGCAGAGCGGGGCTTTAGACCCCATTTTCACCCGCAAAGCTCCCTCAGCACGACGCAGTCTGAGCAATGACCCTCTGCACCCGCAGCTTGAGGGGCCGCATGCCGCCTGCATGTCGACACCGCGCCAGGTGGTTCTGAGCATCCTTGGCTGGGGGTCCTGAGCAAACATTCCGCTACTGCTGAATATACAAAATGCTAGACTTTCCACTGTATAAATGTCCCGCAGTTCTCTTTTTAACTAAAAAATAAATAAAAAGTAGTTTGTTTCCCCCTAAAATTTGCTTTGAAATCACGAGTGAGTTCAAACCTGCCACAAAGAAAGACCTACTCTGGACCATCTGTTCTTAGGGTGGGAAATGAGGCCCACTTAGCTGGAATCCACAGGCAGAAAATCCCACACATTCATCCAAAGTACATTCATGAGTTACTTGGACGTTTCGCTTTTTATGGAGTGAAGGGAGCCTTCATAAAACACTAAATCTGAAGTATAGACGGGTTTCTTCGTTTGAGATATAACTCACAGAAGGTTAATCATTTTAAAGCACACAATTCAGGGTGTGGGGTTTTTTTTTTAGTATTTTCACAAAGTTCTGCAACCATTGGTCTCACCTAATTCCAGACCATTTTCATCACCCCAGAAAGAGCCAGTCCCTCCCATTCTCCCTCCTTCCAACCCTCGGCAACCACCGACCTACTTTCTGTCTGAAGAGCCCTGTTCTGGACAGTTCATAGGAATGGCATCACATAGTACCTGTTCTGCCGTGTCTGTCTTAACTCACGTAGCGTCGTGTTTCTGAGGGCACCCCATTGGTGTGGACACGCGCTTTCACTCTCCCGGGTCTGCACTTAGGAGGGGACTTTCCAGGGCACGTGACACCTCTATGTTTGACCTTTCGAGGAAGCATCAAGCTGTTTTCCACAACGGCTGCCCCACTTCACGTTCCCACCAGGAAAACATTTACGTGTCTCTGGGAACATGCAGCTTTTTTTGAGCGGTGCCCTGGGTGTGTAAAGTGTTGCTGGTCTAGTGTGTATGATTCCGTAAATGAAAGCTGGGCAGGGGGCACGTGGGGTCAGGTGTCAAGGTCGTCTTGTCCGTCTTGTGGTGGAACTGGTCTCTCACCTTGAACCCGGAGAACCCGGGGAGGCCGTGCGGGCCGGGGTCTCCTTGGCTGCCCTTACTGCCAGGCTGCCCGTTGGCACCTGCAAAGCCCTTGGGTCCTGGCAGCCCTGGAGGACCCCTGATGAACTGATCTGCACATTTGCAGTCGCCGGCGTCACCTGCAATGTGGGGGAGACGCGGTGCCGTGCTGTTCATCCACGACCCGCAGGCACAGTCCTCCTGTGGCCCTGCAGGCAGGGGCTGGGCTGGGAGGACCGCACCGGGAGGACATGCCCACTCTGGTCCTCTCACCCCTGGGTTGGGCGGGGAGCGGGGTTGGAGGTCTTATCTCCATCTCAGAACCAGCGGAGGGTGGGCTGTCGCAGGAGGGCCAAGCAGCGCCCTGCCCCTCACCCCCAGCCAGCCTCACCTTTCCATCCTTTCTGTCCACGAGCCCCTGGGAACCCGGAGGAGCCCGGGAAGCCCCCACTTCCTCTTGCTCCTTTCAGGCCGAACAGAAAACCTGAGGGGAAGACCCACAAGGACGGCACGTCAGCTCAGCCCAGGGCCGGCCGTCTGCTTCCCGCGAGGGAAGGTTTACAGCTGTATCTCCCAACAGACGACGACCACCCCCTGCCCAACTGCAGCCCAAGCGCCCTCAGAAAGACACAGAGACTTCCTTTTTGTGGCCACTGCTTCCAGGGCTGGAAAGACATGTGAACACCTGTGATTTCAGTTTCCCCATTAAAGTCTGGAAGTAGACATCCTTACTTTTCAGAAAAGAGTTTCGATTGTTTTTAATCTCGTATTTTACTTACGCGTCAAAGACTTGGGATCACCATGACCTCTGGTTCCCAGAGAGACAAAAACCCAGAGCAAAACCAAACCATGAAAGGCGTAAGGGGAGCTCTTCCCTGCCCTGCCCGGGCCTGGGACAGGTGAGCCTGGGCACGCCCCTCCCTGCAGGCCCCAGGGGCTTCCACACCGGGCGCACACACGTCCACACACGCACACGTGTGACCGTGTGGATAACCTGTGATCCACCCCCTCCTCACCTTCCCCCTTCACTAGGATGGGGACCCTTCAGGTGTCCTGCCCGTCTGTAGGGCTCTGACCATTTCCAGCGAGGACATCTGAGCTACCGTGTTAAGAAATAGACTCTAAAGCCCAGAAAACGCTCCGCGTTCCGCTCGATCGGAGCGCCCTCTCGTGGTGGGAACGAGGTTGTACATTCCCGAGAAGCACCAGGGCAGGGTGCTGGCGCCCAGGCTCGAGGTCCCGCGTCGGCGGAGACGGGCGAGGCCCCAGCGCAGGGCCGTGCTGGCTGGGCTGGGGAGGGGAGACCCTGAGTCCAGCTGAGGGCTCACGAAGCTGGAGATGCCTGTGAGACACGCAGCGGAGACAAGGTGTCTAGTTAACTGCGGGGAGGAGTTTGCGGCTCAGCGTACAGGACTAGGCTAGGGCCGTCGCAGCAGAATCCAAACGAGAGAACAGAGTGCCAGCCCAACAGGCCGGCAGGACCTAAACAGCCGTGGTTGCTCGCCAGCTCTTGCTGCTCACAAGCACTGGGAGCTGGCCCTGTCCTTCACGAGGTAATCACCCTCTGACTCCATACAGACGGCACTCTGCACCAGGCCCCGCTCCACACTCTCTCGCAGCATTCTGCATTTCAAAGGGAAGGTCGGGGGCCGATAGCTTCAGGGACACTGGACCTGGTTCCTGAGTTGCCTGATGCCAGCTGTGGCCGTTTTGAAACATCGCAGGAAAAAAAAAGAAAAAAACCAAGACCTTCAAGAGGCTATAAAACCCCTCCCTGTTCTTGAGAAAGGGGTGGTGGGGGGGGGCGGGCGGAACAGTTCTCCAGGCGCTAGCCTGCTGTGTTTCCCCTTTGCCTGGCAAAAATAATCAGGCACTCTTTTCTATTTCTCCCAAACTGTCTCTGTGTTTCTATTTGGCATCTGTGGACAGGGAGCCAAGATTCTGGCAACGGGGACGCAGTTGGGGACAGCTGGTACATCACGGTATTAAACTCTTGTCAAAGCAAGAGTCTGCTGGGTGGAGAGATATTGGCAAGGAATTCCATCCTCCATGGGATGGTGGAGGGGAAGAAGGAAGACCCAGCAAAGGAGCCTCAGAAGGAAGGGGAGAGACAGCGAGCCAGGGGAGAGTGTGTGGAGGGGTGCCGGCCGGGGGGCTCTGATGGGGCAAAGGGCACCCAGCATTGGCTCCATGGGCACTGGGGACCAGGTCAAGAGCTTGTCAGCCTAGCGGTGGGCTGAGGGCTTTATGCTATGTCTCCAGGTTCGGATGCGTTAGGAGAAGCTAGTATTACGGGGAGTTATTTAACCATGGATACTTCAGGGGTGCTGGCTTTTAAAACCTCAGACAAAGACGTCGTGGGTGTTCTTCACAATGTTTGAAAGTCTAGCCAGAAAAGACACTTTGGGGCTCTCTGAAGGTGCACCTCCCTCCTTCCTTCCTACACTGCCTTTTCTTCATCTGATAAATTAATTAAATTAATAATTGCAAGCGAGTCCTAAAGAACAGCAGTGAGCCTCTGTGATCTTTCCCACACAATTTTCCCGAAGTGGCCGTAAGAGACCTGGCCTTGCCCTGACTTATTCTAGAGCTCAGTGGGGCTGCACCAACAGTTGGCCTGGTTGACCGAGCTGCAGCTGGGGGTAAGCAGACGCTCGGTTCAGAAAGAAAACTGCCTTCATCGTTTGCTTTCGCTGGAACCGCGAAAGATTAAAAATTCTGGTTTCCATCAGTAGCAACACAGAAAACCTGGTGAAATGCAGATAACAAGAACAGAATCCAACAATTTTGTTCCAGGGGAAAGGCTGGAGAGCTCTGTGGGACTCAAGATCATCAATATTAAATTATGACTGTTCACAAAACTATTTTAAAAGGCAATTATGCTTGACTACTTTTTGTGCAGGAGATTGCTTCTAAAAAGTGATTTGGGAACAATGTGTCTCATGGGGTAAAATGAATACTTCAAGAACTTAAGTTGTGTGCTCTTAAACTTTTAAGTTGATAAATCTATCAGACACCATTCCATCTATGTTATAAACTCCTTTTTCAGTTAACCATATGGACCAGAAATTAGTTCACATGTTTACAGATGACT
The DNA here is from genome assembly GCF_042477335.2 of Ovis canadensis. NCBI lineage: Eukaryota > Metazoa > Chordata > Mammalia > Artiodactyla > Bovidae > Ovis > Ovis canadensis. Next base: position 98,529,765 of record NC_091254.1, on the reverse strand, counting down.
TCTGAGTAAGTTGTAGATTTACTAAGTAAGATTTATGAAGCCAGATGGTATGTGTTTGTGTCTTTATCGAAATGGAATTTAGTTACAGGAAGGATGGCAAGGTTAGCCTTCAATCACCATCTTTTAAAGAGGCATATTTGTATGCTTTTATTTTTAATACATCGTGTTCTGTTGCCAAAAAAGGGAAAAAGCGACAGGCACCACTGACTCAGGAAATGCAATGCTTAGCCATGATCACAGACGGTACAGGACTAAACATTACTGTCAGGGTAATAAAACACATCAGTGATCACACTGTTCAAACCACTTGGCAAATTCCAGGGAAATATCTGTACCGAAATTTTTCAAAAGCGTGTAAGAATCTGATTTTTGCAGTTGAAGGGAAATTGGGAACACAGAACCAGAGTAACTCAGAAGACAACCTGGAACCAGAGAAGTAACTGCTGCCTTCTCTCCTCAAAGGAGCAGGTACCAATGCGCTTCTCACGCCTCCGAAAGGTTTTCTTCTCAAGAGACAGCAAAGACAGCGGCAAAAGCCTCGTCTCTGAGTCTGCCTTTTAGCTGGACCCGCACACACTGCTGTGCTGTGCTTAGTTGCTCAGCCGTGTCTGACCCTTTGGGACCCCTCGCCCAACAGCACAGGGGGCCAGACGCCGTGCTTGTCCAGTCTGAGGACTCAGATAGTCCGTCTGAGCCCCCCAAGCTGCTGTGTCTCACCACAGGTGCTACAGCCACTCCTGGCGTCAAGCGTCCCCTCCGGCTCGAGGGGGCCCAGAAGGCAGAGCCTCAAGTCTGCCCACGGGGGTCCGCCCAGGGCAGGCGGCGGGCACGGCGGGCCCTGGATGGCCTGCCACCTCCTCGCCCACCACCCGCCACCTCGTCCACAGAATTATTCAGCAGAAAAACCCCACTGAGAACGCGGCTGCGACCAGGCCCCTTTGTCCCGACGTCAGCATGCCCCGCCCTTGACTTTCCCTCCACTTACCGTCTGGGCCGGGCGGTCCTGGGCGCCCGGGGGGACCCCGGAGCCCTGGCTTCCCATCGGCCCCTGGGGGGCCGGGGTACAGCGCGGGGAAACCACGTTCTCCTGTGAAGCCTTTGGGTCCCATCTCGCCCGGCAAGCCTCTCTTCTCATCTGAAAACCCAACAGCGAACACAGCCTTGTGAGCCCCCGGGATTCAGCCACGGGGCTGCTGTGCCCCGAGACCCCTCTGGACCCGTGGTTTACGGCCCAGCCAGCGACGTAAAGGGTGATGCCGCTGGTGTATTTCATCAGCACCGTTCCACTTTACAAAGCCCCTCTGCCCTCCCCCAGAGGCCAGCCCGAGAGCTGCTAGAATGCTTGGACGCCTGTGCTCCTCCCAGCCAGCGACAGACAGAGCCGCGCGCGGTGCCGTCGGCAGCGCGTGTAGCTTAGGACACAGCGGCTCTGTGACCACATCCACACGCACTCGAGACGCAGGCGCGCTCGGGCCGGCGAGGGGCAGGGCTCGCGGGAGACCCGCGCGCACGTCTTAGCTTCGAGGCCACGGAAGCTCAGTACCTTCGTCTCCGATAGTCGTGCCCGGCCGGCCTGGCAGACCGGGGTCTCCTGGCTCCCCGCGGGCTCCTGGCTCCCCGGGGGCTCCTGGGGATCCAGGCTCACCTCTGATACCTGGAACCGAGACAGATACCCCACGATGAAAGGACCACTGTCCAGGCCTCGGGGCAGATGTTCACACTGGTTGGAGGTATAGGGACTGATGCCCTGTCCATTGCATGAGGCACGCGGGGTCCAGATGTTTCATCTATGGTGGCCCCGCCTTCAGGGAGCTCATTCTTAATTAGATAAGGTTGATCATCTGACTCTGTGCAACCCCATGGACTGCAGCCCACTAGGCTCCTCTGTCCAGGGGATTCTCCAGGCAAGAATATTGGAGTGGGTTGCCATTTCCTCCTCCAGGGGATCTTCCCCACCCAGGGATGGAACCCACGTCCCCTGTATTGACAGGCAGATTCTTTATCACAGCCAGCCGGGAAGCCCAAACAGGGTTGACAGAAAATTCCTATAAATATTATAGAACGAGACAGGCCCAGAATACCAAAACAATATAGGGAGGCTTCAAAGGACGGGAGGGTTATTTCGGGGGAAACTCTGACTTCGAGGGACCACGGAGAATGAAAATAATAGTGGGCAGCATTTCTGAGCTCGTGAGTGTGCCGGCTCAGTGCCACACGCTTGACCGACACTTGAGTCCCATAGAAGCGCGCCTGGGCAGCAGCACAGCCGCCGAGTCAGAGGGCAGAGGCGCCAGGCTCCAGAGGTGACCTGACAGCTGGCACAGGCAGGGGACGGCGGAGGAGGGCCAGGGGAGGACATCCCGGGGCACGTCAGCCAGACAGAAGGCTCAGAGTGGGCGCACCCAGAGCTGGAGCAGAAACCAGGGAAGGTGCTGGGCCGTGCCCATGGAGGTCCGGCGGGCACGAGGCTGGGCTTCCGCGGCGCTGCTGTGGGTGGCAGGGCCAGAGCCCATACGAGGTAGGCCGGAACAAAAGCCTTTCCCAGAGGAAAGCAGGGGGCGCTCCGTGACACCCCTCTTATCCCACAGGGAGGGAGCGTTCATGGGACAGGTTCTCCGAGGTTAAGTGCTGAACAGCATTTCCCTTGTTTTGCTTAGAAAGTCTTTCCCCCGAGCTCACGGCTCTGGGTCCACAGCAGACAACAAAGCCCGCGGGATGTGAGCGCGAAGAATGAACGGCACAGACCTTTGGCCACGGAAGGATGCGGGGAGTAGGCCGGGAGGCCGGGGGGGCCTGGGTTGCCCATTTCTCCCTGGAGAAGGAAGACAGGGAAACAAGAGACGGTGAGCTGGCCTCTTGGAGCTCTGCACCTGAAGGCTGCGTCCAGATCTGAGAGGACGACAAGCCGGGCGGAGGCTGCCGCCCACACTCCACGCCCGCGCTGGTCAGTCCAGCCTCCCCGCTGCCAGCCAAACACGCCGGCAGAGGATGGAGCGGGCAGGGGTCCCTCTCACCCTGAGACCCCTGCCAGACACCAGGAGTGTCCAGGGGACCGCCTGCCTCCAGGCAGACTCCTCTGCGTTGACGGCACCACTGGATCGCCTGTGAAGGTGAGCTGGGGGTGTGTGCCCACACCCGATCTAATACCATCTGGATGGTGTGCCCACACCCGATCTAATACCATCTGGATGGTGAGACCCAGACTCCACGAGCTGCCTAGACATCTCTGAGCCTCGCCCGCCCCAGAAGGCCTGGCTGTGAGCCCTCTGTCCTCATCGGTGGTGCCCCGCCTGGTGGGGTATGCCCCCCACCTTGCTAGGTCCTCTGATAGCTGGAGCAGCTGCACCCTGAGTCCTCAACAGCCCCTGCCTGCCCATGGAATTATTCATGGGAACCAGGGGCCCCCACCTGCTTGTTACTACAGTGTCCGCCTCTCTCAGCCCCCTCCCTGCTTCTCCGATGAGGGTGGACAGGAGGTGATCAGACTACCACCCGGAGGAAGGAAGTGAAAGCTGCCCCCCACCCTTTAGAGGAGACCTGAGCCCACCTTGGGTCCTGGCAATCCGTCAGGGCCTTGGTATCCGTCCAGTCCTCTGCTTCCCTGCAGGAAAGATGCTTGGTGCTTATTTTATCTCTAAAATATAAAGGCATGACCACAGTATATTGTATCTAACAAAATCAACTGTCCCTGGGATTCTCCAGTCAAGAACACTGGAGTCTGTAGCCATTCCCTGTCTCCAGGGGATCTTCCTGACCCAGGGATCGAAACTGGGTCTCCTGCATTGCAGGCAGATTCTTCACCATCTGAACCACCAGGGAAGTCCAGGAAAATCAACAATAGTTGGTTAAAATCACCTTCTACCCACTTGGCATTCAATTTTCCCTCACTTTAGTTTCAAACGTGTCTTTTAAAGTTGCTCTGTTTGAATCAGGATTCAATAAAAGTCTAACTACGGTGTTCGGCTGGGAGGTCTCAGCTTGCTTGCTTCTCCTTCTGTCTTTTTAGTTCCTTTTCCTGTGGCTGTTGAGGAAACCAGGGTCATTTGGTGTGAACACCCTACATGGTGGACCTGGTCCACTCCATCCTCTGGAGCTGGGCCCAGGGGCTCCTGGACCCCCGGTGGTCTCTGGACCGCTAGTGGTTGTTAGGTCCTGGGCCTCCTTAGGCTCAGGTTCGTCTTTTGAGTCAGATGTGTTTCTTGGAGGGTCCTGAGTCCTTCCTGCTGAGTCACACACATCAACTGCCCTGATGTTTGGACTTCAAGACTGACCAGTGCGGGTAGAGTGTTGGCAACTTGACCCACCTATCAAAACCAGCTCCCAAGGCGGGTTCTGAAAATTTTTAGTTAATTCCAACTAGAAGCATGAAGCCTCTTCATTTAGAAGCTTTTGCTCTTGACTTAAAAAATCTCTAATTGTAATGATCACATTTTAATTCCCTTGAATACTTATTGAAAGGCAAGGTTTACCCTTATGGGCTGCATTGTATCTGGACAGGTATTTAAAGCTTTAAAAAAAAAAAATCCAGAAATTTATTCCTTCTTGCAAAAGAATATATATGCTAAGGCTCCGTAAAATCAGAATGCCAATGGGATAAAAATGTGCGTTATTTGATTACCTTACAGGATATTTTGAAATCCAGGAGCATGCATGCTGAAAGTTACTTTGTTTAGAATGAACTAAGATTGGCTTAATTCGGTATTTTATGCTGGGCCTCTGGTTTAGGCAGACTCTCTTTCATACTAAGTGAAGACTGGAAAGAGAAGGCAAACTTCCCTGATATTAAAAGTGACCTCCTGCCTAGAGGAGGAGGTCATGACACAGCCCAGAGACTGGATGGAGCCTGGAGGGACCGTGGTGTCGGTGACCAGGCATGCTGACCGAGCCGTGTCCAGCGAGACACAGCCAGCCCCTCAAACGATGCTGCCCGCGTGGACGTGGAACTCCCGAGGAGTGCTGGGTGGAAGATACGCGTGGAGAGTAGCGCAGGGACGTTCCCTTTCCCGGGTTAAACTGCAGGCACGTGAGGACACACGCCCTTCCTGTACGAGCCCTGGTCTGATGGGCGCCCGGTCCACGGGCCCAGGGGTCTGCGGCGGGCAGGGCCTCAGGGAAGACAGTGAACGGTGAAAACAAAGGAGTCGTCACTATAAAGACCTATTTATACGTCTTCTCTCTCATAAGATCCGGCATTCCGACAGCCCTACGCCTGATCCAGGTTCCTGAGGCATTTCTCACCAAACATTTGCTTCCTACAAAGGGGACCAAAAATCTGTCCGTGGAACCCGGCGTAAAGACAACAGACTGGGTCGTCCCTGAAGACCCAGTGTCAAAACGTGAGCGATCAGTAGATGAAGGATGCGGGTGGACTGTCGGCCACCACGCCGGCCACCTTCGTACAGGACGCTGGTGATGACACAGGAAGGGCCAGACTGGAGGTCCCGGGGGCTGTGGCCTGCGGGGGGAGGGGCAGGCGATGGGCGGCCTGGGGCGGGAGGGCCCCCGTGCTGGCCTGCCAAACGACAGAAAATGCGAGGGAGCTCCGCGCTTCAAGGATGACCGGGGAGGCATCGTTTCTGCTGCTGCAAATGTGGGAACTTTTAAAGGGGGGGGCGTTTTTTTTCTGGGATGCCCCCGTCTTCACATGCGACCTCTGTGAGGTGTCTCAGGCCCGGACTAGGTCGCATTTCACGCCTCAAACTTACTTTCTGTCCCGGCAAGCCCTTCTCACCGTCGAAGCCGGGGGCACCCTGGATTGAAGAGAAAACAGAAGCGGTGATAGCTGAGGACATGCAGCGACCTTTCCTGGGCACGGTCACGGCACCTGCCTGGGCTAAGCAAGTAAATGCTTTGCTATGACAATACTGACACCATCTGAGCTTCCTTCTCCTTCCTGGAGGAGAGGCATCATTTTAGCGACACTTTCACCTAATGCATCCTGGCTATGACTTAGAGAAACGTGGAGAAACCCATAAAAACAGCACAGTCAAAACAGCACAGCCAGAAAGCGCCCCGCACCCTCGTGCTCTCAGGGTCTTCGTTCTGATTTTTGGAGACTGACACTTGTCCTTGGGGTGGCTGTGGCCCGTCGCCCCAAGGCCAGTCTTTTTTCCTAGCCTCTGTCTTTGCCCACCGTTTCAGCTCACTGTGGGGTGGACCTGGCCAGCTGACTGAGCTCGGGCCGGTGGAGGGCGGTGTGCCCTCAGGCCAGAAGTGACAGGGGGCAGAGCCTCCTCGAGAGACTCCCCCGCCCACCCCATCTGCCCCACCCGGGACATCTTTCTTGGACTCTCGGGGCAGCAAGAAATTGACTTTGTTGTTGGATACAGCCTCCGTTTGTGTTACCACAGAGTCATTCAGGCTAATACAAGCAGAAACGCGTCCGAGTTCCGTTCACGTCCCTCCTCTAAAGCGGGGAGCACAGTCTTAAAACCTCCAGTTACTGGGTGACAATGACATGTCGGTCAGCGCAGGCTCAGGGTCGTAGCCGACAGCCCACGGAGGGGCAGGACCCTGACAGCGAGCGTCGGGGATCAGGGGTGTGGGGCAAACCTCTGTACTTTCAGGTCCGTGCTGCTGTGAACCGAGGGCTGGGGGCTCCAGGGGTACAGACTGTGACGCTACAGCCGGCCTCGAGGGCGCACTGCACACACTGGCAACAGAGCCAGGGTCTTACAACAACCATGCCGAGCAGGGCCTTTGGGGACCGAGAGTCAGTGTACGGTGGGCCTGCAACACATGCTACTGTGCATCAGCTGCACTCCAACAAGAAGTGGAAGGAAAATAAAGCCTTTTTAAACGCCGGACGGTGCAAAGCACACACAGGCGCAGAAGCTTTACCCGTGGTCCCGAGAAGCCCATGACGCCTTCTTCTCCCTTCAAGGAGACGCCCTAGGAGAGAACAGAAAGAACACCCTTCACGGTCTGCCTGCTTTGGGGGCTCATTCTTAGTGTCCCCCGATGTGGCCAGCCTGCCTCTGCCTCTCCAGCTCCACGCAGGATGGGCTCCTAGGACATCTGCAGTCGGCTGGGATGGTCATCCGCCCAGCATATCACCAGTCATTGTCCCCTGGTAAGGGGCAATGGGGAGGACTGGAGATTTGGGGGCAGGCGGGACCCAGATCAGGGAAGGCAGAGCGGTGACATGGCTGGACCCTGGCCAGGAAGCCGCCACCAAGCCCGCCCGGCCCTTCCCTCCAGGGCACTGCTCTTCTGAGCAGTTTGGGCTCATTTATGAACTTCAGAAGAGGGTAATCAGCCGGTGCTGACTCTGCAGAAAGACGGCATCCTGACACTGGTTTCTGAAAAACCGTGAGAGACGGTCACCCTTTCCTGCTGCAGACGAGTGGTCTGGAGACCAGGGCTGTGGGTTGTTAGGCCCCGGACAGTCTGACATTGTGAGGGGGCCCCTGAGGATGCGGGAACCACGAGAAGAAGCATCTTTATTCCTTGACTTACTATTCTCCCGGGTTCTCCCTGGCTTCCTTTTTCACCCTGTGAAGATAAGAAAAACAAGAAATGCTCATTAATTCACGAATACTATTTAAAATGGATCAGGATTTATGACATAAGGTGCAAAGTATTTTATACAACTGCAAACAATGACTATAAACGGATTGTAACGAACGACTCCCTAAACCTTGCCGCTTCAAAATTCAAGGGGGAAAATGTGCTATTTCTCTTGGGTTTTCACAGTATAGACACAATTGTGTGTTATTCTGATATGACCGCAAGGCTGTCTCTTTTCTGCCTGTGAGTTTCCCTCAGGGCCCACAGTGCAGGGGCACATGCTGGGGGACAGCCCCAGTGATAAGAGAGAGGCTGTCATTTGAAAATGAAATAGGGACAGATCGTTCAGGTGAAAGAGGATAAGGCGGTGGGGGGCGGGGCGGAACCCTCTGAGGACGAGGCTCATCAGGAGCGAGTTAAGGTCCTGAGCGAGAGTGGCTTTGGAAAGCAACGCCAGCTTTATTTCTTTCAGAATAATCTTCTGTCTTTGGTTTTGGCTGTGCGGGGTCTCCACGGCTGCACGGGCTTCCCTCCAGCGGTGGCGCGCGGGGCCTTCTCTCTAGCTGCGGTGAGCGGGGCCCTCTCTCTGGGCGCGGCGCGCAGGGCCTTCTCTCCGGGCGCAGCGCGCGGGCTTCTCACTGCAGCGGCTTCTCCTATTGCTGAGCGTGGGCTCCAGGGCGCGTGGGCTTCAGCAGCCGCAGCTCCCGGGCCCTAGAACCCAGGCTCAACGGTTGTGGCGCGTGGGCTTAGCTGCTCCGAGCCACGTGGGGTCTCCCCCACCAGGGATCAAACCCGTGTCTCCTGCGTTGGCAGGTGGTTCCTTTCTGACTGAGGCACCAGGGAAGCCCGTGATGTCATTTACATGATCAGTTTCCCCCGTTTCGTAGTCTAAAATGGGGACGGAAATGCAGCGATGGGTCCGTTCAGCCATCAGTCCTAGAACAGCTCCCAGGATTCTGCAGTCCCAGACTTCCCCTGCAGGCTGGCCGGGCCCAGCCCTGGGACCTGTTCCCTCTGCAGCTCAGTCCAGTTCAGTCGCTCAGTCATGTCCGACTCTTTGAGACCCCATGGGCTGCAGCATGCCAGGCCTCCCTGTCTATCACCATCTCCCAGAGTTTACTCAAACTCATGTCTATCCAGTTGGTGAGACCATCCAACCATCTCATCCTCTGTCGCCCCCTTTTCCTCCTGCCCTCAATCTTTCCCAGTATCAGGGTCTTTTCAAATGAGTCAGTTCTTCGCATCAGGTGGCCAAAATGTTGGTGTTTCAGCTTCAGCATCAGTCCTTCTGAATAGTCAGGACTGATTTCCTTTAGGATGGACTGGTTGGATCTCCTTGCAGTCCAGGGGACTCTCAAGAGTCTTCTCCAACACCACAGTTCAAAAGCATCAATTCTTCAGCACTCAGCTTTCTTTATAGTCCAACTCTCACATCCATACATGACTACTGGAGAAACCATAGCTCTGACTAGACGGACCTCTGTTGGCAAAGTACTGTCTCTGCTTTTTAGCATTCCCTCTTAGCTGCAGAGAACAAGGAAATGCGATTCAGCCGCCCGATGATCTCAGCAGGGTCGCGCCTGGTCCGGCCTCACTCCACCCCAGGCTCCTGTCCTGACACTGGACGGGGGCCCTACCCTGCTGATGGTCAGGTGCCCCCAGGAGCCAGAGTCCCTCCTGGGTCCACCCTGATGACCCTGGAGGCCCTGTCCTGCCTGGTGGTCCAGGGCTGTCCTGCTCGCAACCCGGCTGGTACGTGACCGTCCTCTCTGGGCTCACAGCAGCCGCTGCCCAGGCTGCCTCTGTCAGCGGTCAAGTCGCTGTAACGCCGCAGCTGCACAGACTCATGTCCCCTGCTGTGGCGGGGGGGGTGGTGGTGGTCCACCCTGCCCTCTCCCGTCCACCCCCCAGCATTCACACTCCATCTTGACAGATGCTTGAGAGACAGGGATCAGAGTCTACGTTTGGGATTTTTACTTTGGCTCCCGTGACCTTTTATGGTGCGTCTCACCCCAGCAGCCACCCTGCCGCCCAGTGAGGTCAGTGCTTTGGTCTTTATTAAGCACAAAGGAACCAGAAGGCTTAGGACGGGTGAACGGTCTGTTTGAGTGAATGAGTGATGGAGAAGGGTGTTAATTTTTATTTAGACTCCAAGAGGACGCTTTTAATCAAACAAAACATTAACAGAAACTACAAGAGTCAGAAATCTGACTTTGACCCAGAAAGCCCACAGGGACGCTCCATGCCAGCAAAACGCAGGCCTTCTTTTGCTCACACGGCCCCGCATCCTGGCAGTGAGCTGTGCTTCGACCACTGGCTACGTCTCCTCTAGAGACTGAACACAGAGCTGAGGTTCTTAAATGGATCCTCGTGTTGGTCCCGATTCATCATGATTACAAGCAGTGATACTGAGACGCCTGTGAGTGTGCTCAGCGCTTTCAAATACGTAATTTGCTAATTCGGTGGGGAGGGCATTTCCACTTTGAATGTGACTGAATAAGACCAAAGAAAGCCACACCTTTTCCTCCTCCTCCTGTCGGTTCTGATGGGAACACGGCCATCTTGCCGCAGCCCCTTTACCTTATACTGCTCTGGGAGAAGCTCGTATCCCGGCGTGGGCTTCTCGACGTAACCGTTGTCTGGTGGAATCCCGCCGGGTCCCTGCAGCCCCATGTCTCCCTGTAAATGGTTTAGCAAAGCAATTGTCTTTAGATCGAAGGACACGATCGAGGCCGAATAAAAGCACAATCCCACTGCATACTGCTGCTTCCGTCTTTGCGTATTACTTATCACACGTACATCGATTTTAGTAGCGTTACAATCATAAGATAAAAGTCGTATATAAGCCTGGATGGCAGCGGGGTTTAGGGGAGAATGGATACATGCATACGTATGGCTGAGTCCCTTTGCTGCCCACCTGAAATGACCACAACATTGCTAATCGGCTGTACCCCAATATGAAACATTTTTAAAGACGTAAAAACATCATATAGAATAAAATGATAGTAAGGTAAAATTACTTGATTTCCACTTGCATTAATGATCTTTTAGAATTTAGGCATCTAAGCTGTTTAGCTTGGTCACAATTTGCGGCAGCATTGGCTTCTGTGGAATTATCTCCTTACGATGGATTTCTGTACAAGGAAGTTATTCGGTCTGTGTGCCAAATGCTTCGGTGGTTCTTGCTGCGTATTATGCTACTGCTTTCTAAGACTGGTAGTCAAGACATAAATCGGAACGGGCGTCCCAGGCGTCACTAGACATAAAGAATCCACCTGCCACTGCAGGAGACGGAAGAGGCGCGAGTCAACCCCTGGGTCTGGAAGAGCCCCGTCTTACAGATCCTAACCACCACTGGAGCCTGCCTGGCCACCTGACACTTCACAATGGCTGTTCCCTTTCACACGGGGTGTTTGCAGAGGACCTCAAGATAAAGCACAAAACGGAGCATAAAACTTTAGGACGAGCTGCCAGTGTTCCTAACTCAGTCTAGTAAGTTTCCTTTACCTTTTCGCCTTTTTCTCCATAAAAACCAAGTCCTCGGTTGCCCTGAAAGACAGATGGCTTCTGTAAGTTCAAAGTCAACGATTGCAGTGAAATAAAAGTATTTTTTTAGAAAAAGAAACCTAATACGTATGTATTTGCAACATCACTGGACAACTACCCTTCCTAATATTCTGGCTTCAGCTCCCAGGAACGAATTAACACAGGAGGAAAAGACACGCCTTTTCTTTTTCTATTTCCGTATATAAATGGTGGAATGAAAGTCTGAGTCCAGATACCACATAAAATGAACAGGAGCAAATTGTGACGCTGTACCAGTTGCAGGAAGTGGCCCCTCATGTTGTGCTCTGAGCATTCACTAACACGAAACCTTAAGTCACAAAAATTTTGGGTTCATAAAAACAATATACTAGTGTTTTAATAAAGCTCTGCTTTTAAAGAATTTGTATTTTGTACTTTGAGCAGAACCTGAAAAGCAGTGGGCTAAGAGTTGTTTGTCACCCCTGGGGACACGTTGCCACTTGCTCATATCACCTATATATTTTACTGCTTAATGCTGATGACCAAGAAGCTGACTGTTAGTGATTTCCTCCTTGCGGCCCCGGGCTTCGACAGTCCAGGGCCCCTGCTAACTGACTGCTACCTCTCCCGCAGTCCCCTGGACTCCACGGTGAGTCTGGACATCACCAATGGGGAGAGTGTCATCTCCTCGGGCCGAAGCCTCACGGCGAACAGGTGATGGAGCTCAGGTCAGATCCCAGGTCTTCCGACTCTACAGGTCGGGGTCTCAGAGTGTCTCCTTGGGTTCTGGCCTCTCTGGGCTCGGAGCATAGCTGTTTCCTGCCTGGGATCCCAATCTGAGGACCGTGATTCATACTCTCCTCTGCCTCAGGCTTTCTCATTTTGGTAAAATAATCCTAAATGTCACAGAAAGATGTCCTAATTCTCTTAATGATGGTGTTCTTTGGGTTTAGCCAAACTTTTCATCACCCTTCCTGCTTCAGAGGCAGGCCGGGAAGGCGCCCTGGCGAGTATTTGACAGTTTAATGACAGGAGCATCCATGCGTGCGTGGGAGGGCTGACCGCCCGCCAGGTGGGCCGCGGGACAAACCACGCACAGCTCAGGAAGGCCCATGTCCTCTGACTGCCCACGGCTCTGCTGCCTTCCTGGGGCTGCTATCCCCGCCGAGACGCGGGGTCCCGTGGGGCCCACCTGATCTCCACACCGCACAGCCCCCTGCCTCTGATGCCGAGTTTCCACAAACAGAAACAAAGCCTTTCATTAACTTTTGCTTTCTCTTTGCTTCCTTCCCACCTGGCTGGGGAGCTGAAATCAAAGCACAGAGACGCAGCCAGGCGAAATGAGAATGAGATCTGCTTGGGACCCTGACATCCCCCTGCCTCGCGAGCCGGTGTCCAGGGCACCAGGAAGTGACCTGCTGGAGGGCTGGGGCTGTTTGTGCTGCAGCCAAGTGGGGATCTGAGGCGACCCCGGGGCTCCCCGCCTCGTCCTACATCCGTGTCTCTTGGCTCTGGACCGTTCCCAGCCTGCCCTGGGCGGACGGACGGCGGGGAGCCGGGTGAGGGGGGCGGGTGGGCAGAAGCCTTAACGAGCTCCAGCCGCAGCCGGAAGCTGAGTCAGAGATGATGGGAGCTGGGGTTGGGGTGGTGACAGCTGAGGTCCCCGGGCGGCAGGGAGATGGGGTTTCTGCAGGGTAGGCCTGGGAATGGGCGGGCCAGGGAAACGTCCTTGGCTTTACGCAGGCCACAGAGTGGTTCTGAAATGTTCCTAACGGTAGCCCAGTATTTCTGACTCACGTTGGGATTTGACCAAATACATCCCTCGCCAGCCTCCTACGGCTTGTCCTGGACATTTGTTTAACTTTCCCAGGTCACATTAAACCCGAATTCTGCCCACGTTCCTAACAAGCCACCGACTTTGCGGTACTCCAGCCCACTGAATCGTCTTTCTCTGATGGAAAGAGGACAGTGTTGGGCCAGAGCCTGGCTTGAAGCTCCCTGAATACACCCCCAGAGGCTGACAGCACGCTCTGGGAGGGCCCACCTGCACCCAGGTAGGAAGAAGGCCATCGGCTCCCCGCACAACTCCAGCTCTGTCTTGTCCCATCTCGTGAGAGAGCACGCAGTGGGTGAGCAGGGGTTGTCCCCGACGTGCTCTACATTTCTAATCATGCATTCACCGGATGGACTTTCATGCGGCCACAGGAATGCTGTGTGGTTTGCAGACAAGAAGTCTTTCCACGCATCCACTTACTTAATGACTTCACGCATGGATTTACTCTTGGAGTTTAGAGCCTTGCCTTATAACTCTACATACAGTCCTCCTCATGAGACAAACGATGTACTTGTCAGCCAGGTAGTTCCACGGTCAAGAAGGAGACGCAGCAACATGCGAGGCCCTGGTTCCCTCCCCCTCACCCACCGCGCCCCCAGTAACTTACTGGCTGTCCTTTGGGTCCAGGGGGTCCGGGTGGTCCCTGCACAAACACAAAGAAATCTCTCAGCTGTTTTCTTTATCCCAGGACCCAGATGACATCAGCTCGGGAGCCCTGGGAAAGCTGTCCGCTGTGTGTTCGGCACACCGGGGAGGATGTGAAGAGCCTTCCGGCGCACTCATCTCAGCAGGGACGCGGGGCTGGAGGGCGGAGGACGGGGGGTCGGGCCTGGTTCTCAGGGTCCGCTGGCTGCCCGGGTACAGCTGCTCCTGGTTTGCTTTTCTGAGCTCAGGCTTTTGACCTGACCCGGGTCCTGCACACGCTGGCCCTGCTCCCTCCACGAGGCCCCGGGCCCCGTTCCTCCAGAGACGGCCCCTGCTGGCCTCCCGTGCGTCCCTGCACCCGGTACCGTCTCACACTTCGCGCTGCTGGGCCGGCAGGCAAGCACACACAGAGTTAATCTACGTCTGGCCCCTCGGCGGGGCTGGGAATCCACCTGCTGGGATCACCTCGTGCTCCTGCAGAGCAGTGCCCGCCAACGCCACACCGAGGGTGAGAGCTTGACACGTGCTTTAGAAGAGCCAGGTGTGGTGACACAGAACAGGTGGAGGGGCAGGGGGCCGTGGGAGGCCTCAGTGGTTCATGTGAAGACCCGGAGGCTGGCACCTTGGCTCGAGGAGGTGGGGAGCACCCTGCTGTTTATTTCCCAGAACTGTGTGAGTAAAACAGGGGACCCCCCACCCCGACCCCATGGCCCGCGTTCTGTAAACGGGTGGCTGCTTGTGTACAAGGGCTGAGAACATCTCGAAACACGAGCCCGTCTCCTTCCCTTCAGCCAAATCTCACGGCCGGAGGGCTGCTGGGGAAAAAGACCAGCACGGCCCCGGAGAACTGTGCTTCGTAGAGACGTGACCGACTGTTGCGATTATTATCAGCGGTCTGAGGGAAGCGACGAGCACTCCCATCCCCGCTGCTGGTGTGACGGACCTGCCCTCAGGCACACACATGTCCGCTGCCTCTCTGCATCGGCCGAGACGCGGGTCCCACGACCCCGTCCACGGCCGCCTCAATCTCGGGGCGTGGTGTTCTGTGAGAAGGACTCTCTCCCCTGCGGCCACAAGCTCTCCCTGAGTAAGTTAAGGCCTGTTTGTCTTATTAATAAAGGAGAGAGTTGGGCACTTTGCAGGAGCCCATTCACCTCCCGGCCCCTGTGTAGCGGGAAGGATCCGAGGCGGCCAGGCCTGGGGCTCTCCCTCCTCGGGCAGGCCCTCCTCCAGCCAGGGGTTTGGCTGCCAGGCCTCGCTCCTGCTTAGACAAGCAGGAGGAGGGGACACCTGTAGACCGCCACTCAGCTGGCGCCCGAGGGTCACTGGGTTAACTGATGTCCAGTATCTCACCTGTCATGGTGGCTGTGCCCAGGTGCGTTACCCCCGCTCTGAGGCCTCGCCAGCAGAGCCCATTCCCTCCTTATGGACCTGCAGGGCACTGGTCTGCTTTGCTCGGGATGACGGGCCCCTGTCAGCTGGTCAGCTGTGGGGCTGGGAGAGCGTGTGCCTGTCTGGAAGGGCTCCAGGTCAAAATCTGACCTAGCTGGCATTGAGTCTTCACTCTCAACCTTGATGGCAGCAGCGGGGACAAGGGACGGCCTGGGTGGTCTTGGCAACCACGTGCATCAGGCACGCTGTGAGGCCTCCACCAGCGTCCATGCAGCCTGCATCTCGGAGGATGTTCTAAACCCGCAAGGGCGAGCACGTGAGCCTGGAACTTACCGGTCTTCCTGGGGCTCCAACCGGACCCATCTGTCCCACGGGCCCAGGGCGGCCGGGAGGCCCCTACGGACAGGCAACGGAGAAGGCGGTTAGGGAGGCAGGAGGGGTGGAGCCCAGAGCCCTTCAGGTTCCGCCGGGTCTCTTCTCTAACAAAAGCAATGCTTACCTGCAAGCCGACCAGTCCAGGCTCTCCAGGTTCCCCCTAATTGAGAAGAAAGAGTTTCAAGAGTTTCAGCTTTTAAGAACCTGTGGACTTGGTTGCATTTTTCTTCAGTGTTGGAAATAAGCATATAGAACACACCCGCTGTCTAAGGACTCGGTGATGCTAATTACGCAGACAGCTGTGCTGTCGTTGAGTATAGGAGGGCAGCCCGCAGTTAGTGTAAGACGGCCGACAGCCTGGAGGCCAGTGAGAGGACCTTGAAATCAGTGGAGATTCTGGCTTGCAGACACTATGCGTCCCCCCACTCGACTCAGAGGTCACTGTTACTGGGGAGTGTACACGGGGGCTTGGTCATGCCCCGTCTCTGCAGACTTACCCTGTATTTGTCGCGGTCCTCTGAGGACAGAGCGTAGGGCTCGCCTTTCTGCCCTTTCGGTCCTTGGGGCCCCTAAATGCGCGCATGCGGCATAGAGAGAAAAACACAAACGGCCTTCAGCGTAGTGACGCGCTTGGAGTCACTGCCTGCCCCCTCTCCTGGGCGACGCCCAGCTGTTCTATAGGCAAACGAGACTATTCTGAACATGCAACTCTACCTTAACCGCGAGGTGAGACTTCTACCTTCATATTTACCCAACAGCATCTTTCTTAAAGTTAAAAGAGAAATATTCGATAGGATTTGATTTGCAGAAACCCAAGTAGAGGTTCAGCAAACGAATACTTTCCTCTCCCAAACTGTCCCCACTCTTTGTAACAATGCTATTCTGTGTCTTCTTTGCGTTCGCATGCTAAAATATCGACACCTACACTCTGCAGTACTGTTTGCGGGAGAGATTCTGGGTCATCCGTTAAAAACGGGATTGTGTCAGTATATTGCATTGGCCAAAAAGGTGGTTTGGGCTTTCCGTGACATCTGAGTGAGCTTCTTGGCCAGCCCAGGTACATGGTATGATACACAGGTACATAAGTACACAGGCCTTTTCATATCTACATATAAAACCTGTATTTTAAAGTGATGGATATACTCAATGATGACGAAAGCTACGATATCAGAATAGAGCAGAGTGTGGCTTACTGATAAGCTGAATCACATGAAATAGAAACAGCTGGCAAATGGGGAGCTGGAGGGCAGAGGTGTGAAGACAAGCAGAAATCGGTCAGCTTCAGGGACATGCAATGAAGATCGTTACTGCTGCCCTTCCCTCACCTTAAAATGCTTTTTAAGTAAAAAGTTTTGCCAGAAAGTGTTAGTTTAACCCTGAATTTGGAATATATTGCTATAAGGTAACAACATATTATCAAAAAAGATTGTTTGCACAGACCCTAAAAAATAAATGAGGTCATGACATAGATCATTATATGAAAGTTCTTCCATTAAGAAAAGTAAAGTCTACCTTGTATATCCTGGAGAACAAAACTGTTTTTCCATGTCACAAAGGATGTTAGAATCTAATAAAATGATTACTAACAGAGAAGTCTGTTCAAGGTTTAAGCTTTTTAAAATTTTAGTTCCTCGATTCCACTATTATTCTTGCTATTTGAATGGGAGGAAGTGATGGTATGCTTGGGAGACAAACTCATTACCTTCTATTTAACACACAAAGGACAAAGGGGAAATGGAGCTCTCTGAGTCCAACACGCCTAGATGTTGTCAAGAAACCTCAGCAGCAGAAGTGTGCTTCATCCTGACTGCTAACCGAGGGTGGGCAGCCACCGTTTCTGGGGTGGAAAGGTGGTCTCGGCACATGCTTGCTTCCCCCACCCCCAACAGGCAGGAAGCAGCCCACCCTCCTGAGAGACCTTCCCTAAGGCAGTTTCTCAAGGGGGTCCTCGGCGGGCCCTCCCGAAAGCAAGATCTTTCCTGCATTTCCACCACCCAGACTGTGGAGCCGACCAGCGGAGCAGGCTGAGCGCTGCTAGTACTCACGCGGGGCCCGAGGAAGCCGCCGGGGCCCGGGGGTCCTGCGTAGCCCGAGTCGCCCATGGTCCCGTTGCAGCCATCATACCCTGGAGGTCCTCTGGGTCCGCCTTGCCCGGGATGGCCCTGGAAATAGACAAGCCATTGAGTTTGGGGCTTAGGTTTCATGTAACTGGGATGAGGCTGCTTCAACCTTCTCAGAAGAGATGTCTCTGAGCTCCTCATCTCCTCCTGAATTATCGGTCTGCTCTTGGCCTTCCTGACTCTCCTAAACTGGATCTGAGACATTTGAAATTGCATGCCAACCTGATCTTAATTTTGAGCTTGTCCTTCAAAGGAAAATTTCAATTCTATTGAGCTAAATGTCCATCTTGTGTTCAACATCCAAGCGGGTCTATTTCTGGATGATACAGCTCTTAGATTTTACTGTATATCAACTTTGCTTATGACTTCTTTTTAAAAATTTATTTCTTTTTAATTGAAGGATAATTGCTTTAAATATCGCGTTGGTTTTCTGCCATACATCAACATGAATCAGCCACAGGCATATATGTCCCCTCCCTCTGGAACGCCCCTCCCACCTCCCACCCCACCCCACCCCACCCCACCCCTCCAGGCTGTCTCCGAGCACCGGTGGGAGCTCTCTGAGAGAAGCACGGAATGTACGCACGGCCACGTGTAACACAGCCAGCCAGTGGGAACGCGCTGTAAATGATTCTAGGCAGCTAAAAGTACCGGGTCCCTCAAGCCCTGTGTTCATTAGGTACTCAGATAGGGCAGTGGCGCTCACGTTAACTTGGTGTGAGCATCTCTCAGACTCAGGCATCGAGGAGACCGAGTTTAGCAGCCCTGGCGTTCCAGAGAAAACGACCAGGCATCTGTTTACCATGATCACCCCTCCAGGTGGTGATCACTCCCTCCCTAGTTTGAGAAATATTTGCTTCTGACATTAAATGAGCATGAAATGGAAAAAAAACACCAATGGAAACACAACACTGATCAGTTACAGTACGTTTCCACAAGGCCACTCCATCTAAAGCTCAGCCTTCTGCTTCCAGGAGAGCACAGCAAGGGACAATCCCAAGGGGCCAAAAAAAGTAGGTTAAAAATGGGCAGTTTCATCGGAGGCAGCTGGTAAGAAAATGCTTTGGTTATTTGTTTAACCCTTGAAATCTGCAAATTCTTCAACTCTGCCAATTTCTCAAGATTCTGACTCATGCGCAAGTTATTTCCTTAACCAGGCACAGCTGTGTGCTGTCACTGATGCATCTGTTTGAGCCCCTCTCAGGGGACGCCAGGGATCACGGCCATGCGGGTCTCACGTCTTGGTGAGGGGGGGCTTCCTTTCCTTAGCTCTGCCTCCTGCTGCAAAAATCTCCTTGAGCATGGAGCTAAGGAAAAGCGGCAGTTCTCTGTGACTGCTGTTCACTCATACCCTTCCCCCTTTCTTCTGCAATGTGGTAGCCTCGCTTGTGTAGCCTGGAGTGTGTGTGTGTGTGTGTGTGTGTGCATGCGTGTTTGAGCATGATGACAGATAACACATGTGGTGCACGTGTGTGTTTGCGTGTATGGGCACGCTGACACGGCATAGACATTGGCATGAGCGTGAAGTTCTGGAGGCAGATGTCCTTAAACATCAGCTGCGGAGGGATGGAGCAGGTCTGAACGTGGGATAAACACATATATCCCGGAGGCCGAGATGGGCAGGAAGCCGCCCCTGGGAAGTCTGCCCCCGGGCCCGAGGAGGAGGCTATGAGTCAGGCTGCTCTGTTTATTTTCTTGTGCCACAAGAAGTAAAGTAAACTAGGTTAGAAAAACACATTTTATTGCATTCTGAGATTTTCTCATGGACAAAGCATGCCTTTCGTCTTCTCTCCACGGTTGCTACCAGGAATCTGAGCCTCTGCACAGACTGCAGGGCAGTCCCTGCTCTGAGCAGGACGGCTTTCCACTCAGGTGGTTCTGGAGTTCAAACACGGTGTGAGACTGGCTCCTTACAGCCGGCCGGTGCCGCCTGCTGCTTGTTGCCAGTAACAAGGGGGCTCCTCTTTCGCCCTTGTCACCCCTGTGGCCTTGCGGTCCTGGGAACCCCAGTTTTAGCACAGTAGCTGCCATGCCAAGTCCAGAAGACCATGTGCAAACGAAGCAGCTTGTGCAAGAGATGACTGGGTTGCAGGGGAAAACGTTTTAAAACGCACACATAGCCCCACAGGTGTGTTGTTACAGACAGTTAAGGGGGACTCGTTAGATGTGTGTCTGGGCATCATAAACAGGTGGTTTTGCCCATATATGGTGCTTTGAAATTTTAGTCTTATGGAGAACTTACGGGAATTCCGTCGGCGCCAGGGAATCCCGAAACACCTCTTGGTCCCTGTAAAGAAGGCAAACAGACTTAACGAAGGCCAGGACACCGCCCCCTCGACACCACCCCCTCGACACCGCCCCCTCCACCCCGCGAGAGCAGCACCCCAGCTCCATACGCACCACGTCTCCCTTCGGGCCTGTGATCCCGGGGGCCCCCCTTTCGCCCTTGTCTCCTTTGCGGCCTTGCAGTCCGGGGAACCCCTGTAGCCCAGGGGGCCCGGTGTACCCCTGGGGGCCCACCGGTCCTGGCTGGCCCTGTGGGAACAATACCCGGTCAGTGTCCAGGATTCACAACCATGCGTGAATGTCTCCAATCATGCTGCTTTTGAAACTATACTTTTCATGCTTAAAGAGCTATACTCTTCAGAGAGCACTCTGTATAAATCACCATCTTCTTCCACGAGAGCCACACAGTGATTCCTGGCTGAGAAAGTAACAGAGTTCAAATGGGGGAAATACTACATGTGAGACAAAAGTTATCCTCGAGTACTAAAGTGAAGTTATTGTGAAATGCTAACATTGGGTTGGCATGAAAGAATCAATTGACTTAAAATAAAAAAAAGTCCTTTCAGTATAAACGAAGGTGCCAGACAAATTCCTGAGAGCCTCTCTGCCTCATATAATGCACACAATAGGCATGGAGACGCAACTAGCACCCAGGTATCACCGTGACCCCCAGATGTTTAAGTGGTTAGACAGTCTCCCATCCTGCACACACACACACACACACACAGACACACACAGAATGCACACATACTCATACAGAGAAAAAATAAAAGTCTCTGAAATGCATGAAACGTACATCCAAACCATTGCTGCTGCTGTTCCGTCACCAAATCGTGTCCAGCTCTTTTCGAGACCTCATAGACTGTAGCCCACCAGGCTCCCCTGTCCATGGGATTTCCCAGGCAAGAATCCCTGGGTGGACTGCCATTTCCTCCTCCTGGGGAACGTCCCGGCCCAGGGGTCAAACCCCTGTCTCCCGTGTTGGCAGGCAGATTTTTTACCCCTGAGTCACCTGGGAAGCCCTTGCATATCCCTTAGGATGGCTATTATTTTAAAAAAAGGAAAGACGAAATTATGTGTTGGCAGGAATTTGGAGAAGCTGCTCTGTTTCAGGGAATGGAAATGGCGCGGCCGTTGGGGCAAACGGCACGGAGGTGCCTCAGAGACGGAGCTGAGAATCACCCGCGACCCAGCAGTCCCGCTTCTGCGACCACACTCAGAAGGGTGGGAAGCAGAGATCTGGACGGATCACGTCTGCACCCACGTTCGTGGGAGCATTTTCCACAACTGTCAAAGGCGGAGGTGCCCATGGATGGATGACGGTTAAGCACGACGCGGTCTGTCCAAACAACGGACTCTTCTTCACCTTAAAGGGGCAGGAAATTCTGACCCAGGCCACAGCACGGATGGACCCTGAGGACACATACTGAGTGAAATGAGCCCGCTAACATGGGGTCCCTAGAGGAGTCACATTCGTAGAGATGGAAAGTCCCAGAGGGGTGACCGGGGACTGGGGGAGGGGAGTGGGCAGTTAGGGTTTAATGGGGACAGACCCTCAGTTTGGGAAGGTGAAAGAGCTCTGGAGACAATGGTGGTCATGACTGGATAAAACATAAATGCGCTTAAGGCCACGAGACTGGGCAAAAATGGTCAGGCCGGTACATTTCATGCTGCGTACATTTTACCACAATCAAAACGGAAAGATTGAAAAGGGGTTCCAGCTTTCTTGTTATTGGAACTAACTTATGCATCACAGTTCTATTTTAGAGAACGTCCCAGGTTCGCCCAAACCGAAAAAAGTGACAAGACAAAACCAAACCCCAACAACTCTGACTTGATTTCTTAAAGGAAGGATTCTGCTGTTGCTTCATCCCACAGACCCTTTCTCTCCGGGCCTCATTCACTCTCGCATTTCAAATGCCCGTCTTGTCTTTAGAGTGAGGGGGTACTGAGCCATTATTTCTAGACTTCTCTTTTATAGCCTGCAAAAAGCCTTTCTTGTATAAACTGTGCTGCTAAGGCGTTTGTCTATGCGGGCAGAAGTTTATAATCTGTCCTTAACACTGCACAGAGCTGGGGGGAAGCGAGCGGCTTCAGATGCAGCTGGCGGCGCGGCGTTCACACGGGACCGGGCGGGGGAGGAAGGGCGTGGGGGACCCTGCTTGTGGTGGCCTCACCGCCCCCACGCTGCCCCACCCTGCAGGTGCCGGCCTGGGCGTGGAGGCGAGCGGGGAAGCGGCTTTTTGGGGTGGAGGATGCAGATGGACACTAAGATGGAGTTTGGCGGCTGAGATGAGCCCTGAGGCTTGGGGCCCCGTGTCCTCAGATAACGGGGAGCCTGGGCGCCCCTCAGGGCTGGGTCAGCGTTTCACAGATGGCGGGTTCTCTGCTCGCCCCATACGCGGTGCAGAATCCAGCCAGTGCTCCCCTGGAGTAGCTTGACTGCAAGCATGGCGTGGAGCCGCGAAGCCGGCGTGCTTGAATGTCTGGAGAAGGTGAGACAGGCGTCAGGAGGACTGTGTGGCCAGCCGGGCCCTGGACACGTGGCGTCCCTGTCTGACGCCCGGGGCTTCGGGACGCCACATCTGTCGGCGGTTTGGGGACACAAACACTTTGACTCAGATTTTTATGGCTCTTCCTCAGCTACGCTTGTTTCTGTCTTGTTTGTGACCACAAGCCTCTAAGCCTGCAAGCCCCGTAACCCTCGGAGGCTACTGTTTGTTAGTGTTCTCAGGGAGCAGCCTTGGGGACCCATGGATCCTCCTCTGCACTGATATTTTTTTATGGTCCATAAACCACGTCTCTATCCGAGGATGACTGTCCAGCACAAACCGTTAACGCAGATGGAGAACAGGCCTCTTATCGAGAAGCATCTCTGTCTCGTGCTTGTTAGCTGTTCCCGGCTCCCTTTGATGGGGGGACCAGCGGCGTCACTTCTTACCCTTGGCTTCTCTGACGGGAAGTCTGGCTTTGGGAATAAAACTCCAGTCTACTCTTTTCTGGGATACGCTGTCACTTTGTTCTTTTTATTAAGGCGAAATTCCCAAACCACAAAAGTCTCCGCTGTAAAGCGGCTTCTGGCACATTCAGTGCCCCAGTCCACCACTTCTATCTCTTCCAAAAGACCTTCATCTCCCCAGAGAATCCACTCCCACCACCCCCAGCCCCACGGCCGCCTCCAGCCTCTGGTACCCACCCTTCCGCTTTCGGTGTCTGCGGGATTTGCCCACTCTGGGTATTTCCCATCAGTGGAATCATACGTATGACACATGACCTTTCACGTCTGGCTTCTTAATACAAGGGTTTTGAAGTTCGTCCACGCCACAGCTTCGGTCACCACTTCAAGTTTATGGCTGAATAAGGTTCCATTGTGCGGATAAACTAGGTTGTTGTGGACAAACATGTGGATGTGCACCCCCAGCTCTCCTGAGTCCTGCGTTCCGTCCTTTCGGGCCTGTTACTTGGGAGTGGACCAGCTGTATCACGTGGTAACTCTAAAGGCTTAAGGAGCTGCCAGGCTGTGATCCCTGGCTCATTTCACATTCTTACGAGCAACGTGTGAGGACCCTAAACTTCTCTACAATCCCGCCGTCAATTGTTATTTTCTATTTTTTTTAAAAAATAAAGCCTAGAGGGCGTGAACCAGTGTCATTCTGAAGAAGAATGGGGAAAGGCCAGGAAGAGCCTGGACGGGATCTGAATTATCCCTCGGCCTCCAGGATGGAACCCCAGGACGGTTCCAGCCCTTCACTGCACACCCTGCGAGGCTGGGGCTGAAAGGACGCTGTGTCAGGGTCCGAGCCCTGGGTGTGCGTGCTTTGGTCTCCATGGGTAAGATCCCCCGAGGGGAGCCTGTGCCCAGAGCACCTGGGGGGTCTGCAGAGAGCGGCTGGAGGGACCAGTAACAGAAAGGGTCCCCCTCCGTCCTGATCGTCGTCCTTATCAGCTTCCAGCCTCAGATGGCAGGTCCCGATCGGAAAAGCTATTTCCACCTCATCCTTTCCTCTAGTGACAAGTGATATTAAAAATAAAAAGTACCCCAGAAAGGGTAGGACTGTAACTTAAAGGTCTTTGCATAAACTTCTAAAACTCCTAACATTTCCACAAAATACTTGATGAAAGTATTTCCACAAAGTACTTCTCAAAAGCCAGCAGACACCTGGCGAGGAGCCGTGAGCCCGTGGGCTCTGGCCCTGTCCGCCCGAGACCTGATTTCTGCTGATGTATCACCTCCTGCTGCTGCTGCTGCTGCTGAGCCGCTGCAGCCGTGTCCGACTCTGTGCGACCCCAGAGACGGCAGCCCACCAGGCTCCCCCGTCCCTGGGATTCTCCAGGCAAGAACATTGGAGTGGGTTGCCATTTCCTTCTCCAATGCATGAAAGTGGAAAGTGAAAAGTGAAAGTGAAGTCACTCAGTCATGCCCGACTCTTAGCGACCCCATGGACTGCAGCCTACCAGGCTCCTCTGTCCATGGGATTTTCCAGGCAAGAGTACAAGCGATAATGAGAGGATCTTGAAATCCTCCGTCCTCCGGAATGGAGCCCTGTGAAAGCTTTCAACAAACGGTTCCTCCCATTTTACCCCCAGGACAACTGCGCAAAGTCGGCGTCACCCCCGCTTGAGAGGGGAGGTAATGGGGGTCTGGGGAGTCAGGGTTAGGGATGACGGATGCATTTAGATCTGGGGTGGATTCCATCTTCCATGACACCCTTACTGCTCCAAGAGAGCTCGGGAGCCTCATCCGCATCACCTGAGAACTCGCGGGAACTGCGGAGTCTCAGCCCTGCCCTGGGGCGGCACTGATGTGATCCTGGGAGGACTCCTTGCACTGTGAGGTCTGCGAACCACTGCCCGACCCGGCCCTCCTCCCCACGTGGGCGAAGGCTGGTATCTCTTTATCTTTAAACTTTCAATTTTGCATTGGGGCATAGCTGACTAACAATGCTGGGATAGTTTCCGGTGGACAGCGAAGGGACTCAGCCATACACACGTATCCATTCTCCCCCAAACTGTCCTCCCATCCAGGCTGCCACATGACATTCAGCAGAGTTCCCCGGGCAGGCTATCTTCAAGTGAGAAAACTCTCTTATGCACGAGATTGCACCTCAGAAACAAGGTCAGGCTTCCTGAGCTGGGCAGAGGGAAATCTGATATTTCTAATTGAACTGTGTTGGTCTCAGGCTCCAGTGATAAATCCAAGAAGGGACACGCTGGGCACTGTTAGGAGTGAGTGGTGCTCACGGCCTCTCCCTTTGGGAAACCATCATGGAGGAGTGGGTCATCCTGGCTGGTTCTGGAAGCTGGAGTCTGGGCCGGCAGAGAGCACACATGGGCCAGACGTGAGCACACACGGCTTGAATACCATGACCCTGGAGGGAATGCACTGTGTGTCCTGAGACGCTGACTAAGCCTTCAGGCACTTGCAAGTCTCACTTCTGAGAAAAGGGGCAAAATATATCTGTGCACACGCTGAAAACTCCAGGACCTCAGCCTCTGAAATAGAAGTGGAAGATGGATGCTCGGCCAAGGTTCCGAGAAACCACGCCTCACAGGCAAACACGCCCAAGGAGGTGCCCTCTGCCATCCAGTTTATTAACCTGAGCACTCGCGCTGGGTAAGGGAGGAAAGAGTCTCATTTATCAAGGCAGGACAGAGAGGAGCGTTTCCGAGGGCCAGCCCGCGTCACTGCACATCAGGACATTTCATCCACAGCACGGTGCTTTCCCGGTAGCACAAGAATCAGCCTTCCATGCCAGCTGCTGAATAGTAGGAAATCCCTTCTCCTTCCTGAGGGTACTCTTCCTGTCTCGCCTTTTACGGGCCCCAGGCGCCCCTCCAGGCGCCTGCATCCTCCCCAAACCCTGGCGGCCCCTCCTGCCCTCCACCTTCCCACCCTTCCGATGCAGTGACCTGTGACCTTTGGGGGATTCCGGCCCCAGGCCCAGCTCACCCTTGGAGCTATTCACACACATTTGAGAACATGGCAAACAGCCCCAAAGGTGGGAAAGACCATCTTTTAAGATTCAGGAAAATATTTTGCTCAGCTAGATTTTAGAATCAGCCACCTTCCTTAGGGATGATCATTAGGATTTGTGAGCAATTTCTGATCACCTGGCAGGGTGACATTAGTGCCTATTCCAAGCTGACGATAACGTGACGGTTAGGATTGGACAGGACGTTTCATATGACTGTCAGTAAGCTAGTGTAACTGGACAGCTGCCCACTCCAGGCAAAACAGACAGACAGACAGACAGCTGGCTTAACTGATGTTAACTCTGCCGCCCTTTCCCCCAGATTCTTATCAATATACAGCAAGACATCAGTCCCACCCTGGGTACAATCCCAAATGAAAGGCTTTACATATTCCTCAATGAGAACGACACGGCCTCCCGGAACACCCGCTGTCCTCTTCACAACTGTCTCACAGACGGTAGTGCTGATGTGAAGGAAACAGCATCCATACGCAAAGAAACCTTGCTCCATCGGCAAGATGGAACAGAGACCCAACTCTAAGGGTGGGAGCGCGACAGCTTTAGAAGAACGCGTAGGAGAGAATCTGTGACTTTGGACCAGGCAAGGGCTGCTTCCATTAGACACGGAACTCACACGTCACGAGGGACAAAAAGCTGAGACAAAAACATTTGATCTTCAAAAGGTTCTGTTTCAAACATGAAAAGCAGGCCACAGCCTGGGAGAAATACTCACAAGACACATATGTGACAAATGACTTTTATCCAGAATATAGACAGGGCGCCCAGAAATCAACAAAAAGGAAAAGAACAACCTGACTGGAAAAACGGGTAAAAGATCTGAACAGACGCTTCATCACAGAAGAGGTGCAGACGGAAAGCAGGCAAGGGGCTCAACACCGTCGGTCTTTAGGGAAAAGCAAATTAAACCCAGACTAAAGTGTAACCGAGAAGAAGGCGATGGCACCCCACTCCAGTACTCTTGCCTGAAGAATCCCATGGACGGAGGAGCCCAGTGGGCTGCAGTCCATGGGGTCGCAAAGAGTCAGACACGACTGAGTGACTTCCCTTTCGCTTTCCACTTTCATGCACTGGAGAAGGTGATGGCACCCCACTCCAGTGCTCCTGCCTGGAGAATCCCATGGGCAGAGGAGCCTGGTGGGCTGCCGTCCAGGGGGCTGCGAAGAGTCAGACACGACTGAGCAACTAACAGACACTAGAACATCCAGCAAGATGCTTTTTAAAATGTGTGCCAAGGAAATGAAAGAATTTCAAGAAACCAAGACTGAGCTCTCCTCGCCTGGAAGCGGGTCTGTCCGTGCGCGACCTTGACGGGGATTAGGACCGTCCGGCCCACGGCCCGCGGGATAGTGGGGGCGGACGCCCGTCAGGACCGAATTCGAATCAGGAGCACGAGATTCACCACGGGTGTCACTGGTCTCCATCGTGTGTGACTGTCACAAAGAACGGAAGCGAGGGGTCACCTGTGATCGCAAGACGCTATCGGCTAGTTTGTCTGAGACGATGTGACTTGGAAAGACTCCCACTTTAAAGCGAAGGAAAGATGGATCCTCTTTTTTCTCCACCCACAGGACCAGTAAGCCTGAAAACTGTGCTCCTGGTTCTAAAAATAGGCAGCGCATGGGCAGTCGGGCACAATGGCTTTAGCCCAGCACGAAGATGAGCTTTTTATAGTCTGGATGTGATTTGGCTTGGCACAGGCTGGGAAGGCCGGTCTTCTGGAAAAGCCTTCCACCGCCTCTGTGCTTGTAGCGGCAAGTACACTTCATCTGCCCAAAGACGAATCCTTGCTTAGCAGACTGGATTTCCTAAGTCCCTGGATTTCCTAAGTTCTCCGAGAAGGCACAGAGGAGGGTGGTGTCGATGAGCCGAAGGCCTACGGGAGCAGAAATGGCGGCCAAGGAAAGGTCTGGAAAAAGCTGATTCAGGGCGCTGGTTGTCAGGCTTCCATGCATATGAAACACTCTTTCCAGCCCAGCAGCTGACAGCATGGAAACAGCATCAACAACCAGAGCGTCATCAAGTAGCCTTGATGTTCTCATGAGTCACCCTACAAGGCCACTCTGGATGTGCTGGCAAGGCTAGAAAGTGACATGCCTCCCTAGGAGGCAACTCTGAAGTCACTGGAATTACACAAATGTTATCCAGCCATACGAAGAGTGAAGTGGTGTCATCTGCAGCAACGTGGATGGACCCAGAGACTGTCACACTGAACGAGGCAGATGAGACACAGAAAGACAAGCCCCACACGGTACTGCTCACACGCGGAATCCAAAACCAAGGTACCAAAGAACCTATTTACAAAACAGAGACAGAGTCGCAGGAATAGACACAGAAAACAGTCTTATGGTTAGGGAAGTCGCTCAGTCGCGTCTGACTCTTTGCCACCCCATGGACTGCAGCCCACCAGGTTCCTGCATCCACGGGATTCTCCAGGCAAGAGCACTGGAGTGGGGTGCCTTACGGGAAGGGGGAGAGAGGTGGACTGAGAGATTAGGACTGGCACAGACGCCCTGTGGGCAGACGTTTGAGTCGTGTCTGACTCTTTGTGCCCCCGTGGACTGTAGCCCATTAGGCTCCTCTGTCCATGGAATTTTCCAGGCAAGAATACTCCAGGGGATTGTCCTGGTTCAGGGATCACACCTGCGTGTCTTGGGTCTTCTGCACTGACCGGCAGATTGTTTACACTCATGCCACCTGGGAAGCCCCGTATATACATGCGTGCTAAGTCCCTTCAGTCGTGTCCAATTCTTTGCGACCTTAGGACTGCAGCCCACCAGGTTCCTCTGTCGGTGGGATTCTCCCGGCAAGAACACTGGAGTGGGTTGCCATGACCTCCTCCCGGGGATCTTCCTGACCCAGGGATGGAACTGCATCTCCTGTGTCTCCTGCATGTCTGGCAGGTTCTTTACCGCTAGCGCTGCCATAAAATAGCTAATAAGGACCAACCTAGACACCATATTAAAAAGCTGAGACATTACTTTGCCAACAAAGGTCCATCTAGTCAAGGCTATGGTTTCTCCAGTAGTCATGTATGGATGTGAGAGTTTGCACCATAAAGAAAGCTGAGCGCTGAAGAATTGATGCTTTTGATCTGTGCTGTTGGACTCTTGAGGGTCCCTTGGACTGCAAGGAGATCCAACCAGTCCATTCTGAAGATCGGCCCTGAATATTCACTGGAAGGAATGATGCTGAAGCTGAAACTCCAATACTTTGCCCACCTGATGCGAAGAACTGACTCGTTTGAAAACACCCTGATGCGGGAAAAGATTGAAGGCGGGAGGAGAAGGGGACGACAGAGGATAAGATGCTGGATGGCATCACCGACTCGATGGACATGAGTTTGAGTAAACTCCTGGAGTTGGTGATGGGCAGGGAGGCCTGGCATGCTGCAGTCCATGGGGTCGCAAAGAGTCGGGCACGATTGAGCGGCTGAGCTGAACTGAACTGAAGGACCTACTGTATAGTACAAGGAAATCTACTCAATACTCTTAATGGCCTATATGGGAAGAGACTCTAACACAGAGTGGATGTAAGTATATGCATTAGTGATTCACTTGGCTGTACTGCATAAGCTAACACAACATCGTAAGTCAACTATACTTTAATAGTAATTGATTAGAAAAAAGCTGACTGGTAATGAGCACAGCTCGCAGTGGATGTTTAGGGCTCAACTGCAGACTACCTATTTCAGTGTGTGAGCTGCAGGTGCCGACTCCTTACGAGTGTTCTTGAACCACATACGTAGGTCACTTCACGTGTGCAGCGTCCTGACAGCCTGTCTCGGTCACTGCCCCGTGTGGGGCCCTGCGCCCACGGACAGCCTGCAGCCCAGGAAACACGGCCTCTGGTGGGAAGAGCAAGAGGAAACACTGGGTGCCTGGCTTTCCAAACAGCGGCCTCCCCGCCGAGATGACCCACCGGGCTGGCAGCCTTTGAGAGGGACCTCTTGGCATCCCGGCACAGCCCAGGAATGGAACCAACTATTCTATCTCCTTTCCATTTAGACTAAACACAGCCACATGAAAGAAAAATATTCTCGAGGTTGGCATTATATTTAGTTGGTCTGTTATGGGAAAAAAAAAAAAATTGGCCAACAAAGGAAAAAAGATTCAGAGCCAGGGAGGGTTCCGACTTGGCTGGGCACAGGACTCTTTCTCCTGTTCATCTGCCTCTGAAATGTTCCTGAAAAGGGCAAGTTCTAAATCGAGCTCCACCCTCCCCGTCCAGCCAAAGGCATGACCATCTCTCCTCCTCCTCCTCCCTTGGCTTTAACTGACTTCTCTGTTGCTTTATCTTCATTGACGTTATTTAGGTTTTCATTTCCTTTTCCAGATTTCAAATTTTATTTTTAAACTTACATACAGTGGAATCCAGTTTTCTGGCGTGTAGTTCTGTGAGTTTGGACACGTGCTCAGGGCTATATCAGCTCAAGGCACTAGGCTGTTCTCTCCCCTGCCTCCCCTGTTGTCAAGCCCCCTCTCCATCCTCTGTCCATCGCTGGGCCTCACGGTGGTGCCTCCTCCGGACGGTCACACACGTGGAATCACTCTGCGTCTCAGCTCCGGGGCTGGCTCTGTTCACTCAGCATCTGAGACCCGCCGCCCTGCTGTATGTTTCAACAGTGTGGTCCTTTTAACCATGGAAGACTGTTCTGTTGTGCCCCATCACCGCGCTGGTTATCCGTTCACTCCCTGAGGGACAGCTGAATCGTTTCCAGGTTTCGGTCAGCGTGAACTGGGCTACTTAGAATCATTCATGTGTGGTTTTCCTGTGTGTGTGGACATGCGTTTGTAAACGCCCAGGGAGGAGAACCTGAGCCTTATGGTAAGAGCATGTTTGTTTAACTGTATTAAAAAGCTGCAGGACCGTTTTCCAGGCTGATCCATTTTGTGTTCCCACCAGCAACACGTCAGAGTTACCGGTCCCGGGCAGCGCTTGGCGTTCTCAGCGCCGCTCCCTCAGCCATCCTGTGAGCTCTGCAGAGCTACTAGGTTATGGCCCTGACCTCACTCCTTCCACATTTCTGCTAATCCTGCATCCAGTGCAGGGTTCAGAGTTCCCACTTGTAACATCATGCTGGCTGCTCCTGGGACCTCCTTTTGCAATAAGAACTGCAGCCCCCGGCGAGCCCCTGCCTCACGGTCTGCCCCGAGTCACCGGGACTGTGACCACAGGTTCCGCGTCTTTGCTTTTCTCCGACAAAAGGAAGAACCCCCAGTCGGTCTCACGTGCCCTCACACCTCAGAAAGGTGGGAAGTGAGATCATCCACAAGTTTCTACTGACCAGAAAGTAAAGAGAAGACCAGCCCCTATTCTAACCAATTCTGTGGGTTTCATCATATTTTCAGGAATAGTCAAACATATTCTCAACACATTCTTCAAGAATATATTTTCCAAGGATACTCTCTTCTCATGTATTATTGTACAAAATGCTTTCTGGTACAGGAGCTCCAGCTTGGTTCTTAAGCAGGACTTTTATAGGGAACAACAGTCATTCTAAATTAGACCAACATTACACTGGGTCTCCCAGATGGTGCCCGTGGTGAAGAACTCACCTCCCAGTGCAGGAGACGTGAGAGATGCGGGTTCAGCCCCTGGGTCAGGAAGGTCCCCTGAGGAGGCCATGGCTACCCACTCCAGTATTCTCCCCTGGAGAATCCCATGGACAGAGGAGCCTGGTGGGCTACAGTCCCTGGGATCATGAAGAGTCGGACACACACATTACACCACTTTCAAAGGTACGTCCTTGCTCCTCACCACTGCCAGCATAGCGCTTTCCCAAAGCTTCATGCAACACCAGGCTGGGGAGGGACTCCAGGGAGCGTGTGGGCCGCTGGCATCGCTGCGAGCTCCTGGGATCATTCTACCCGCGGGATCCTGTCTGCATCTCAACAAGAGCGCAGGTTGCTGTGTGCGCCCCAGAGCTGGAGCGGGTCACTCGGGGACAGTGCCCGTCCCGGGCCTGTCCTGGCTGGCCGCCAGCGCATCCGCTGTGGAGAGGCTGGCGCCTTAAGAATTTCTGGTCCAGGAGTTCGGGAGTGGGAAGGGGTGGAGCCTGGGAGTCTCCATTTTTAACCAGCTCTGCAAGCAGTTCCGGAGCACGGCCAGGCTTCTCTCGCAGGACAGGGGAGGGAAAAGCGCGCTGGTCCTCCTGGGACCCCACAGCGCCGTCTCTGCCGGTAGCGCAACGCTCCCTGCGATGGTCCACATGGCTCACCCCTGCCGGCCCTTGGAGGGCATGCTCTTGAGTATGGGGAGTCTCTGCAGAGGCTGCCAAAGGCCCTCCCGCTGTAAAATCCAGGGGTCCCGCCAAGGCCCCCAAGCAGGCCTTGCAGGAGTCTCTCCTTGTGGACAGCAACTGTGACCCAGAAAAACACTTTAGGGTGAATTTTCCTGTATTTTCAGCATTTACAATACTTTTCCTTCCACAGATTACAGAAGAAAATCCCTAACGCTCAGAGGCCCTACTCCAGTGATCTGAAAGCTGCGTGAGTCTGAGTGAGTGCCCGGGAGCACTTATTTTCTGTCCTAGGAAAGACCCGTCCTGAGTCCAGCTGCGAGGTCTCTTGCCGTAGTGGGTCCCCATCCACTCCTGGCTCCTCCTGCCCCTCGCCCTCACCTTCCCCGTCAGCTCCATCATCAGTGCAGGGGCCCACCTGAGACATGTCCCCCTGTGCAGCCTGGGCGGGGGCAGCCAAGCTGGCTGTCTCTCCCTCCCCAGGCCCCTCGGACCTCAGGGCCTTTGCACGCGCCTGCCCCGTGGCCTGGGCTCTTGGGGGGCTCTGGAGGCTCTACCGCAAGCCTCTCTGGGGACATTTTTCTGACTCTGCGCCTGGTGAGGGGCTTGAAAAGCTTGCTCCGTCCAAAGCACTCTGTGCACAGACTGCAGGGACCAGGCCTCATCTAAGCCTCAGTCCCCAGCCTCCAGTACAGCGTCTGAGGCCCAACCTGCTCACGGCGGCTCTGCGATCACGCCGCTCTGCCGACGTGCTCCCCTGCGGACGCTGAGGCCACAGTCTTCTGTTTCAGGCTATATCTAAGTCGGTTATGATGGGTCTGTGATTTCTGAAGCACCCCCAAGGCAGAGCGTCAGTGGGTACATGTGGGGGCAACGACGCCCTCTTGTTCTGTCACCCCGATTCCTTAAGTCACCCTAACATGTCAGGATCCATCCCCACTCGCTCGCTCCTGTGGGAGGCCCTCGGGACTCAGTTCCGGCAGACGGCCGGATTTTATCTGCATTGTCAGAGGCAGGCGACCCAGGACCCTGAATTGGAGCAGGAGACACCCAGCACCATCCTGTTGCAGCCGTCGCCAGGCAGATAGGAAGACTTCATCTCCTGAGACCACGATAGCAGACAAGGCCGGGCTTGGGAAGGCAGGCTCCCCCGTCCGGGGCTCAGCCCCAGTAACGCCTGCACCAGGCCTACCTGAGCACCACTGTCCGTGACAGATAAGCTGTGCAGAGAGCCACCGTGACTTGGCAGGGTTAAGGGTTACGGAGAAAAGGGGCGAGTTTGCCAGCGTGATCCGAGCTGAACCAAAAAAGGAAGGCTTTCCACGCTTGCTGATGGTCACTGCTTTAAAGTCAAGTTTTAACTTCATGCCAGCAAAAGATGCCTCCTCATCACCTGAGTCTCCCGGGCTGGAGGAATGCCCTGCAGTTCTGACGACCAACACTAGGTGGCGGTCAGTCGCGCTCTTCAGGACAAGGACCCACCCCACTCTCGGCGCAGATTTGTGGGGGGTTGCAATGACGGCCTCGGTGGAGCAGAGGGCAGGCTCCGCATTCGTCATGGGGACCTATTTCCCGTGGCGAAAATTCTGACTGCAGAATTTCAACAATGCTGTCTACAGAGCTGGTCAAATCCCCTTTTTCTTTACACAGCGCAGTTGATCACACACTCAGTAATTAATTATTTGATAATTCCCTTCCCTTCTGACTTGCTCAAAGGAATGTGTTCTAAATATGGATACAGATATACACATGGAAAATTGAGGGGTTTTTAAACCCAGACCCAGTGCAGAGGTCCAAGGGATCGTGACCTAGTGTCTGGATTTCGGTCCTCTACGGCACCAGGAAACATTCCCAGACCAGAGCATTTACTGTTCAGAGCAAGAGCAAAGTGATTTAATCTGCACGCCTCCTCTGTGACGTGGGTGCTCTTCCTATGTCTACATTGTAAGCCGGGGAGAGTGAAGTAAGTCAGAAGGGGGAAAAATATCCTGTATTAATGCACGCATGTGGAATCTGAAAACACTGATGATCTTCTCTGCAAAGCAAAAGCAGACGCACAGTTGCAGAGAACACGTGTGCAGACACCAAGCGGGGCAGGGGGTGGGGTGAACTGGGGGACTGGGGTTGACTCTGACCCCATGGACCACACAGTCCATGGGATTCTCCAGGCCAGAGCACTGGAGGGGGCAGCCATTCCCTTCTCCAGGGGATCTTCCCAACCCAGGTCTCCGGCATTGCAGGCGGATTTGTTACCGGCTGAGCCGCCAGGGAAGCTCAATACCCTGTGGATATTATGTATGAATAACTAATAAGAACCTACTGTATCGCTCAGGCAACTCTGCTCAGTGCTCTGTAATGACCTAGATGGTGAGGAAATCCAGAAAAGAGGGGATATATGTAAGCGTATAGGATGTCCCGGGTGGTGCAGTGGTAAAGAGTTTGCAGGAGATGTGGGAGATGAGGGTTCGATCCCTGGGTCGGGAAGATCCCCTGGAGAAGGAAACGGCAACCCACTGCGGTATTCCCGCCTGCAGAGTCCCATGGACAGAGGAGCCTGGAGGGCTGCAGTCCATGGGGCTGCAAAGAGTCAGGCACGACTGAGCGAGGAAGCATGGCGCAGCATGTCAGCATACAGCTGATCCCCTTTGCTGAAAAGCAGAGACTAACACCACTTTGTAAAGCAACTATCCTCCAACAAGAATTAAAACAATAAATGGGAGAACGGAGGCGGGGTGTTTGGGCCCTTGGCTGGCCCACGCAGGAGGAGATTCCTACATGGCTTTCCAGAACATTCCAGAGACTGCTGTCACCACACAGCTGAGCCTCCCTTGAGTCATGGCTCTGACCGTGGACCTCGAACATATCTCTTTTACGGATCTTTGTGAAGCTATAATCAAGCCCAAAGCAGATGGACGAAATGACGGTGAAACAAGACAGATGGACACCTGGGGTTCATGAAAATCCAGACAAGCCCAGGCCAACCGCAACCCTTCAGCGATTCTCTGAAAACCCCATGTCTGGGTTTTAACCCCGTGCTTCTCAACTGGGGCCATTTCACGGCTCATTAATCCCCCTCCTGCTCGAAAGTGACCGGGCCAGAAGGAGAAGGGGAAGCTCAGACAGGGCAAGTCTGTTACCTTCTAGTGACGCTGGTCTAAAGTTATGTAAGGAAGGCCCAGGGGCTCAGGCTGAAACTCTGAGCTATCACAACACCCGGGGGGACCACGACAGGTCTCTCTCCCACGTTCCCCCCAGCTCCCAGGAACAGAGGAGTCATTGAAGAAAGACTGTGTTAGAAAGATCTGCCTGTTTCTAAGGTGATGACTGTGTCTTATGGTAAAAAAGATGGCGTCGGTGTAAGCATCTCCCCAACGGTGAGTTTCACTGGACCTTTGAGAGAGTAGGGGATTCCCTGGTGGCTCACACAGTAAAAAAAATCCACCTTCAATGCTGGAGATTCAGGTTCGATGCCTGGGTTGGGAAGGTCCCCCGGAGAAGTAAATGGCTACTCACTCCCAGGTATTCTTGCCTGGAGAATTCCATGGACAGAGGAGCCTGGCGGGCTGCAAGTCCACGGGGTTGCAGAGAGTTGGACACGACTAAGCAACTTACACACACCTTGAGAGAATAAGCTTTCAGATATGAGGAAGTTGTTGGGAAGGCATTTGCACACCTCCCGGGAGAACAAGTTTACTGTGAGAGGAGGCCATGGTGGCGAAGAAGGCTTCAAGGACCAACCTCAGAAGTAACTGAGCTAAGGAACAGAAGGCAGGCACGGCCCTGGCCAGCCCCAGCTGGCGCAGACCTCCCCCGGGCAGGTGGGGAACTGTCAGAGCCGGCGGCTACTTGGTTGCGAACAAAATAAGAGGGTCTAGACTTCTAATCTGATGTTGAGAGAGGTGTGAGGAGACAGACTGACCGGTAGCTGAGTAAGCATGGAAAAAAAGGAGTCTTTGAAAGATGGGCTGGAGAGGGATGGTGAGATGGTGGCGGGAGCTCACGGACGGGAGGGTTTTAGAAAAGTGGCAGAGAAGTTAGCTCGGAGACAGAGGCCCTAAACCAGGTGGCGACGGGCGCCTGTCTGCTCCTTCGCCACACGGGGCTGTCGGATTCTGGGGGTTCTACGTGTGCAGACCTGGAAAGCTCCCAGGATGTCAGACCTCTTGAAGGTTCCTAGACAGGCACTGGATTATGGACACATGGGTGATCAATCACCCTGGGAACAGCTCCTGGAGAAAGACCCAGCCCAGCTTTGAAAGCGATGACTACAAGCCCTAAGAAGGTGGACAGGGCAACAGCAAGTCCGATGTTTGGAAAAGTTAAAAGGCAGGCAGAAAAGCCAGATGAACACCCAGCCCTCCTCACTCGCATCTCTTAAAGTATCTATATTTTGGAAACTGTTCCACAAAGTATTTTTGCAAAGACGTGATCAGCCCTGGTACCTAGTGCCCTGATTTCGGAAATGTGGGGAGGAGGGAGACCCTGCTGGCCGGAGCCCTGGGCTGCTAGGAGGTGGGGCTGGGGGCCGGTGCTCCCCGCGAGTGTGCCCCAGCAGATGGCCACCCGGACATCCTGCACTTCCCTCCTAAGACTCCCCGCCCAGTTCAGAGCGATTATTTGGAGGGACACTGAACACACATCCGCAATTAAAAAAAGAACAACAAACCACGAGAAATTGATCTTTTTTCAGTCTGGTGGAAAGATAATGGATGGCTCGTTTGTCCAGACGTGAGGCCCAGGGTCCTGGGCAAGAGGAAGCCGAGCGACATTAACATCCATTCCAGAGCAGTGACTCAGCGGCTGCTCAGTTCTCATGACACGGGGAGAAAACAACCTCCAGGACATTCGTTCTTCTCCAGCGCGTTTGTTGAAGGAAAAATAAACAGCCGCTGTGTCCACAAGATGGGAGGCAGTGATGGAAGACAGCTGCGTTTCCAGGCCCCGCGCTCACCCCTGACCTGCCTCTGGCGCATCTGAGCGCTGACCGAGAACTCCGGCCTCATCGTATCCCATACACTCATTCCATCTGATTTCTGCAAGTGCAGAGGGGCGAAAATGCAGACTCAGAGCTGTGATTCGAGTGGAGGCTTCTTGCAGCCTTTGGGGGGTCCAAATACACCACAGTGTGGCGTATCCGTCACAGAGGAGAGGTTTGGCTCCTGGGTGGGATCAAGCCCCAGAAAGCCTTAATGTAGCCTGGATGGCTCTGGAAGATGCTCCCCTTTGAGTGCGTGCTGCGTGGGCAGCTATCTCGCGCTCCATCACGGCTGTGGCCTCCTGGGATGGCCTACGTGAAGGTGCCCTCGGGCAGCGGCCACGCCAGGAGGGAGCTGGGCGGCTTCTCTGTGTGCCCACGTGGCGGCACAGAAAGGCTCGGAAGCCAGACAGTCCTCCAGCCCTCCTTCAGGCCGTGATCCCACTGCGGCCCAGACGGGCCCTTCGCAGGCTGGTGCCCCATGTGCCGGTGGCGATGCCCATGGCCTCGGTCAGTGAGGGGCGATGGACGGGGGAGGAAGCGCCGGTGCTCTCAGAGTGCGGCTCCTGGGGAAGCGTGGAGCCTGGAAGCATTTTCTCTTCAGTAGAACCTGAACGTGTTCCAAAGCTACCTCCTGTCTCCCACTCACCCCCGACCCTGTGCCAGCTGCTTCTACCTGGACCATCTCTCCCGTCGACGGGCGGGATGCTTGGGAGCCTGTGTCTGGGCCCCCCAGTCTTCCGCAGGGCTCCTCCCCTGGACCTGGGCTCTGCAGGGCTTCCACGCACACCCCAACGCCCTACTTGGCCTCCCCGGTTCCTGCACTGCAAATCTGGATTCCCTGGGGGTCTGTGTCTTTCCCAGGAGCTCCGAGCTGAGGCCTCTCAGTCCCTGGAATCTGTGTCCGGGATGCTTCCTGACAGGGACCCCTCTACACCTGTCCAACCGTCCGTCCGTCCGTCCGTCCGTCTGTGCAACGCCCCGCAGTCTGTTAGCACACTCCCTCCAGGCCTACTCCCTCCCTGCCTCTGCCGCTCACTCAGTTCACTGCAGTTCACCCACCTGGACCCAAGACCCATGCGGCGGGGACACCCCTGTCCTCCCTGCTCACACCATGCCCTCCGCCATGACCAGCGCGGTGCCCCGGCCTTGATCTCATCTCCTCCCGGCCCCACTTGGGGCCGAGGGTCCCCCCATCCTAGGTCTGACCTGTGTGCCCCACGTTCCCAGAGCTGGCAGGCGCCCCGCCTCTTGGGCGCGGCCCTTGCCTCTGATGAGTGTCAGAGATGCCCTACATTCAGGACCAGCCCTGCCTGGGGAGCTCCGCTTCTTCTCACACCCCCGAACAGAGGACGAGAGGACGAGGACGAGGGGTGGGCAGCAGGCACCTCTTTACCGGATCAGCCGCCTCTAACCAGCTCCTGAAGGCCTAGCTAGAGCAGGCTCACCTAGTCAATTTCTACCACCACGATGGAACCCGTCTGTTCACACGCCTTCAAGGGAGCCCTGGTCACAAGTGGAGTCAGAATCACTGCTGAGGAGTGCGTGCCTACGTGTATGTGCGTACATGGACACGTGTGTACATGGATCTGGTGTCACTTCATACCTTCGGAAGGTGTGAAAAACACAGAAGGGAGAAAAATACATGAGAAAACAAAACACGGACTCGACTGGAAGCCAGCTTGTAACAGTGCAGCAGGAAAAGCATCTCGGCTTATTTGTGAATTAAAAAAAGATCCGAACCACCAAGCGTTCACTTCTAACTAGATTATAGCGGCCTTACAGGCTCATCCTCAGGAATTTACCTCTCTCTGGAATGTGCCCCAGGAAGGACCTGGTTTTACAAGAGATCAGCTCGCGTCCACACGCACTTGGGTCCTAGGCGGTACATTTCTGCCGTTTCCTGATATGTTCCTGGGTCTGCTGTAGGTTCTGGAGCCGACACTGCTCACCATCTTTGAAGTGCGTTTCCGGCACCATGCAGTGTCTTGTACCCGATGAAGGCCCAGTGAGGACGCCACGACCCCCCGCTTCCGAGGGGCGTCAAGGAAGCCGCGGATGTCTGCACAGATGCTACAGTGGCTTCTGCAGGCCCCGTAGGCATCTCCCTGATTCCAGACTCATTGCTGGTTAGGGGCGACAATTTACCATCCGGTTTACACCTGGGATTTGTGGTTAATGCTGTCATAGATTCACAGGCTTCTCCCTTCAGGCAAGTATTCCTCTCTGCCATGAGAACAGCGGTACTTTCTTGGAAGCTGGGCTGGGACATGCCAGGAGAGACTCAGGAGCAGAGACCTGACCACGGAGAGGATGGCACGGTTTCTGCCCGCAGAGTGACCCACCAGAAGGTGACTCCCAACGACAGACAGACTGCTCCTCGGCCAGCTCCTTCGGCTCACCCTTCCAAGCTCCTGGCCAAGACCACAGAGCGGCCGGCGACCCCGGCTGGCTTCTGGGACATTCTCTGGAAGTGCCCTGATGGGCGTGAACACCAAAGGTCACTCGCTTGCTCCAGAAATAAAACACCCAGGGGAAAACGAGGGGAATCTCTCCAGAGGGGCTTGTCCCCTGATGCAGGTGTTGTATCTGAGCGCAAGGGGTGCCTGCGGTCACCCACGAGGGCAGAGAAGCCGGTGTGCGAGGCTGGCCTGGATGCCCCCGTCCCCCGCCACCATGAGCTCTGGCCCCACCCCAGGGCCTCCAGCCCGACTCCTCACCCCCTGGGAGGGTTCTGTGCTCCCCTCCCCGGCCCAGGCGGCCACCCCAGCCCAGCCCGGGGCTCCCAGCCTGGCACCGTCCAGCAGGCATTTCTGTGACCCAGACCTGAAGCCCCGGGCGTCCAGTGTTGGGTCCTCGAGCAGGCCCACCCCGGCAGGCCCCTCCTGCCCCTGGGCCCCCCGGGCCCCGGCCAGCGCCCCTTCCCTGCCGGCCCTCTGAACAAAGAGCGTTTTCCAAGCACAGCTCACCTCTTTGATCTCTGGACTAATCTGCTGTGTTTGGATTTTACAGGGATTTTATAATTCCTCCGGCCCACATCTCTGCTAGCTGGCACCCAGTTCCCCTTTCTCTTTAAACCCGTGGCTTGAACTTGGGTGTGGACTCCAGCCTTGCCTCCCTGGGGCGGCGGAAGCTGCAGACACCCCCTGGGGGCCGCTGTCTCCTGGTTCCCCGTTCTCTGCTGCTTGCCCTCCATTTTCCAGTCGGTGGGGACGGGGTTCTGTCTCCGCTCAGATGCCCACCTCTCCACCCCAGTCTTCCCACCACACACACCTGCCAGGTGAGTTGTGCCCAGGAGACCCGCCCTGGTGACGCAGCTGCCCCCCTTGGAGTGCCTGGGCCAAGGCGGGTGTTCGCAGCCTCCCAGGCCACACCCTTCATTCCTGGGAGGAGAATTCCGCACTCTGTCCAGCCAGGCCTGCCCCTGGGGTGGCTGCCAGGCCTCCTTCAAACCTGCATCTCCAGCCCATCTCCTGGTCTCTCACACAGAGTGGGTGGCAGCCTGTTTGTAGAATAAAGGAATTGTCAAAATATGTCGAGTTTTATAAGTCCGGCATTTCCCAACCCAGGGATCGAACCCAGGCCTCCTGCATGGGCTGGGTTCTCGCTAGCGTCTGAGCCACCAGGGAAGCCCACAGCAAGGGCAGAACCTTCAAACATGCATTTGCATCTGAAGATCTGCGTTGACCCCAAAAGTTTACCTTCAAAGGATAATTCGCTTAAATAAGAGAGACGGAAACTCGCCCTGGCTGTTTTGCTGCCTTATACCTTTTTTTTTTTTTTTTTGTCTTGAACGGTAATTTTGCCTTTAACCGTCTCTGTGATTCAGAGACACCAGTGAAGACCTTTCAGACCAAGAGAATCCTTCAAAATATCCATGGGTATGAAGGGAGTGAACCACCTCGGGTTGTCTGAGATGAGCATGATGAAGTCTGGTTTTAGAAAGCAGCAGAGCCAACGGTTTTCCCGAAACAAAACGTGAGCTCTGGGGAAGAAGTTTTCAAGCAAGTCTTGTTTGTTTTAGTTCCCACAGGCAGGCAGACGCACAAACACGTCTCCCCTGCCGGTTCTAAACACATCGAATCAGGCATCTCTGGGTTTTAAACGTCAGACACCTCTGCGAGAATCGCATGGCACAGGTTGTCCTTCATGGGACTGTTTAACTACGATGTTATTCCTTTAAGAAGACCTGGATTACACTAAAGCCAGTTGGTTTGGTTCCCTTGAGCAAAACCCCTAAACCACCCCTCATCTGCAGACAAGGGTTTTAGTTCTGATGACGCTTCCACCCATAAACCTCTTCTCCGCTTCTTTCCCACTTCCTTAGATCAACAGCAGGTAATCAGTACTTATCTATGGAATACACAGACAGATAAGAAATGTATAAAAAATGGAGCAGTCTGTTGCAAAGCTGAGCCCTGCTAAGCCAACTCGATGGTCAGGAAAAAGTTGGAAACGCGTGGGCGTGTTTCTGAAGGTCTTAGAAAAATTCAGGAAGCCCAGCAGATGTTTTCTATTAAGGGGCGCTGGAAGCCCCGAGAGCTACAGCTGCTTTTTTTTCTAATATAAGTTTATTTGTGAGAATGTGTTTTTTTCCCTCAAATGGTTCTCTGCTAAAACTTACAAAACAGAATGCTGGCCAGAGCACTGAACTCACAAAGCGTCAATGAATAACTCAGAGCTTGTGCCTATGAGCAGGGAAATTCCTATAGGAAGCAGAGATCCAGGTCAATCATTGCAAGCACTTTATTTCCTGAATTACTCTTTTCTGCTGTTTATGGAAACGGAATTGAGACGTGTTCTTTAATCTAACCGATTATAAAGAGTATCATGAGAGTTTCAATAGTCACGATCTTTTCCCCTCTTTGGAAAATTATACAATAGTCATATAATAATCATTTTGGTTTTTTTTCTGTGTGTTTTTATATAAACAATGATACATGAGGATCACAAGCAAGAACCCAGACATCAAGATGGTGAGGCATAGGTGCAACACTGGGATTTTCTGCTGATTAAAATCTTGAAGACGCGTCTGAATACCTGGGCAATGGTACTTTTCTTCTCCAGTCGTTGTCTTCACCAGTCTTTGAGTTCATGAGCGTTGACCTTGGACTTCTCTCCAAGTTCTAGCTTATATGATATTGGTCGGGGCGGGGGAGGGATCAAAGTCTCCATTTCCCCAAAGTTTCAAGAGCCAAGAAGTGAATCAGTGTTCAGAAAACATCTGACATCTTCCTTGCTTCTCATCTGCTGAGGAACTCTCCACTTTAATTACTTGTACAAATTGGTCTCCAAAGGATTTAGCAAAGATTAGGTGTATGTAACATAATGTGCCCCACATGAATGAATGAGAACGGGAATCTGGC
Source organism: Ovis canadensis (assembly GCF_042477335.2). Lineage (NCBI taxonomy): Eukaryota > Metazoa > Chordata > Mammalia > Artiodactyla > Bovidae > Ovis > Ovis canadensis. The sequence goes on along the minus strand of NC_091254.1, from coordinate 98,487,507 downwards.
TGGTGATCAGGCTTCAGGACGAGCCAACGCACCACCCTCAACAGAGTCTAGAAATACAGCTGGCTACGTGTTTTGGAGAGTTTGTCTGATTACTACACTTGGTTACTGGATACCTTACGAGTATGGAACCAAGTCAAGAACATCGGATTCTCTTAGCCTTTGGCCATTACCAAAGCTTCAAGAATTTTAATCAAGCATCTTACAGAAGGAGCTTATGCAATTATCAAGCTACGGAGGCCGTGACCACAGAAAGCCTCCCTACATCCCGCCTTCGCTCAGCCATGCAACAGAGTATTTTTTCCTCTGAGAGGAGCAGGTGGCCTCGCAGATTCCTGCCAGGAAGACCACCGATTGCAAATAAAACCAGATTAAAGTAAATTAGAAGAGCTGTGTGGGAATCTTCATGTTAAAACATTTTCACAGCAAAATCTTCCCAAATTTTAGCCCGTTCTTGAAAAGTTCCAATATTTTCATCTCTTTCACAAAAGTGGATTGCGTCACCCAGGGAATGAGACGCATCTGGAGAATGAGAGGTTTCACAAGACCAGGCCGCTGCCTGCACTTGTTCCTGTCCATTTGTGGGAAGGAAAATTGGTAAAATGGGTCAGACACGCAAGACTCGAGGTCTGGGGTCAGTCGGACTCACAGAACAATTTAAAACCCCTCCTGGGTAGACCGTAGACCCTTCCTTCGTTCCCAGACCAAGTAAGGATCCACTGCGATCCTTGCGATCCATCGTGAGATGGTTCCATTGCACCCCAAATACCAGCGTGATTGATACACAAGGTCTGGCAGGTTCTCTGGGTGTTCGGCGAGGGGGAGCCTCGCAGCTAGGTTTCCAGCCTTGTGGAGGGCTTGCCGGGAGACCCTTTATCTTGCTCTGCTGTTTACACTCTGTGTGACTCCGGGCAGGTGGGTGCCCTGAGGTCACCCTCTCCGGCCTGAGGGCTTCCAGGACGACTCCAGAGCCAAGTGGTGCCCGGGGCGCCAGTGTGCACCGGCTCCTCCGTCAGCCCTTCCCTTCCTTCCACAACTCCTCAAACACCCCTCAGATGACCCACCAGCTGCCCACGATGCTCGCGTCCTCTGGATTCTACTGCCAAGGAGGAAAACTCTTACAACTAACTGACAGCTGTGCTTGAGTCCTTTTGATAAAATGGTCTCATTGAGCCAAAATGGATACAGTTAGACAATTAAGAAGGAAAAAAAAAGTGTTTTTTTTTTTTAAATGGATTTGGCCCCAAAGGGATGTTTTTAAAAAAATCAATCTAAATTCATTTGGTCGGTGGTCCTGCGACTGCTCACTAGATGCTGTTCAGCTGTGGCCTGCATTTGGGCCGGACATCACGGGTGCCCTCTCAAGTCCACGGCACTTTTCTTTTTTAATTTCAAAGGCAAGGATGCCTCTGAACTTGTATCTCTGATCTTTTGCTGACTGTATTTCCTGCTGTTATGTCAAGGGACTGTGTTCCTCATGACCGATACGTGTTCCATTATTTTTAGTTGCATGTAAATAAACATGTTCCACGCTCTGGGCGTACCCCCTCCCAAACGCATGTAAAAATAGCGCAAGAAACGGCAATGCAGACAGCCAAGAAGGAGAAGGGGGTGAGAAGAAGAAGAGGGAGCAGAGGCAAGAAAAAGAGGAGTCTGATTCTTTTAATTCAGACTTTTGTGCTTCTCTAAAAATAACATCAAAGCCCTGAAAACGCTCGATGGCAGGGCGCGGTGATCGCTGAGAGAGGCTGCAGCGATTTGTGAGCAGTCCCAGGCGGACAGCTTCTTTCTTGGGTCTGACACGGCCGCAAATACTGGACTACCTTTTCAAATTAGGTGGCCGTTAAAATGCAGCTTTAGAGACCCTTTCACAGGACTCCAAACAACACAAGCGAGTCTGCAGATAGAAACACACGACAGAAGCCGGGTTCGGTGTCCCCCCAGCAGCCCCCGGCACTGGACTGGCTCTTTGCCCCACCCCACGCCCACCCACTCACTCTCCTTTACGGCCACAAAGGACCACTCAGCCTCCCGGAGCTGGCGTAATTATTTCTACCGCTTTCTGCCTCAGTTCCTGCGATCCATCATTCCCGAGGCCACGTTACTCTGTAAGCGGCAGCCCCATTCAGAGCTAATGCTTCTGGTCTCTGGTTTTGATTCCTTAAATGTCCGCTTTTCCAAGGTTGTGAAATATGCCACCCACAGTGTTCTTTGAAAAAAAGTTCGACGACTTATTAATCTAAAAATATGTATCTATCACTAAGCGGGGATATGAAATTCGAAAGATTTTCTTTCAGGATTCCTCCCCTGGTCAAGCCCACGAATTCTGCCCTGCTGCCTCACTCAGGGGACGGGGACACAGAACCAGGAGGGCCCCTTCGTCTGGGGGCTGCTCAGGGTGGTCCCTGTTTGAGCTGTCTTTGGCAGAAGCTCTGTGAGTAGGAGCCTGAGATGCCGGTGACGCATTTGAAGCAGACTGACTGTAAAATTATCTTCAGACAAATATCAATGGGGGCATATAAACAGTGGGCCAGAGGAGGTTTTCCAAAAAGCCTCTGACTGTCATGTAATATTAACAGGGCTACACTGCAGTCTTGGCAGCCCACTGGGGCCCTGAGCGGCGTTATGACCAAGGATGGTAAGCCTGTGAATAACGCTGTATTAGTCACGTCCTTGGAACCCAGCTCACAGAGAAGAGTGCAGGCTCGGGGGCTTGTGGGAGTCGATGCTCTGGCTTGAAAGACAGAATAAAATCCCAGGACGAGTGCACACTTCCTAGACCTCCCCCTAAACCCTCTCTGTGATTCAAGTGGACACACTCAGCAATCTGAAAGTATGTTGGAAGACAAATGCTTGCAGCTCTTTAAATATTGACGTTGATTCCATTCTATTCTTAGGGATTGGAAAACACTGTTAATTTTTATCATCACAAGATAACAGGGTCAACCTCATCCCCTCTTGACAAAACTCTGAATGACTTCATTTTAGACGATCGTGGAGATGTTCAGTCCTTATCTTCTGGGGGATCGTCAGTAGTTTTAAAAGAAACGGGCAATGAGTGTTCTGACATCTTGCTCAAAGAGAACCAAGGAGTCCTGCATGCTCTCCAGAAAACGAAACCATTTGATTTCACAGACCTTCTTGCTGGGAGGCCTTCAAGTGCAGGGCTCCCCTGTGAGGTCGAGGGCAGGCCCATCTGGACGCTGGGACCACAGGCTTGTGTGGGAACCACCACGACCTTATCTGTGATGATAAGCTTCGGCCCCGGGGGGAGGTTAGGGGTCGCCCCATGTAATGTGCATCCATCGTGTTTTTGGAAAACATTTTCTGACTTTGATTGTATCTGGGTCATGCAGTCGACACTTACTGTTAAATGTTTGTTTTTATGGAGCTATTCTCTTGAACTTGCCTGGAACTACAGCACAAAGTATAGCTGAAACCTGAGGAATTAAAAGCCAGCACTCAAACCCTTACTTCCCAGAAACCTGAAATACGTTTCAACAGGAAGACCATTTCAGCTTCACATAAGGCTTACATCATACTGGATTGGAGTCATAAAGCAGTAACCCTGACATCATTTCCACATCCAAGTATTGCCATTTAAAAATCCTGTGCTTTTGAAATTATTCTTGGATGGGAGAGTCATGTAGCATTAATACACTAAGCTGGAGAAAGTTCAGTTTGCTATTTTAATTCTACTTTTCTCTGGAAGAGTCTTTAAAATGAGCTTGTTAGAGAAATAAAGAGCTTGATTTTTACATCACAAATGAGAATCACACAGGATTAACCTTATTCACCATGGGTTCATCTCCCAGACAGAGAAGAGCAGGGTGGGTGTGCCAACCTCTCCCAGTTATCCAGGACTGTGGAATTCCTCTTCCCGGCTAAAAGAAATCCTGTTTCTCACTGTATGTGAGGGTGACAATCTATGCTGTTTATCCCTGTTTACCCCTCCCGGACTCCTAGACTACACAGCTCTTCTCCTGCGTCACCTCCTTGGTACTAAACTGTCTCCGTCCCCTTCTCTATTCCAGGGCTTAATTTATGGCCAAAGAGGAGGAAGCATGGAGGGTGCCACACAAGGACCAGATGGTTTCCAGCGCAGGAAGTTTCCAGTTATTATTCTTGACCACAATGAGATAAGAGGGGAAGGGAGATTCTCAGGCTTCCCACGAGGAAACAGGAATGAGATGGCCATGTGCTAATATGGGCTTTTTCTGCACGGGGCAGGGCCATCTGCAGCTCAGTCCACGTCTGGCTGGAAATTCACAGGCATTTTTTTCCATCCTGAGCACATGCAGGGGGAGGAGGCCTCCCAGAGCCTCTCCAGACCTGCTCCCCCCACACCTGGGAGGCAGACAGCCCAGACATGTTCATCTTTCCACTGCGGTGTGCTTCTTTGAGTTTACTCAAATCCCTTTGGAGTAACTAGGATAAAGGAACTACCTGGGCTCTTCCAGTTTGCTTTCTGTCCTCACTCTCTGAGGAGCTGCTGGCTGACTCGTTTCCCGGCTCGTTCTCTGTCCACTCTTAAATTCTCACAAAGTTCCACCCTGACTTTCAGTATTGATTTTAACCTCTTCTTTTTTTCCCCCTGTAATCTCAAATCTGGAGTTCTTTGCCTCCTGCTGTGGACTGTTGAAAACTCAGATGCTTGCATTCTCTTCCAAAATCATCCTGGGAGGGTATGGAATCCGTGGGGACTAAAGGAGAGAAGGTTCCAGAAAAAAAATGCGTGCAAGGATGCTCATAATGAAAGAGATACCTTACAGGGTATCTAAGGGGGACTAAGAAATTCGAGGTGAATAAAGAGGAGAGCAAAAGAGACTCCTCCAGCAGGCCGGAGGGGACCACGGAGCCACGGCCTGCAGCGACGAAACGGGGGAGGCCGCCCCCTGCACAGCTGAGGTCAGCTCATCTCCCTGGCACACCCGTGCCCTCCCCACCACTGCACCCGCAGAACCAAAGCCCGAGACCCGCAGAGCTGAGGGACTTCCTCAAGGCCACCAAGCTGCTAATACGTAAAGTCAATTCCTTCCCCATGAGTAGCTCAGTTCTCTGGACAGTCTTTTCACCCGCCCGCATCTCAGCACCGCCACTCTGCTCTGCTGTGGGTGAACAGCAGCTGGGGCAGACCTTGGCGCGACGAGGTGACGTCAGGCTTCCCCACTGCCCCCGTTTCACTACGTTGGAAACAGATGCTTCTGGTTCTTTGGCAACGCCGTGCCCCTGCTCAGGGTGAGGAGGGGGTCTGGGGGCCTGTAGATGTCACAGCTCTCTCCTGAGCGCACGAGTGTGACGTGTTTTGGAGCTCAGTGCATCTGCGCCAGCATTCCGGAAGCCCACCAGGCTCCTCTGTCGCTGGGGTTCTCCAGGCAAGAGTCCACAGCCGTGCCCTTCTCCAGCGGATCTTCTGACCCAGAGAGCGAACCTGGGTCCCCCACACCGTGGGCGGATTTTTTTTACCATCTGAGCCACCTTGGAAGCCCTTATTCGGGAAGCAACGTTCCTCCAAAAGCAAAAACAACGAAACCCCCAATGCACGGATAAAAAAGGACACTTGGTTTTTTGGTATGAATGAGGAAGTACCATAAAAAGAAGTCTTGACCCCACAGTTTCCTAGAAACTAGTGAATTCATAATTCACTTGTGACCCAAATAACTGCATAAACAGTATGATAAGATACTGTCAGATAACAAAGAAGTTATGGGAGGCCACGAAGAAGACAGATTTCAGTACAACATAACAAGAGTTTAATTCCAACTTGGTAATGGTTCCAGCTGTTCAGGATCACATGGGAACAGGGATCTTCGACCAGTCCTTGAACGTGGGGGATTTACTGAGTCAAGGTTCGCCACAGGCTGCCCTGAGGGTTCTCAGGCCTCGCCCGGCACGGCCCTGCCATATAGGATTCCTCTGCAAAAGCATCCTGAGAATGCGTCGTTTGGAATTAACATCAGCGGAGTCAAAGGGCATGAGAACGGGCTCTCCGATCCCTGAAGAATGGCTCCCAACCACCCTATGGAGTGAAAGCTGCTGAGTTTAAACATGAACTTAAAACATGGTTCTGCAGATGCAAAGATTCTGCAGTGTGATTTACCAGGGCGTCAGCTTGTGGGTGTGAGTCTGCCTGTCACCCATGATGTGAGGTTGCCTGGAATAGGTCTTCTTTGTGGTCTCGCCCAGGGAATCTGGTTAGAAGGTGCCGGGGTCCCTTCTGACTCTACGGGCAAAGACTTCCGGTGCTGGGTCATCAGTGACTTGAGGAGCCCGTGGAGACTCCATGGGTGTCTTCCTGGGGTTTGCACCAAGCTTAAGCAGACTGCAGATCTCCACTGGGGAGGGGGCGGGTCTCCGGTGGGCAGGGGGTCTTAGGGGCTCCGGCACCTCACATCGAACACCCACCTGGCTCCTAGCGCACGCTCAGTACGCACTCTGTGAGTGAATGAATGGGACTGTAACAGAGTCTCCCCTTTTTTTTTTCCAAAATCACCCCAGGCCACGTTAAGTAGGCATTTAATAACACTGAGTTGGTTTGACCAAGTACATGGTACGGTTGACTAATGTGTGCTTACTGAACATGGGTTTTTTTCTTTTTTCTTTTTTTTTTGAGAAGGGCCTGAGTCAAATAAGAAGCGAGGCATTGAAAAGATTTTGCGTTAGAAACATTTGGGGAAAAGCAGCACCCTGTGACCCCGGCGCCCTCCCTCAGCCGGACAGAAGGTTTGGGACACGAAGGAGGACCCAGGGCAGAGACACACGCTTGGGGCGGCTTCACTCTGAGAGCTGAAATCTCAGAGAGCCCCCGCCTGGCCCTGGGAGATGTCTGTGCCGTGGAGAAGGGTCTGGAGGCCAGGCTATTTCTATCAACGACCTTGGACAGACGGGCGGGCGCGGGCCCAGGCTCAGGGAGACGATGCCCACCATCGGTGCCCGGGACGTGGGCCTGATGGTCACCGTCTACCGCTCTGAGAGTCTAAGTAGGTCAGGAAAGGTGGTCACTCCTGGCGGTGTACATGCAGATAGGGATGAGTGTGAGCACGTGCCCGTGTGCGCAAGGGCGTGCTGGGACACACGCTGACGATGCGTGGTGCTTCAAGGCTGTGACACGTCCCTGAGAGCACGCAGTGGTGCACGGAACGCAGAGGCGACACACTCTCACCCGAAGCTTGCGAGCAGAGGGCATTCAGCGCGGCTCTTTCCGTCTGAAGCCAGTCCCCCCCCCCCCCGCCCCCCACCCCCACCCGGCTCCCCCGGCCGGCGGCCTCAGGCACGACCTGGACCAGGCCTCGGGAAGACGCTGGTCTCCCGGGATGCTGCGAGCGGGCTGGGGAGGGCAGACCCGGGGGGAGTGGACCTGGAGTCCGCGTCTCAAAGGTGGGGCGAGGTGAGAAATCTGGGCGGGGGCGGGAGGGGCGCGGTTACAGCCCGTAACCTTTCCCACCAGGAGCGGGAGGGGAGCCCCCGCGAAGGTGAGGCTGAGAGCCGCCTGCAGGGGGATGGGCGGTCCAGGGCGGCCAGGCGGACAGACGCGCGGCCAGGCGGACAGACGCGCGGCCCCGCCCGCCCGGGAGCCCGTGGAGCCCAGGCCTTTGGTGCGAGCAGCGCGAGGGACTCGGTTTATCACGCTCGCTCTGACGTCAGAGCAGGCTCCGCGCGGCTCGCCAGGAAAACTGCAATAAACGAACCAATCAAACCCTCCTTTACCGGAGGGGCACTTCGCTCATTCACCCCGCAGGGGCTTTATGCCATGTTTAACGTCAAAACGCAGCTCCCCAATGGGTAAAGACCGCCCCCTCCATAAACACACTCCTTCCGACAACACTCATTTGGTCTGTGGTCTAAAAATGTGGCCGCGGCGCGGAGCCTGCACAGGGCTCCTTCTCCTCATTCAACAAGTAAAAATAAACCCTGGATTTCGGGCGGAGGAGAGGCTCCGCTGCCAGGAGTCCCAGAACCTTCCCTTTTCAAGTAGTGTCTGGAGCAGCGCCCCGCCCGGCACTCAGGACGCCAGGAAAGTTCAAGAGCGCCGCCCCCGTCTCCGCGCCCAGGCTCCCGGGCTGTGGGCTGGTCGCAGGAGGGTCTGGGCTCCCACCTGCGGCTGAACCCTGCTCTGAGCTTTCACGCTGCATGTCAGTCTTCCCTCGCCTGTGAGTTTGGCTACTGGGGTACATCTGAGGATTTCTATTCAAATCAAGCTTAGACAGGACCAGCCCCTGCCTTCTCCCCTTGACCATGTTTGGAGTTTTCCTGTGGAGCGCTACTGGCAGGGTTCCCTAACAGAGAATCATTTAGGGAGAACCCCGAAAGTCTATTTTTGGTCATGCCCTCGACAGGGAAGCTTTCAAAACATCCAAGGCACGCAAGTTTTAATTGCAGGTAGCAGCCAGCAGAAGGGAAAACACACCATCAGCGCTCTAAAGCATTGCTTCTTTAATAGACTTCAACCAGTCCTGACCCGAGTCTGGGGCAACGCAGGGAGCAGGTTTAGGGGTTGCAGAGATCAGGGTGCACTCTGGTTTCGAAGGCAGGGCCAGGGAGGAGGAAGCCGCAGGACCGTGCCTAAAAAGGGACTTCATGACATCACCACCGCAAGGCTACTCATTTGGCCCCATCAGTTGCCTCTGAGAGTCACGGACGGGGGTGTTTAGGAAGCACTGAACTGAAATCCCGGAAGTCGTCTACACGCAGAAACAGGTGCAGGACTCCCATCTGGGCTGCAGTTGGCCCCAAGTTCCTCTCCAGATCAGAGGCACCGACAGGCAGGCTCAGGGCCACGCCGAGCCCAGTGTGGGACTGCCGGTGGACAGCTGGCAGGTTTGGCCAATCACCGGCTTCCCTCGAGGGGCACTGTCTTCCCACACGTTTCAGGAGCTGTCCAGGTACCGAGGAACTGCCAAGGCGTCGCAGTTTCTCCTGATGGATGAGCTTAACCTACAAGACTCAGAGCGCTTCAGTTCTTGACCATTAAGGAGGCTAACTGCTGAGGCTAATCACTGTTTATGGTACATGAGCCTGCAACCCCGCTCCTAGGCCTATCTGGGGAAAACCAAAAACTGAAGAGACACGCCCCTCGGTGTCCACTGCAGCACTACTGACGGAAGCTGAGGCAGGGACGCAGCCCGGACGCCCGCTGGCCGCGTGTTCTTCAGACTCTCCTCCCTTACAGGTTACTGCATAATACAGAGTACAGCTCCCCGTGCCACACCGCAGGGCCTTGCTGGTCATCTGGTTTATACATAGTGTGCACATGGCAATCCTAACTTCCGAATTTATCTCCCCCTCACCTCCTTTCCTTTCTGGTAACCGTAAGTTTTCTGTGTCTCTCAGTCTCGGGAATAAGTTCATTTGTGTCTTTTTTTTTTTTAAGAGTCCATATATAAGTGATGTCACATGATTTTTGAGATTTACTCCACTTAGTGTGATAACCTGTAGGTCCATCTATGTTCTGCAAATAGCGACATTTCACTTTTTTTTTTTTTATAGCTGACTAGTAATGTGGATTATCATACAGGTTATCATACTAAGTGGGCAATGGCACCCCACTCCAGTACTCTTGCCTGGAAAATCCCATGGACAGAGTAGCCTGGTAGGCTGCAGTCCATGGGATTGCTGAGGGTTGGACATGACTGAGCGACTTCCCTTTGACTTTTCACTTTCCTGCATTGGAGAAGGAAATGGCAACCCACTCCAGTGTTCTTGCCTGGAGAATCCCAGGGACAGGGGAGCCTTGGTGGGCTGCTGTCTATGAGGTCACACAGAGTCGGACACGACTGAAGCGACTTAGCAGCAGCAGCAATCCACATGTGCTAGTTTGAATGTGGTGTCGTTTGAAAAAAATAATCCCCAATTGTTCTCCCCCATGGACTTCTGGTTGATGATGTCTATTTAGAACTTTGTACAATCTAAAAAGCCAAAAGGAGAAAAAGTCTATGTTTGACTTGATATAACCATACAAATTCAGTCCTCAAAAACCGTAATTACACTGCAGCCTGTGAGCATCTGTCAAATAAAAACATAACCGCCTTTTCCCAAATGCTTCAGATGCAGCCCAGTTGTGTGTGTGTACATAATTATGAGGGATCGGTTTAGCTCTGCAAAGTTAACACAAGATGGTAACCTGCAAATGCTCTTTGCACTTGGCTTGGAGCAAGCACAACTCGACCTCTTTGAAGCCAGTGACTGACCAACCGGCCTTCTCACTCCTGGGCCGCCCCCCAGCCCCACCCCGGCTGCTGAAGGGTGCAGTGACTCTGAATCCACGCCCTCTCCTAGGGTAAGTGCGATGCAACCTTAATCTCCAGGGCTCAGTCCTTCCCGACTCTCTCCCTGTCTTACCCCTGAGTATTGTAAATAGTATGTATGTCCAATAACATCAAGCAACAAGAAAACAGCGAGTTGCCTTTTTCTTTTTTTCTGGATCTTGTTCTGACACCATCTTCCATGGTGGGAAAGGCCAGCATCCTAGGATGGACGCTGAGAGCAAACCATTATGCCCTCAAGTTTGAAGAAAATGTTTAAAAAGATAAACAAGGGTCTTTTTTAAAAGAAATGAGATGCACTGAGAGTGATGTTTGCAAGACCTAGTTGAGCTGATCCTTTGCCAGAATCTTATGGCCAAAATTTAATAAAATCTTTGGTGTTATTTTGAGTACATATTTTAACAATGATATCCACAACTCACAATGAAACAGCCACTCCAACTCCAGTCTGAACCCTGTTCTTTGAGGTTGATATAAACAGAAATCTATTACCACTGAGCTAGCCATGAATCTTTAAGAAAATTATCTACCAGTCACTTTCTGTTATTCAAGTATACATTTCAAATAGGGAAACAGGCAATTATGTTTGACCTCCTTGGAAAAAAAATTGCTTGGGAAATATAATAAATTGTTCACCCATTAAGTTGGGCTGCAGAGCATGATTTATTATTGATTTCTTCTATTAATATTCCTTCTCTTATTACTGTATCAATTTGAGGAAACCAGTTTTTTTTAAGTGCTATTTGGATTGCTACATTGTTAACACACCATGCTCCAGTGTTAGCTTGTGAGAGTGGCGTCCGGCAGATTCTTCAGTCTTAGGTGCTTTGCGTGACGTCATGTTCGATGTGTAGGTCACTGTAGACGGGGTGTATGCACGGCTACCGGACATAAACGCTGCTTTGCTTGTGCGGCATCTAAGGAGACAGAGGAGTCGCGCTTCGCTCTGCAGCAGCAGCTGTTCCCAGCCCCGGCTCGCTGTAGCGGGGCGATTTCATGCATTTCTCTCTGGGGAAGGGCGGAAAACGGGCACACATTGTTCTGTGAAAACTCCAAGTCTCGTTTTTTTCCCCCTCAAGTTGTTTAAAACGTGCTGTGGAAAGAATTGATTCCATTTGGCTCATCAACAAGGATGCTCTGGCACCATGCAGCTGTTTTGCAGAAGAGCGGTCCTCAAACACACCACAGCCGCATAGCTGCTTTGTTTGAAATCATTCGGATGATACGGAAGGCTTGGGGATGGGTGGGTGGGGTGCGGTCCTCTCCCTCCACACGTGATCTGATGTATGCAGGTCCTTCTAGACCAGCCAAGTGGCTTCTACATCCCTGAGCTTAGCAGCATAGTTATCCAACAGCAAGACACAGAAGAGGCAGCCATTGTATCAGGAGGCTGTGGAAAATCCAGCAGCAGCAAATTCTGTAGTTCTAGCCCAGATGTGTCCCTCTGAAATAGCTAATGAGCAAGGAATAGGATCGGGCTCCTAGAGTCGGCCCAGTGCAGCTAAAGTGTTAGGGTCGTCCGTCTGTGTGCAAACGCAGTAGGGACAAGCTGATGGTGGTGACCTGCCAGGCTCTGGGCTGCTGGTACCCACACCTCATCTCCTTCGGCCCTTGCATGTCTTCAAGGAGCTTCCTCTCTCTGCTTCACAAGCAAGTGTGCACAGGCTCTGAGAGGCACACTCGCCTACACCACACAGCGAGAGGCAGAGTCCACCCTGGGCTGGGTCCAGGCACTGGACTTCGGACAAACAGGAGGATCCCTGGATGCAAACCCCACGTGGACTGAGAAGCAGCTGCTGACCTGACATTCCCTCTCTGAGCTGTCCTTCAGGCAGAGTCCTGTCGGGGGCTGGTGGGTGGGACTCGCTTGGCAGGACAAGGCACAGGCTGACAGCTCGCGGCGCGTGATGGATGGGCTTACCAGTTGCTATTTCCTCATAGAAATGACAGTATTTTAATTTATTGAGTACTCAGCTTTTCTAAAGAATCCCTGGTTATTCAGATGTTTACATGAGTGAGGCTGGGGTTGGCTTCCTTCTTCTGGGGTGAGGTCGTCAAGGAAAAGGGGATGTTTCAAAGCACTGGATTTGAGATAAAACACGTGGTTCCGAGGCTCCAGGCACTTCAGCAAGTCTCATGGACTCTCTTTTCTTGTTTGAATATAACAGTAAAAATCCCTACATTTAATTAACCATATGTATGCATGCAGGTGTGTGGGGGTCACTATCATACTTCTAAGGTAATGTGAGAATCCAGTGAGTTAGCACATGTATAAGCAAGAATGTCCTTAAAGTATTGATGTTAAAAGTCTAATATTTAATTAAGCTATTAAAGCCGTATAGGAAAAGGCATCTCTCTGTGGATTAGCAAAGGCACAGGAAGGATTCCCTTTACAAAGATGTCCTCCAAAAAATCAGAAACAGGACTAATACATGGCTACTGGGGCAAAAAAAAAAAAAAAAAAAAAAAGACCTAAATAATAAGAATTAGCTGTGACAACCCAAAATGTCTCTGGACATTAACGCGTGTCCCTGGGGGCAGAACCCGGCCCTGGGGAGAGGTCCTATGCATCCACAGGACCTGAAGTCTGCACGGTACCCTCTGAGCAGGTGCCCACGGGTGAGGCACGCCAAGAGCCACTATAAAGGCTCTGAGACCGAGTCTCCCGTTCAGACTCGAGAACAAAGGAGAAGCGTCCTCGCCAGATCTGGATGAGCTATCTCCCCCGAGCGGTTTCGTTCAGGATTTCGTCGACTGACATCCACACAGGGCTGTCCCCCTCGATTCTGGGAGACAGGCTGTCTTACCATCACGCTGTGATTGAGGAAACGCACGAAGGGATTGGATTTCTTGCCTAAGGAGAGTCTAGATCAGATTGGAAATATTCTTCCTCATCTTTCAAAGTGCTTTTACCTCCTACATATCATTCACATGCTGTCTGTAGAGAATGCTCCACACAGGAAGCCCCCACGGGGGCCAACTGTAATATGAATTTTGACAGTGGCATGCCCTTTGGTTATTTCCTCGGTAAATAATTCACTGGTTACTTTTGTTTCTTGGGAGCCTCTTCTGTACGTGAGGCTGTGGACAAATTCCCAAGATCAGGATGGGTCTCGGTTTTCTTGTTTGGAAAATGTGATTTACAAGTGAGAATATGTCCTTTCTGGATCAGAGATTCTCTGAGAAGGGGAAATAGCATATGAAATCCCTTATAGGTGGAATATAAAAAGGAATACTACAATTAAATTTATTCACAAAACAGAGACTCACAGACTTGCAGAACCAACTTATGGCTGCCGAGGGACAGCATGCGTGGAAGGGAGAGTTACGGAGTGTGGGATGGACATGGACGCGCGGCTGTTTCAGGTGGATGGCAACAGGGACCTACTGCATTAGCACAGGGCACGCTGCTCAATGTCGTGCGGCAGCCTGGACGGGCGGGGAGTGTGGGGGAGAATGGACACGTGTATGAGTGAGTCCCTTTGCTGCCTACCTGAAACTACCATAACACTGATAATCAGCTATGCATGCGTGCATTGCTAAGTTGCTCCAGCCGTGTTCGACTCTATGCGACCCTATGGACTGTAGCCTGCCAGGCTCCTCTGTCCATGGAGGTTCTCCACGCAAGAGTACTGGACCGGGCTGCCGTGCCCTCAGTTCACTTCAGTTCAGTCGCTCAGTTGTGTCCAACTCTTTGAGACCCAGTGGACTGCAGCACACCAGGCCTCCCTGTCTACCACCAACTCCCGGAGTTCACCCAAACTCATGTCCATTGAGTCGGTGATGCCACCCAACCATCTCATCCTCTGTCGCCCCTTCTCCTCCTGCCCTCAATCTTTCCCAACATCAGGGAATACATGCCCTGCCCTACTCCAGGGCATCTTCCTGACCCAGGGATTGAACCCATGTCTCTTAAGTCTCTTGCACTGGTAGGCGGCTTCTTCACCACTACAGCCATCTGGGAAGCCCTAGCAGGCTATGCTCCAAAACTAAAGAAAAAGGCAAAAAAATTATTTGAATTTTTTCTATACTGATCTATCTATATGTTTTTTGAGGGGCTGGGGCAGAACTTCCCCCTGATTGGTATTTCCTTAACTTGTATGATGAATTGTGACGCGCGTGCCAAACGTGCCAATCACGCAGCGACTGGCATGTTTGCAAGGAGGCATCACTAGCGATTTGACAGTCTCGGCCATCAGAAACCTTAGCCATGGAGATGGCGCTCAAGCTCCGACACACGGGCTCCAGGCTCTCAGCCCTGCCGGCATCAGTGTGGGTCAGAACCACGTATGCACTCCCACTTTCTCTCGTTCTAACGCAGACTGAAGGTGCTCCCTGGACCCTTAGAAGGACTAGGGTTCAGGCAGCCAAAGGCACTAGCATCTCACCCAGTGCTGAGGACAGGCGTCCTTTCAACTGAGAGAGACCCAACTGGATGCCGTCTTCCGTTCCTTCCCATAAGTCATGTCAAGTGCTAAGACTGAACAGGATAAGTCACCACTATCTTAGGAACAAAATTCCAGCTCAGCCGACACCTGGAGTCTTTTTATCAGCCAGTTCCACTGGGAAGACTGTTCACTGAGATATTTGATTTCTATTTTTCAAAGTCAAATATCTCACCACCAAACCCCTTTTGCAATGGACACTACCTGAAGGGAAGGTAAAACAAGTTCTCGGTGTGTATTAGCTACTAGAAGGACAATTAAATATCAGTGTTGGGCAAGTGAGGAAGGTGGTCACTGGGAGAACGTTGTCCCACCCTCAAGATGCCTTTGCCACCCGGTGGGCACTGCTTGGGCGGCGTGGGTCAGGGAGATCCTGGAGGCCGGGAATCTAGATCAGCGTGGCTCTCCTGCAGCCCCAGAGCGGAAGAGACACCTCGAGTGAGTAAGAGCGCTGGTCGGAAGAACTGACAATGAAATCTCGGCGATTCTTTACTCACTGCAAAAACAGGCAACGGACATCCCTGCTCCGAGAAATACCGCGTGTCCAGAAATACACAGTTGAGTCACTAACCCATACGGCTATTGGAGAATGGAGCAGTTAGTTTCCCAGTGGAGACTATACAGCGGGTTCCATACCAAATTCTGAAAATAAAATCAGCTGAACCAGAACAATGACTTTCCATAACAGGCATTGTGCACACTCCAGACAATGGGGGATTCAGACATATAAACAGAAGGCAAACAACAGAAGCTTCCAAAAGGAAACACCTGCTATTTTAAAAATGGAACAAGATACTAATGATTATTTCAGATGAAGTTTTTAAAATGATTTAGGCTTCACCGTAGTGACCACAAAATGAGATTTAAAGCACTGAAGAAAAATATAGGAGTAGCAATATCTATGGGCTTCCCTGGTGGCTCAGAGGATAAAGCGTCTGCCTGCAATGCAGGAGACCTGGGTTCGATCCCTGGGCCAGGAAGATCCCCTGGAGAAGGAAATGGCAACCAACTCCAGTACTCTTGCCTGGAAAATCCCATGGACAGAGCAATATCTATAGTTAACGGGGAATTTTCTGTCTTTTCCAGTTCTCCCTCTCAGCAATAGGAGAAAACATGTTTATAGGCAAAAAAGGTTACTTGTCTTTAAGAAAGAACACATAAAAATAATTGGAATATACACATAGATACTATTTAATAACATTAAAGTGTCTCTAAATTTGAAACAGTAGCAAAACATTGATGACTTTGATTAAAGAGTAACATGAGACAAACTCCAGAAAAGTAAAGCTGTGTGAAGGACACTTCTCACTACGTTCCTGATTCGTCAAAGACTTAGGAGATGCTGAAATGGCTCACAAATCACACACAGAAAAAAAATCACTGTGGTTTTCAGAGGCAGAAACTTTCTTTCTTTCTCTTTTAACAAAAAAGTTTATTGAAAGGTTTGGGGAAGGTTTATCTCTTGGTGTCTGACCTCATCCCCATGAAAGGGCCTTACAGAGATCCACCTCCAGGGTGGTCCATCAGACTCCGAGGGTCTGAAATCAATGGTATTATTGTCAACACCTTCCTGAAATATCCAATGGAACATGTTCCTTTTACGCTTTAAGTTTCTGTGCAATATATAAGGACACTTGAAAAATCAGGAGCGGGGGAGTATAGCATTCTTATTTTCAAAAAAACAAAAGCAGGAGGAGAAGGGGGAGACAGAGGATGAGATGGCTGCATGGCATCACTGACTCAATGGACACGAGTTTGAGCAAACTCCGGGAGATAGTGGAGGGCAGGGAAGCCTGGCGTGCTGCAGTCCATGGGGTCGCAAAGAGTCAGACACGACTTAGCCACTGAACAGGAACAACAGCAAAAAGCAGAAGCTGAGGGGCTTCCCCCAGCTTCTCCAGGCGGCAGTGTGATCGCGGCTGAGCCTGCAGGCTCCTCTCCCACGGGTGAGCCAGCTCCCTGCTGTTTTATTCCAGGAAGCCCTGTTGACGCAAGGCCAGCAGAATATAGAGATCAGTGGGGCAATGCAAGCTGGAAATGGGAATGACAGTGAATTCCTGGAACTGCTAGCGTCAGACCCCAGGCAGAAGAGTTCAATCCTAGCCTTATCTCGCAGGGCAGTAACACCGCCCGAGGAAACTTCCCCAAGAACAGGAAGTATCAATGCTAAACGGAGAAGCGTGTCTAGGACACTTGATGCTTTTGAAAATATTTATTTATTCTTGTTCAAAGTGCTCAGGAATATCTGGACTAGGCTTGATATAAAAATGTAACAAATATAGAAAGGTATTAACTCATTCTAATAAAGCTTCAGCACATTAAAAATACAGCCAGGGCTTTATTTTAAGTTCTAAGATAAGATTAGATGCTATAAATAACTGAAATCCCATGTTGAACATGTGAATACGGGCTTTCAATGACAGGGAACGCTAGTCTCCTGGAAACACACACAGAAAAGATGTAATATTTAATAACTATAGACTTAAAGTAAAAGTGTTAGTCGCTCAGTCATGCCCAACTCTTTGAGACCCCCATGGACTATAGCCCGCCAGGCTCCTCTGACCATGGGATTCTCCAGGCAAGAATCCTGGAGCGGGTTGCCATTGCCTTCTCCAGGCGATCTTCTCGATTCAGAGATCAAACCCAGGTCTCCTGCATTGCAGGCAGATTCTTTACCATCTGAACATAGAATACATGGAATTAAAACACATAAAGACACACAGGCATGTGTACGCACACACATACGTGGACACACTTCAGAATTCTGAGGTTATTTCCTGTAACGCGGGTGTCAATTCTAAGAAGAATTATTTCACTCCGGGACCTCTCACCACTTCGGCGACTGTCAGGGAAGGAGGCAGAACGGCAGCCCAGGGCCCCTCATCCTTCAGAAACGCCAGTTCCAAAGGACCCATCTATTCATCTTTCCCATCAGCAGGCCATTTCTATGACTCATCTTTCCTTCCAAGATATCTGACATTTTTGAAGGGCACCCTCTTTGTTAACTTTTATTTTCTTCTACTAAAGAAGTCTTTTTTAATCTTCTGGAATTAAGGGGCTCACTTTCATCCACAAAGTTCTTTTTGTTTACTTCCCCGGTCTGATTATTCTTACTTGAGGGTCTGCAGATGGCTACAGATCCTTCTTCGTCAATGCTATCCTCAAAATAAAGTCCTAAAAATACCAGCGGCAATTAACACTTGGACATCTCCTTTTCGGCTAATAGCCGTTTCACGGAATGTCTGTGTTTGAATTAGATCAGTATTAAACAAATAAAGAAAGATGAAAAAAGAGGACCCTCACTTCAGATCAGAAACTGGCTGCACCTTTCAAGATGTCACAAGAATTAAATTCTGAGTTGAGGTTGAAAAATCAATTGCACAAATGGAAGACCAATAATCAAAAGACAAAAAACAAGCAGCTACACAACAAAAAACTTCCTGGAAGAAAAAAATGGGAGTTTTGGGTGGAAATACACAGCTCGTGAGCCAACGCAGTAATGTGTTTGATGCGATTGCAGGACAAAGCTCCTAGACGCACAGCATCCAGACCAGGGAGGGTGGTCGTGCAGCTGCTACAGGCCCAGAGGCCAGGACCCCAAAAGGGAGGCAAGAGACTCGGAAGAAGGTGATCCGAATCTGAGTACGATTTTCATACGAGCAGTTGGTCGGAAGTCAGGGGTGTGCATGACACAGCAGCAGCCACTTCAATGTGAAAAAGGTTAGCAGAGCAAGCTCTCTCCTGAGTTCTGCCGAGATCCGTGGATTCAGAGTAAAGGGAGCTGGGATGGGGGCCAGCCGAAGCACGAGGGAAGAGACGGCTCACCGGGGTGCCAGGAGCTCCGAGGTTGGATGCTAGAGGCATTGCCGGGGCATCTGAGGTGGCGTGCGCTGGTGGGGTGGGGTGGGAAGGTGGGGTTCCTGTTCAGGAAGCGGGCGGGTAACAGAGGTAAGCCTTTCCGATGGGACAGTGTCACAGCACATGCTGCGGCGGGGGCCACCTTCCGGGTGCCGTGAAGGTCCCGCCGGCCCCCTGCACCGTCAGCCAGTGGCGCGGGATTGCACTCCTATCTGAGGTACTACATCTGGGGTCTATGGACTGCGCTCTTATCCACGGTATTACACGTAGTGGTCTATGGACTGCCCTTATCCATGGACTATGCTCTTATCCATGGACTGCGCTCTTATCCGAGGTATTACATCTACGGGTCTATGGACTGGGCTCTTCCATGGTGTTATATGTGGTAGTCTATGGACTGCGCTCTTATCCATGGTATTACACGTAGTGGTCTATGGACTGCCCTTATCCATGGACTATGCCCTTATCCATGGACTGTGCTCTTATCCATGGTATTACATCTAGGCATCTATGGACTGCGCTCTTATCCATGGTATTACATCTAGGGGTCAATGGACTGTGCTCTTATCCGTGGTATTACACGTAGTGGTCTATGGACTGCCCTTATCCATGGACTATGCCCTTATCCATGGACTGTGCTCTTATCCGTGGTATTACATCTAGGCATCTATGGACTGCGCTCTTATCCATGGTATTACATCTAGTGGTCTAACTGTAACCAGGCCAGCAGGGTCCTGTGGGCCTTCGTGGGACACCTCACCACCCCCCAGCCTCCCCTGCAGCTCCTCTCTGAAGATAACATGTTGATAATAGTACCCAGATAATAGTGTCTGATGCACATTTCCTGAGTTGCCTTACAGATGCTAAAACCCCCGCCAAATGGAAGAAATTAAACTGCTTGATGACCAGGAGCCCCCAGACCCGCTGGCACCTAAGGACTGATAACGCTAACCCCTGTGACACCACCCTGCCACCTCACCCTCCATCAGAGAACTGGACACGAGCTGATCACACCCCCTGAGTTCCTACTCCGTCACCTGGCCTTAAAAAACCCTCTGTGGAAGCCCTTCGGGGACTTGGGGGTTTTCTGGGCATGAGTCACCCATTCTCCTTGCTTCTCTGCTCCAAACTGAGTTCTCAGTGTGTTCGACTCACTGTTCACTGGAAGCATGAACTTGTGTTTGGTAGAGTAACAATGATCGAGCTCCCCTAAAGCTACGGATGTGCTGCCTCATAACCAATTGCGTCCAGCTCTCCTGGATTTCAAGTGAAACCTCCTAATGCTATTATTTGGACTTCCCTGTGGCTCAGACGGTAAAGCGTCTGTCTACAGTGCGGGAGACCTGGGTTCCGTCCCTGGGTCGGGAAGATCTGCTGGAGAAGGAAATGGCAACCCACTCCAGTACTCTTGCCTGGAAAATCCCACGGACAGAGGAGCCTGGTAGGCTGCAGTCCATGGCGTCGCAAAGAGTCGGACACGACTGAGCGACTTCACTTTCCCTTCCTTTCCTTAATGCCGTTATTTAGTCCAAACCCTTTCTCCTTGTCTCTAGTTGACTGGGACTTTTAAAAAAGTGACTATTCAAATACAGTTCTACTGCGTGACTATGACTTTATTCTACGACTTGTAGAGGTGAAGTCTATGCCCTCAGGATGCTCTTTAGTTCTTTCCTATACAACACTTGAGGAGAACAGGCTGATGTCATCCCCAGGCATCTCTTGATTTCAAGATATACTCTTCAAAGAGAAACACCGGCCAGAGGAGAAATTATTTCTAAGAAAGACGTGAAGCTGACGCGTGAACAGGAGGGAATCTCCTGGGGGCTCAGGTGCACTCACTTTATTTCTCATCTGTGGTGTGTCTGACACTGAGTTTCTTTTAAGTGAAGCTGTGGAATCAATCTCATTGTCTGGAAATTTTAAGTGGGATTCAATGTTAAGCAAGAATCTCACAGGGAAATTGTGGTTTTGAGAAAAGTTGAACTTTTTTAGTTCAGCTTTCAGGAGTTAGATTGTTTTCTCTGCAATAACGTGTGACATGTGTGTGTTCAGTCGTGTCCGACTCTGTGCGACCCAGGGACTGTAGCCTGCCAGGCTCCTCTGTCCATGGGATTCTCCAGGCAAGAGTACCGCAGTGAGTTGGCACTCCCTTCTCCAGGGGATCTTCCTGAGCCAGGCATTGAACCCTCGTCTCCTGCACTGACAGGTAGATTCTTTACCATTGAGCCACCAGGGAAGCCCCAATATCATATTTGTCATTAACTGAGTAATTTTTGTAGTGAATTTTACTCTGTTATATGTATTTTATTATTATTATTATTTTTTATTTTGTGGGGGGCTCCAAAATCACTGCAGATGGTGATTGCAGCCATGAAATTAAAAGACGCTTACTCCTTGGAAGAAAAGTTATGACCAACCTAGATAGCATATTCAAAAGCAGAGACATTACTTTGCCGACTAAGGTCCGTCTAGTCAAGGCTATGGTTTTTCCAGTGGTCATGTATGGATGTGAGAGTTGGACTGTGAAGAAGGCTGAGCGCTGAAGAATTGATGCTTTTGAACTGTGGTGTTGGAGAAGACTCTTGAGAGTTCCTTGGACTGCAAGGAGATCCAACCAGTCCATTCTGAAGGAGATCAGCCCTGGGTGTTCTTTGGAAGGAATGATGCTAAAGCTGAAACTCCAGTACTTTGGCCACCTCATGAGAAGAGTTGACTGACTGGAAAAGACTCTGATGCTGGGAGGGATTGGGGGCAGGAGGAGAAGGGGACGACCGAGGATGAGATGGCTGGATGGCATCACCGACTCGATGGACGTGAGTCTGAGTGAACTCCGGGGGTTGGTGATGGACAGGGAGGCCTGGCGTGCTGCGATTCATGGGGTCACAAAGAGTCGGACACGACTGAGCGACTGCACTGAACTGATATGTAAGCATCTATTCTGAGTAATGTGCCCATTACATAACCAGGAAAGCCTGTCCTCCTTGCTTCTCTGGAGTACTCTAAGAACAGAATGAATATCCGTGAGTCTCAGATGCATCCCTCCGTCCTCCCTGGGTGAGACAGTCGGGGAGATTTGTCAGTGAGCTACTCCAGCACTTCTGTCCTTCTATGATGAGAAATACAAATACTTGTAAAGTATCGGGTGTTAAGTGATGAGGAATCTCCCCCACGGCTTCCGAGTGGGGAAGCCACCTTCCTGTTTCAGCTTTCTGCTTCGGTCATCCAGCCTCCTATTCACCCCGCCTCCACTCTTCCCTTCAGGTTGTAACGGTGCGGCTTCGGGCTCTCACACTAAAATCTGTTGTGAATCTCGCCCTCCGCACCTGCCCAGGTGTAACACTGGCCCCTTCTCCAAGCTGATTGAAAAGAGTAGGAAGTTAAAAGCCACACAAACAAAAGAAAACTGCTTCGTAGTCAGCCACAGGGCTCTCTTCATTGTGTTCCAAATCACTGCAAAGTCATAGGTCCTCAAGGCTGGGGTCTTTCACTGAATCTCAGAGAGGCTAGTCTTGTTGGCCGATGCTGAATGAGGGTTCTTTAGAGATGTATCTTCACAAGGCTTAAAAAACGCCACGGTCACTAACTGGAGTGGATTATGTCAAAAACACATGCACGCTAACCTAGTAGCTCAGTCAGTAAAGAATCTGCCTGCAGTACAGGAGACCTGGGTTCGATCCCTGGGTCGGGAAGATCCCCCTGGAGAAGGAAATGGCAACCCACTCCGGCAATCTTGCCTGGGAAATCCCACGGACAGAGGAGGCTGGTGGGCTACAGCCCACGGTGTTGCGAAGAGCCGGGCATGACTAAGCAACTGACACTGACTTACTTAACGTTCATTCGCTAACACTTTAGTTTTTATTACGGAGACACCAACTCCAGCATAGAACTCATTGTCCTCTGTTTTTTTTTTTTTAATTTAAAACAGACTTTAAGTCCGAAGAACAGTTATGGGCCTTACAAAGACAACATTTTAATAAAAAACATCAATGGTGACAATGTAGCTGAGAACCTCTTGGGCCGAAGACGTTATTTACCCAGAATTAATTACTTCCATTTCATTTCGGCTTCCTTTTTTGTTTGTTTGTTTTTGGTTCCAAGTCTTCAGGAATTATCTAGCAGTGCTTTGAATATAAAAACATTTGTTCCTATGTCAGGATTTCCATGCCATCCACACAGGGCTCACATTGGACTCCTGGAAGGCCTATTTCTGCTTCAGCTCTTCTAGAATGTAAGCTTCTAGGCTGGACACAGAGAGGAAGGAGACGGGTATTTTGATCTTTTTAATCGGGGGGAAATGCGCCCTTTTGAAGGTCTGCCCTGTACTTCCCATGAGTCAGACATCTGACGACATGAATGAACTCGGCTGTCTACATCACAATGGGCTTGTCTGGGTGGGACGTCAGGGGGCCCAGAATCGCAGGCCCTTCAGGCTCCCAGGTTGGACAGTTTCTTAAGAAAATTCTGCCATGCCTAAGGTGTTTGAAAATAAATTTGTATCGACTTATTTAAACATTAAGTTTGCATTCACATCAGCGATGCGTGTAGCGTCTTTGCCACTGGCTCTTAAGGATACAGGTAGGTAGCCTCTCTGATTCAAGAAGGAGAAAACCAGGAAGAAAAAGACGACCGTCGCCCCACCCCAGAGTGAGAAGATTTATGCCTGGGCCACCTGGATTGGCCATTTCTACCATCTTCCCCTGGTTATTATTTACAACCGCTGGGGGAAAGTAAGAGTCATTTCAAAAATTTGCCAGAGAAGCCATAGCTTTCTATCACACGCACAGCCTGGTGTAAGAGTGCGTGGACGCGGGGCACTCAGCCTCTTGTCTAGACTGCCCCGAGGAGCTGAACGTGGGAGCTTTTTCCACGTGCGGGCTCGACGGCTTCCGACCGTCTCTTTCTGCTGCGTGACGGAGGACAAAGTCAGAGGATGTGTTTCCATTTCCAGACGGCATTTAGAAAGCATGGCGTGTCTGGTAAGAATTTCGCTCGGGGTCGTTTTAGAAAGACTGCAAATGTTTACTAAGGACGGGCTGGAGGTGAACGAAAGAAAACAAAGGACTTGAAGACTGGCATTCCTGATCCAAGAGAAAAGCGAGACGCTTCGGTGCTCTGCTTGTCAAAACATTCCATCAGGGTAGGAGACCAGGGCTTCCGAAGGCAGAGCTTGAGGCTGGCTCAGAAGCAGAGGACAGTGTTCCTTCTCTCCCCCCAGCTTATCAGGTCCCTTAGGGTCTGTGTGGGGCTTTCAACCAAAACTCAAAACGGCATTACTATCGTTACCTGGCCTCTGAACCCACAGACACGTTTCCCTGGGGGCCATGAAAGGAAGCCCAGGTCCCCAGAACCGTCAACTTGAGACGCCGGAACCCAGGGAATCACTTTCTCACCATCCCCAGGGCCGGTGGAGGGTGTGGACCGCCGGTCTCCCTGAGGTTTTGCTTGCGGAGGCCACCGCCCCGAATCCACGCGCCCCTTCCCCACGCACGTGCACCAGCCGGCTGGCCTGCAGGCTTCCTTTCTGTGCTTCTGCATAAACCATACTTTCACCAACATCCCAGCTTCACATAAAAACATCTAACCTCAGTCAAAGGGTTCAGAGGAGAGGGACCTGCCAAGGTCGAAAAAAGTCGTTTTCTTTCTCAAGTTCATTCTCTCTTCTGCCTGAGCTCTGAGAACGAATGCTCTGCTTCTTTCGTTTGGATGGACATTTAGAAAGAGTGATCTTCCCCTGGTATTTCTAGGGAGGTAGACACTTCACGCAAGATTGGAGTGTTTGAGGCGCTAGGTATGCACCTTTCTTTAGCAACACCTAGAGACAAGGATGTACTTTTTCATTATGAAGGAATTTGGTCGAGGCTGCCGGAGGGTGTGTGTGTGTGTGGTTATTTTCTGGGTAAATAAAATATGAAAACATTTAGATTCTGTCTCTGTACTCAGATACTGGGCGGCCCATGGCCCAGTGCGTCATTATTGATCACGGATAATGGTGCTACCGTAAACATGTCCTCTGCTGACTCTGTTTTTTAAATCAGATATTAATATGTGCCCTGCTGTTACTGTAGGCAGCTGTGTTGTGGGCAGTGGCTGTTGCAGTTGATAGATGGTGGGCCACAACCATCATGACTAATTTTCACCAGGGGCTTTCTTGATTCCTATTATTGAATGATGCATTCTACTGGTACGAAACATAGGAATCCAGGGGGTAACCTTCGTCCTGCTTCATCAGAGTCATGACGCTTTCAATGATCATGGAAATAAATTTTTCTGTAAGTGCTGACTTTCAATCATCAGCTTCTGTCTAAAATGATGTTCTCTGAGTCCATGTAGTGAGGAAGGATTACAATTTTGTCTTTTTAAGATTTTTAACAATGTAGTCTTCCTTTCGGATAGGCTCCAGACTGGACGTTTATCTAACAAACTGTGACTCATGTTCGAATGGTCCTTTGAAATTAAATATTTACCACATTGGGGCAGGGCTCGGGGAGTAAGCCAGGGTCCTGCTAGTCCCTGTCTGTTCTCCATCTGCGCAATTAAATCGTTTCTACAGCACAGTCGAAAGTCCTACTTTAAGAAAATGCTTACTTAACCTTGCCAGAAAAGACCCTGATGTTGGGAAAGATTGAAGGCAAAAAGGAGAAGGGAACGATAGAGGACGAGATGGTTGGATGGAATCACCGACGCGATGGACCTGAGTTTGAGCAAGCTCTGGGAGTTGGTGATGGGCAGGGAGGCCTGGCGTGCTGCAGTCCATGGGGTTGGAGAGAGTCGGACACGACTGAGCAACTGAATAACAATCTCGCCGGAAAGAAGGCAAGAGTGATGTTATGGTTGGAAGCTGTGGGGGCTTGAGCACCAAACGTGTCCTGAATGAGACAAGCAGACAAAGGGCTTTCCGAAGGGGAGGGTCTTGATCAGAGCTCGAGCTGGCAAGGCAAATCCCCCTAAGAGACCACGGGGTTAAGGGGGAGGAGGAGGGACAGACAGACCAGGAAGCTGTTCAGATGCACTGCCACAGCCCAGAAAGGGCAAAGAATGATTCAGAAATAGCAGAAGCCCGCCTGGCTTCTGGGCTCGTGCAACCTTCGTCTGCACAGAGCTCTCACCTACTCTCACCTACAGGGGTGTGACCTGCTCTGTCTATTTGTGTCCTTGGTGCCTAGTTGGGGCGACAGATGCGCAAACGATATTCACCGGACGAATAACTTCACGTGCAGCCGCCGCTGACTGCGCGTCACCAACCGCCTGAGTGCGGGGCCACGTTCCCCGGCGTCTCTTTTTTAAAAGTTAATTATTTGTGGCTGCGCCGGGCCTTCGCTGCCGCCCGCAGGCTTTCTCTAGTTGGGGCGAGCGGGGGCCACTCTCGGTTGCGGCGCGTGGGCGTCTCATTGTGGTAGCGTCTCTGGTTGCAGAGCACGGGCTCTTGGCTACTTGGGCTTCAGGAGCTATGGCCCCCAGGCTCTAGAGCACAGGCTCAGGAGTCGGGGTGCATGGGCTTAACTGTCCCGGGGCATGTGGGGTCTTCCCGGAGCAGGGATCGAGCCTGTGTCTCCTGCATTGACGGGCGGATTCTTTAACGCTGAGCCAACAGGGAAGCCCCTCCTGGCATCGTTTTTGACTAGAAACTGTCCCCAGTGGACTGACTCACCCAAGTACGCACCGCACCAGCTTCTCTTGAGAGCTTGGTGACTTGAGCAAGTTATAAGTCAGGCAGCTCCTCTCAGGAGGTCTCCAGGATGGGTCTTGCCTTAGCCCAAGATGCCGCCCTGCTCCCTCGGACCTCACCCACCACGGATCTCACCTCCTGCTCTGCGAGGCTCACGCTGGCTCCCGAGGTGTCTCTTAAGGACCCCAGGCACACCTCAACCTTGGGGCCACCCCTGCCACTCAGGGGCCCTGCCCCCGTTCACGGAAGCACCTCCTTCTTCCAGACACACGCCTTGTGCACAGATGACACAAAATACAGATTTTGAGGGTTGCAAGAATATAAAATTCCATTATTAAAAGGAGGCTAGGGTTCTTAACCGTGGCAGATACGAAAGAAAACGTCCCGTTAGAAGCGTACCACTGACGTGCGACGCACGCCTCAGGCGGGCATCGTCCAGACCTGCTGTGGTGCCGCCTTTCCTGCAGAGAG
Organism: Ovis canadensis; assembly: GCF_042477335.2. Lineage (NCBI taxonomy): Eukaryota > Metazoa > Chordata > Mammalia > Artiodactyla > Bovidae > Ovis > Ovis canadensis. The sequence goes on along the minus strand of NC_091254.1, from coordinate 98,460,808 downwards.
GAGTTAAGCAGCTGAGCTGGGTGCAGCCACAGCGGCGTCCAGCTAGCCGGAACCACCGCCTTTCCAGACAGGCACTAAAAATAAGCCTGCGATGCTGAAAGTAGGTGAGAGCTCTGTGCAGACGAAGGCTACACGAGCCCAGAAGCCAGGCAGGCCTCTGCTATTTCTGAATCATTCTTTGCCCTTTCTGGGCTGTGACAGAGTAGCTGACCGGGGGGTGCTTTCTGTTAGGTCCGTGGGGCAGACCATTGACACGCACCTGCCTGGAGTGGCTGCAGCTGCTGTGGAAAGCGGTCTGCCACGGCAGTGCGGTGTGTGTGTCCCACAGGAGCAAGGGTCATCGCGTAGCCAAGATGGGCGGCCATGTGCTGGGGGAAACCCACCCCAGTGGCGGACCACACACAGTGTGTATAGGCAGCTTGAAGATCTATGCTCTGAGCACCTCTACACGGCTCCACAGTGACCGACCAGTTTTCAAATTTACGTTGAGCTGTTTCAAAGAACAAAAATTCCGTTCTTTCCCATATCCCAGTTATACACGTTTGAGGGTGTCAATCAGCAACAGGTGACAGGATGGACCGCCCGTTGGTGAGACCACAGCTTACCTGGGAGAGGGCATGACCAGGCCGCCGAGGCTCAGAGCCGCTCGGGCCCCCACCCCCCAGCTCCTGGAGGCCAGCGGCAGCCACCCACCTGGGCCGCCGAGAGGGCCCGCATCCCCCGCACCCCATCCATCCGCGGCCACCCACCTCCGAGAGCGTTCTGTTCCCGCTGTGCTTCCTCTCTGCTTTTCACGTTGATTTATATTGTTGAACTTAAGGAATCTTGTGAGGTTAAGAATTATTTGCTCATACTTTGACCCAAGTCCAGGGACCCACAGACTGTGGGAAACTCTTGGCTCCTTGAAAAAAATGCAACGGCCAACTCGTGCCGGTTCTGCCTCTGCTGACGGGAGTGAGCTCTCAGCCGCACCCTTCCAGGAACTGGGGTTTCAGTCTCGAGCCTCCTGCTGCCAGGCGCAGGGAGGGCGAGCGAGGGGTTGGCGGTACAGCCCTGGGACCGGTCACATGGGGGCTGCCCCTCGCCCACTGCAGCTTCTGGGGCCGTTCAACCACCTCAGTGATTCCCAACACTGGGGGCTTCATCTGTCTTTGGATTACCAATTTGTGTAACACCCGACTGCCTAGGAAAACAGGTGCCTCGTGAAGGTGGATGCCGTTCAAAAGCTGAAATAACCTATCTTACCCAACTTTATGGTAAAAAACCAAAGGGCTGAGGGGCTAGGAATCTAAGTAACTGAAATGATGATTTACATTGACCTCAGGTGGAAAACTCTGAGCGCTTTTCGGTGAGGTGATGCGCAAAGGCCAAGGCGTCTCTGTTGGCTGAATCCTGGGCCACCTGCGTCTCTCCTGATCCCTGTGCTGTGGGGCCTTGTATCCCATGGAGACACTCACTCTGCTTCGACAGGAATTCCGCAACAGAAATTCCCTCTGATGCTTGCAGCTCGACCGCCTTTAGCCTCCACCGTGTGTACAGAAAGAAGAAAGAGAAAAGAGAAGACAGAACCGGCCACAGAACCAGCTTGTTGGTGGGAACGCAAACTGGTGCAGCCACCATGGAAAGCAGTCTGGAGGTTCCTTGAAAACACCAAAATGAGAGTTACCATCCGATCCAGCAATCCCACTCCTGGGCGTACACCCAGAGAAAAACACGGTCTGAAAGATACCTGGACCCCAGCGTTCACTGCAGCGCTATTTACAACAGCCAAGTCACGAAAGCAACCCAACGTCCATCGGCAGAGCAATGGATGCGGAAGTTGTGGTGAAGATACCTGGACCCCAGCGTTCACTGCAGCGCTATTTACAACAGCCAAGTCACGAAAGCAACCCAATGTCCATCGGCAGAGCAATGGATGCGGAAGTTGTGGTACACGTGTGCAAGGGAATGCCACTCAGAGCAAAAGAATCCCATTTGCAGGAAGGTGGACGGCCTAGTAAGGATCATACTAAGACAAACAGATAACATCACTTCCGTGTGGAATCTGAACTATGATACAAATGAGCTTGTTTAGAAAAACAGAGAGTCACGCAGACACATAAAACAAGCTTATGGTTACCAAGGGGAAAGTGGGGGAAGATGAATTTGGAATTTGGAAGTAACTTACACACACCACTCTATATGAAAAAGATAAACAAGGGCTGACTGTCGAGCACAGGGAGCTATGCTCAAAATCTTGTAATAACCTAAACGGGAAAGAATCTGAAAAAGAACACATGTACACACACAACCGAATCACTGCGCTGTACACCTGAACCATTGTAAACCAACTATATATCTCAACCAAAAAAGGAACAGAAAAAGATACAGGGGCCGGACACCTCTGGGGGTGGCCAGTGTGCGACCGCTAGTGATCAAGTCTGAGAACTGAGTTGTTGCCTTTCTTTGTGTATAGTGAGTTTCCCTCTGGCTTAGATGGTAAAGAGCCTGCCTGCAATGTGGGAGACCTGGGTTTAATCCCTGGGTTGGGAAGAGCCCCTGGAGAAGGAAATGACAATCCAATCCAGTACTCTTGCCTGGAGAATTCCATGGATAACTGAGCCTGGGGGGCTATAGTCCATAGGGTTGCAAAGGGTCAGAAATGACTGAGCGACTAACACTTTGTATATGGTCCCCTGAGGAGTGTTGCTGGATTAGGGCTTAACACTCCCTAATTACTCCAATAGTCTTTCCAGTAGTCATGTACAGATATGAGAGTTGGACTATAAAGAAAGCTGAGCTCCAAAGAATTGATGCGTTTCAACTGTGGTGCTGGAGAAGACTCTAAAGAGTCCCTTGGAAAGCAAGGAGACCAAACCAGTCAATCTTAAAGAAAACCAACCCTAAATAATCTTTGGAAGGACTGATGCTGGAGCTGAAGCTCCAATACTTTGGCCATCTAATGTGAACAGCTGACTCACTGGAAAAGACCCTGATGCTGGGAAAGATTGAAGGCAGGAGAAGAGGGCGACAGAGGATGAGATGGTTGGAGGGCGTCACCGATTCACTGGACATGAACTTGGGCAAACTCCGGGAGATGGTGAGGGATAGAGAAGCCTGGCGTGCGGCAGCCCATGGGGTCGCGAAGAGTCAGATGAACTTGGCAACTGGACAATTTAGTAGGAATACTGGACATACGAACTCTCCAATAACAACAAAGTCTCAACTCATCTTTTAAAGCGCTTCACTGATTCACGAAGCAGCTGAAGAGAGGCCTGAGAGCCACCACTCTTGAGGCAGGGGAGTGAAACCTCTTTTCCTCTCTGCCTGCAGGCCTCCCCCCACCCCACAGGGTAACAACGGTCAGGAGGCCTGCAGATGCAGACGGTCACTGCGCTGGAACAGGCACTCATCTGAAACTCTGAGAGCTTGCGTTCTGTTCTGGCTCCAGCGTGGAGCGGGTCTCCGCGCCGGATGTTACTGTCCTCGCCTGTGACCTAGGAGGACGAGGCTGGGCCCCTCTGTGGGCCCCCCGGCTCTGACCGGGGAGTCCAGGGCGCACAGACAGCTGGCCTCAGCCCCGCCCCCACCTCCCGCCCCGGCTACTGGCTTGCTGGAATGATCCCTGGGGCGGGTGGCTCGGTCTGTGAGAAACACTTCTCCCCCGGTGACGACCCGCCACCCACCCTCCAGCCTGGCTCGATGCAGGCGGCAAATGAGGGCTTACTCATTCGCTAACACGGGGGCGACGCTGGAGCCGGAATCCAGAGCACATTTGTGCTTTCTGCTTGGACTCCCGGAGTTATTCAGTAACAGAGTGTTTCTGGTGTTGGCTGTCACCATGGTGAGGAGCACAGGAGCTGGACCCCATGCCCGTATAAGGCAGGGCGGGCCCGGAGCTCTGGGAGCCAGGCTCTGCGGCCAGGCGCGGTCGCGGCTGCTCCGGGGGCAACGAGGGGAAGACAGGCGGCGAGGGACCCCAGGGGAGAACGTGGGAAAGGACAGACTCTGCGCCGGCTCTCTGAGCCCAGAGTCCGCCCACGGCTATTTTAGTGGATTCCGTTACTTCTGAAAAATACTATCAGCCCAAAAGGAGGGCAGAAATAGCTCTGCTCTCACTAGAATCCCATCGGGGTAGAGCTGTTAATTGGCAAAGATTTCATACACGTCCACCAGGTTTGTGGAATGGGCCCAGACATTCTGTTTTCATAAAAGATTTAATAAAGTCTATGCGACTGTCCTGACAATGAATAACTTCGGTGATGCACTGGGCTCTCCCCGTAGACAGTGATAAATGGGGTTAGCGATTTCTTCTCAGTGGGTTTCTTTCTGGCTTCTTACTGTCAGTCACTCCTATCCCCTTACTGATCAATATTCAACAGCACGTGTGAATCAGTCAGGCAGCCTCAGTTAGAATCACCCAGTTTGGATCTGTGTGGGCCAGAAAGTGAGTTTAGTGATGCCAAACACCCCTGCCATCCTGGTATGGGGGTGGGGGGGGAATCACCGTCCCTGGCTCTTGAACCAACTACCCAGACAACTGCTGAGTCTCAATTTAATTTGATTTCATTTGATAATGTGTCTGCAGATTAAAGTCAAGCCCGTGCTAGGTTACCCGTGTTAATGAAATTAACCAGAAGGTGTCACTTTCTGCGTTCTGGCAAGGCGGCGAAAGACTCAAGGCATTTTCTTAATCAGGGGTGACAGGAAATAACGCCTGTGCTGTAAACTTAGTAAATGAGAATAGACCTGGGGTCCTGTAGAAATTCCCTTCTAATGACCTCTTTGAGGAGACTCTTGGTGTCCTTTAACAATCCGCTGCTGTGCGGACAGTATCGCGTATGGAAATGCTCAGAGGGAACTGTCTTTACAGGAGAAAAGCGTTCTTGCAAAAGCATCAGTGTTCGCCTACTGGTCCCACGTTAGCTAATCACAAGCAGTGAGAAGGGACAGACCCGGCCCCCTTCTGCTTGGTCTGTCTGGGTTCTCTCTGGTGGATCCCAGGGAGAAGAACAGTCCAGAGCCAGGCTCCCTCCGACAAAGGCAGGTCTCACAGACACGTGCGGTCTCAGGGCGCTGGTTTCTCTTCTCTGTGCCCGTATAAGGCTGAGCAAGCTGAGCTAGGGAGGCCAGAGCCTGCAAGCAGGCTTTCCGCCACTGCTCCGGAAGCATCGCTGGGAAAATCTATAGCTGGGAACCCCAGGGGAATTTTAAGTCTCATGGAACAGCCTCCATATATTTAAAAATACTTCTCCTTGTGAAATGCTGATAAAGCATCCTCAACTAGCAATTCCTGAAGCACTGAGTCCCTGCCAAGAGCAGAGGAAGCAACCACAGCAAAAACTGACGCGATGTACCAGCCCGTGGAGACTCTTGGAAGCTTCGATTTCCGGGCAGAAGACCACTCCTCCGCTGTGATCATTGCACCAAGGTAATGGTCGGCTGCGTGTTAGCACATAAGCTCCCCGCATCTATAAAGGGGGCCCGTCACACCTTTGACCATTTGACTTCTGGGGTGGGGACTCGGGTCCAGAAGGAGGCAGGACCTGACACCCAGCCACAGATCTGGGTCCCCAACCAGTCATCTCTTCCTCCTGGTGGGCGAGGGGGGGCATGGCGACTTAAAACACAAGGGTTCAACTTGCTGAAGCTCATTGGGAACCCCCGAGGATGGCTATGATTCCCGATTCCAGCAAGGACAGAGAGATGCAGGCGAGAAGTCCCACAGGCCTCTGACCACCTGACGTGGGACGTGGGTGAGCCCTGGAGGGGAAGGAGCTATCCCAAAGTGCAAGGACTCGAGAGACCATGTCCTAAGATGAAAAACTACTCCCTACACTGCCACGCGCCAAAGAGGTCTTAAACACATGAATATAAACGAACCTTTAACTTCAGCAATGCCGAGACTCAAATATCAGCTTTCAAAGCAACACTTGGATGAAACGTGTTCAAGTATCAGGCCCACATTTCAAACATTGCCGGATGCTGTGGTAACTCGAGGCGACCTTTTCTCTCTGACTTACCTGTGAATTGCCTGTACATAAGAGGCATTCAGGGAAGGTGTGGGGTAATTTCAAAAGTCAAAGTGATTCTCAGTGGTTCAATGCAGCACTCTCTAGTTTAAATAGATACCAGGGTATAAATACAACAATGTATTCATGGTGGTTCAATGCCAACGCCCTCTAGTTTAAATAGATATCAGAGTATAAATGCAACTGCTTTCTTTATGCAATATTTTTTACAAAATATATGTTTATATATACTGTAAATACTAAACATAATTGCAGTATGTACACATATATGCACACGTATATTTATGACAATGAGCAAGAGAGAAGATGCTTGAGAAGGCCAACACTGTTCTCAAATTACTGAGAAAGTGGCATACAGAGACTGAATTCTGCATTCTATTCTTGCTTGCTTCATGGAAATGAACTCACCTGTATTGAATTTCTTATGATTGTATGCAAATGACTTAATCAGGTTATCTACAGCACTTGGTACGAAATGGAAGTAAAATGAAGACGATATTTATCACTTACCCGCCCTCCTTTCTCGGGGTAGCACTGGCAGCCCCCGCTGCAGTCTCTGCCTCCACAAGGCACGTCCAGTTTCTTCACACCCTGCAGAAATGAAGCCGAGAACGTTAACGTTAACGTTCTCAAGCACAGAGAACGTTACCCATCGCCCTCCAACCACAGCGAGGGCCGAACGCCACTGCTGACAGTCCTTCCACGCGTGACGACTATCAATCAAAACACTCGGGCAGTCTTTAAAGAAACAGGATTTAACTTTCAGAGCAGTCTGAGGTCCGTAAGCAAAGGTATGGCGGTTTCACGCACAGCTCTTTCTGCCCACGCCTCCCAACTATCAACACGCCCCTCACCAGACGGGCCGAGTGTTCCAATCGGTGAACCTCCGCCGATGCACCATCACCACCCCAAGCCCACGGTCGACATCAAGGCCGCCCTTGGTGCTGCACATTCGAGGGTGAATTAGCCTTTTTCCAGTGCCTACTAAGTGCCACATGCCAAGCTGCGTCCTGGGGCTCAAAAGTCAAGGAGAACACTATCCAGGGATCCTGTGTGAAGTGAGCCTCGGATAAGGTGTTAATCGCTTTATTTTCAAGGAGGAACTCCAGGCTTCATTCTGCCTGGAAAGGTCGGGGGTGGGTTCTGGGAGAGACTTCCGAGGCTGGGTAGGACGGTCAGGGTGACTGCCCGCGGCACTCTGCAGGGCCGCCTGACAAAGCACAGACCTACTGAGTTGCAGGGAAGGAGCTTCTGATCCAGAGGCGGAATTTGCAGATACTCCTGGTGGGATGACACACCCTCCCCTCCATCACAGGGAGCCACCAGCCACGGAGAAGTCCCCACCCCTTCCCTTCCCTGAGGCGTGCTAATTTGGGGTACAGAGAGGGCGGGTTGGTGGTGAGGTTTCTCCTAAGTGTTTATTCGGCTGGGTTGGGGTGATATCGTCGACGTGTGCGCCAGTCCCTGAGATGTCACTGTTAGATGACTTTAGCGATAGCGGGGGGATTTCTCTGGCTAGACAATTCCAAAGAGGAAAAAGGCCTTTCTTGGCCTCTACGTCAGTGTTTCAGGCATGAGATGGACTTGCAGACTGGACCATGCCTGAATTCCTCCCTTCAGACAGTGTCCATAGTACTAAGCGTTTTGAGTCGGGAATGACGATCAGCTCGGCCCTCCTTCTCCCCTCTCTGATCAGCCCGTCAGCTATGCCCACCTGCAGCCCCATCCCACCCCCAACAGGTGAGTTAGTGCAGCTGGTCCCCGGGGATCCTCTATCTGGCTTCTCACTCTTGGCCAGGTGGTCCGGAGCCCACAGGGAGCCGATCTGGCGGGCACCCTGGGTGCAGTAAGCCCTGGTGAGCACTCGGCCAGACCTAACGTGCAAGCAGCGGCCCCAACTACAGAGACCGATCCAGCTCATCAGCATCACATTCCACCAGGGCAGCCCCTCCCCTTCCGAGCTGAGTCCCAGTGACGAAACCGGGGTCCCTTGGGGAGTTCTTCTGTCTGGTTTTTGGGCCAACACATTGGTCAGCATTCTCCCGGCTCCCCAGGGGTTCACGGGGAGATGCGGATGGGGCTGCCTGGCCGCCTCGACGCCTCCTGCCAGCACAAGCCTCCTGCTCGGTCAATGCTGGGGGGCACAAGTGAACTCTGACTCCACGCTGCCTGGCGGGAGCATCATCGGCCTCATCAGAGATGCAGCGTCCTTTCTGTAGACAGGACACATCCCTTTGCCAAGTCCTTTCTTTGGAGGGGCGGTATTGGAGAGTCTCACATTTGTTGTTTTTATTCTTTCCCTAATGTAATATCGGCTGCATCTGTCACTACTTTGAAGAACTAAAAAAAAAAAAAAAAAAATCTGAAGATCTCAAACTCTTTACAGAAACCAGCACCTCTAAAGTCTTCTGAGACTCTTGGTATCCTTCTGAGCTGAGTCAGGCGACAGGAGAGCATAAGAGTAAACACAAATGGATAAGAGGGCTTCCCAGGTGGTGCTAGTGGTAAAGAAGTGCCTTCCAATGCAGGAGATGCGGGTTCGATCCCTGGGTCAGAAAGATCTCCTGGGAGAGGACATGTCCACCCACTCCAGTACTCTTGCTGGGAAATCCCAAGGATGGAGGAGCCTGGTAGGCTATAACCCATGGGGTCGTAACAAGTTGGACACGACTGAAGCGACTTAGCTCACACGCACAAATATGGATAAAGTCCTTTCATGCCCTCCAAGTGCGATTCTAGGTATTTGCCCAATTTTGTATGGCTTCAGTGTTTAACTACAGTGGGGCTCATTCTAAAACCGCCCGACCCTGGATATTTGGTGTTTACACATCCAGCTGCGGGCCAAGTCGTTGGTGTGCGGATTATTCTGAGCACCAAAGCGAGAAGCCTGGATGCGCCGCGTTGGACTTTGTCCTCTGCACGACTGGGACGTAAATAGGCACGCGGGCAAGGTGAACTCGGCTCACACGGTCATGATTCACTTACCAGTTGCTTGGAAAGGGTAGGGGGACTCCTCAGGCTGAAGTGAGAAGCATACACTCCTATTCCCCAGCTGGGGTTTCACATGTTACTTTTAATTTTGATTTTAAAGCCACTTGCCAAATCCCTGTATATAAATCAATGGTCGAAACAACTTTAATGGCTTCAAATCGACCTAACAGACTTTCTGTTCTAGCTCTAGGGTATGTACTGGATTTAGTTACAGAAATGCGCTCATAACCTGCTCAAAATTCGACAGTGCTTTCTGCTTTGGGAACAAGGCTTGCAGGCCTGAAGACTCCCAGTCTCCATACTTCTCGGCCATGAGCCCAGGGCTCAGATACCATGACTCAGGACGTGGGGGAGACAATGTTGAGAGGTAGCCCTCCACCTGATAAGCCAATTTCCATCCTGGAAATTCCAGCCCTCGTGTGTATGTCTCTGTGTGTGTGTGTGTGTGTGTGTGTGTATGTCTCTGTGTGTGTGTGTCTGTGTGTGTATGTCTCTGTGTGTGTGTGTGTGTGTGTGTGTGTCTGTATGAGTTTCCACCAGCGTCCCACACATCCCACAGAGGGGCTCTTAAGAATTCCAACAGCAACAAGAGCCCTAAATGCCACCTTCTGGAATTTCAGACCTCTAGGATGAACAGAAGTATTTACTTCTCTAGGGCAGGGCACGTGCTCCAGACGTCTCTTAGAGGCTGAACAAGTTTCAGGCTGAGCCTCAGCATTCTCTGGAGAGGACCTGGGCTCTGGAACATTCTCAAGACACAAATGCCCTCCTGAGGCTCTCAGATGAGGAGTGTGTGAAGGGCTATGTGTGTCTGTTCCAGCCCCAGTTGCCCACCCCCCCCAAAGGAGAACAAGAGCTCAGACCAACCACTGCCCAAGCCAAGCCCTCAGGTCCAGCCCTGATTCTGTGACTCAACACAACTCGAAGACACAGCAGGGTCCTCTTGTCAGCGCCTTAATAGAGATGACGTGCTTCCTCCCCGCCTACACCCACCTCAAGAGTCTGCCCACCACCCTCGCAGAGGACAAGCTAGCCCCGTCCAGACCTTCAACTTCGGGGTCTCCAGGACAGCATGCTTCCACCCGTCAGGGCCAAGCTCTCTCCGAAACATCAATCCATTGCTTGTTAGTTTCCCACCTCGGTCCCCGCTGGGACCTTGGTGCAGAGCAATACTCCAGCAGCAGCGCCCCCTGAGCCCCCTGCGGGTCACCCAGCATCTCAGGGGGAGACGCAGCTCCAGGGCCTGGAAGCTCCTGGAGAGCCCCTGTTCTGGACCAGCTGCGTCTACTCAGCAGAGCTGGCCAAGCGCTCACCCTGGTGTGAACGTCCTTCATCTCAGGGCAGGCAAGAGCTCACGGGCCAACGGAACCAAGGACGCTGCAAGGACTCCCAACCTTGGAGAATGTTTGAGTCCCATCTTGACGTCTCAAAAAGTGCTTCGGGGCTAATGGAAGTGGTTTTGAAAGATGAAAGTGAACTAAGTTTGGGGAAGTCAGAGAGAAGGAGCCTGAACGTGAAGAGCCCAGTAAACCAGGAGCGTCTCTGCGCTGCCTCTGGAGGAGATGAAGGGCAGGCAATCTCCTTTCGACAACTGGGAACAAAACCTGTGCTGGCAAGGGAGGAGGAGGGCAGGGAGGACGGATTGGTATTGAGGGGAGGCTCGGACACAGCGTCAAAGAGGCAATCCCTCCACGCTGGATAAAACGCTGCTCCCTCCAGACCCTTGCTACTCCCCCTGTTGTGTGGATGCCTCATCGGCACCGGCCCGGTGCCGCTCAGGACCGCAGACCCCGGCCCAGGGTTCCAGCAGGGCTTCCAGGTAAGCAGGGATGATGGGCGGGCTCTGAGCAAGGGGATTTGCTTGGAGACAATGAGCCATCTCTTCAGTGGAGCAGAAACTGCCATTTCCTGCAGGGTCACCAGAGCCCTGCCTAAGGCGGACCCAGGCGTGACCATTCTAGACACGTGCCAGCCCTCGACATCTTTTGAACCCTGCCACCTGGGGCGTGCTCAGAGTGGCTCTGAGTACTCAGGACTCAGTCTGAGCTTATAATCAACCACAGGGCCAAAAATTTCAGTTCTTTTTTCCTTAGTCAAAACATCCTTTCGAGACTCTCTCTTTCTCTCTCTTTTTTTTTTTTTGCTGAATTTTGTGCTGTTCTGAATTGGTAGCCAGCATTGCTGTGCTGATTGGAAATTCAAGGAACTGGAAATGACTTGGATCGCTTAAGAGTCAACTGGCAATGTAAAGGCATAAGATACATTCTCTAGAGACCTTGGATCATATTCTACCCAAACGGAATGTAACAGATGGTTTCCAGGGCAACATGGAGAGCTCTGAACAAGAGATTTCTTAGTGAGCTTTTTACATGGGAATTCTTTTCTTTGGAGCCTTGTCTGAATCTTGGCATCACTACACTGTAGAATGATTTAAAAATACATCTATTTGCATGGGCTTTAGTTCATCCGAGAGACAGCCAGATCACCCCCAGATGCATGGTTGAGATTCCCGGGGAAGCTTTTGTGTCTGAGAGAACAGAAGTCATGGAATGTTCTAAGCAAAGCCAGGTTCTAGCTTCCTGAACCAGGCACCTATCAGATTCAAGGAGGGAGTTTCTTGCCTTGAGCCACTGGCTCCCTGGCTTCCAGCAGAGACGGCTCTGCCATTTATAACTGGAATGCGGGGAAGAGTCGGAGTGCAGGTCCAGAGTGGCAGCTGCAGGATTAAGGGAACGCCCGGTCCCACTTGCGGCTGGCCCTGCCTCCCGCTGGAGCAATCTACTGGCCTCAGAAGCCAGTATCACGCTGCCTTCGTCAGGGATTGGGCAGGACTGAGCAGAGAGGAAAAGCGCTTCCTTGGCAGCGTGGTGAGCAGTAGGTATCTGGGGAACAGCCCCACTTCCAACATAGAACCGCTCAGCGCCACGCCTCCTGATGCCAGATATTCAGGACACTTAAAAACAGGCTTAAACAACCACTTGAACATCAGAAAATAAAACACACAAATGACTTAGGCGCTTTCAGACCAGCTATTTCTCAGCCACCCGTGTGAACCACCCATATATATCAAGACCACAGAATCCATGGACATGCACCCTGCTGTCTGCAGACGGGACGCTCTTTAAGTCGATACCATACATACAGACGGAAGGAAAAAATGCTCACCATTGTTCTCAACTTGCACAGAAGAACTGAGTATTAATCAAAGTTATATGAAGATGTGAGAACAAAACTCATTTGTCCTGAAACAAAGAATATTTTGTCCTCCACATGTTCCAAGAAACGTTTTGTCCAAGAAAGCCTTTTTAAGCCAACCTACCTCCAGCCAAAAAGAGCAAATCTGGAGGGAATTTACAGATATTTTACCATTTGATTGCCCCCAGCACTCAACCGGAGTTTCCTGTATGGAGCACTATTGAATAACCCATTCTAACCGACAGAAAAGACAAACATTCCTTTTTGTTAAACAGTAATCATCTTTCACATTTTAGGTAAAAAAAAAAAATTATACAAGTCTTTGTCTTTGTCACAAGTCCAGGCAAGCTGGACTCAAATCCAAAAAGAGGCCGACAAGGAGAAAGCCAACTTGGGAACACAGTTCCCAGTAAAGTTCTATTACTTTATCAAAACAGGAAATATAAGCCATTTCCGCACATGCAGCTTTAGAAATTAAGGAAATCATTCCAACATAGTATTAGAAAGACAGGGTATATGGCAGAGGAAGTGTGGAGCGCAGCCACTCCACACAACAAAACCCTCCTCCGCTGTAAGCCGGGCGGGAAGTCCAGGGAGTAGGGCTGCCTTTGTCCAAACTCCCAGGGGCGCCCAAAATGAGCGCGGTGACCCTAGAATGGTCCCAAGATCGTCACCAGCCAAAAGCAGCGGAGTGCCTGATGGACAAAGGGGTCACCCATTTAGATGAGCCTCCCCAGTGGGCTCTGACCGAGTACCAGGGAGTGCGGTGAGATCCCTCCTCCTGGGCTGGGGGTCTGGGGGAGGCAACAGGGGAGGACTGATGCTGAAGCTTCTGATGCAAAGAGCCGACTCACTGGAAAAGACCCTGACGCTGGGCAAGATTGAGGGTGGGAGGAGAAGGGGATGACAGAGGATGAGAAGGTTGGATGGCATCACCGACTCGATGGACATCAGTTTGAGCAAGCTCCAGGAGTTGGTGATGGACAGGGAGGCCTGGTGCGCTGGAGTCCACGGGGTTGCAGAGTCAGACACGACTGAGCGACTGAGCAACGTCGAAGTAGGAGAGGATGCTGCGATGGGAACCGGGAACCCGACAGGACGACGGCAGTTCAAGGGGAGATGCTGGGCACAGGCCTTTCTGGGTGCAGTCGTCAGGCCTACACGCGCTCACTTAGGCTTGCCCGGGTGTGCGGGCACCTGCGGAGGCCACTGCTCCTCCCCGCAGCCCGGCAGACCCGGGAGGGGCAGCACTGGGGACCCTCACCTGCCTCACAGCAGCAAGCCGCCTGGGTTTCCACCCAAACCCGCGCACTTAGACGCTTTCCTGAGCGTGACCAGCCCCCTTCTCCACCTTTCTTCCCAGGCGACTCAGAGGCGAGGTGTGTTTTCCTAATAGAACCTGCCATCAACAAGACAGAGAGTGGGCTTCCCAGAATCCGCCTGCCAGTGCAGGAGACGTGGGTTCCAGGCTTGGGTCGGGAAGATCCCCTGGAGAAGGAAATGGCAACCCACTCCAGAATTCTTGCCTGGAGAATCCCATGGACAGAGGAGCCTGGTGGGTTGCAAAGAGTCGGACACAACTGAGTGACTAGACAATAGTAACAGCCGACAGGACAGCAGAGGCAGCTGAACTTCAGTGCTGGGGTTGGGGGCCGACCGGCAGGGCTAAAGCAGAGAGACCCCAGCAGCATCTCAGGAGCTGGACAAGATGGGGGCGTGGCCGGCAGACCAAAGGCCAGGACACGCTCCCCGATACCGCTTATACATGCGATGCTGAGAGCAGGCTGAGGACAGCCGCTACCTCGGGGTGAGGAACCCCCTGCGGGTGCGTGCAAAGCTGGGAAGCGGACGCCACAGACTGGCAGTATCAGCAGAGGGCCCGTGCGGAGTCCAGGCAGGGCGGTCTGCTCCCTTCTGCTCCCCCACCACAGGATGGGGCTGGCGGGGGCCGGCCAGATCTGTGGGGTGACGCCGGTGCTTAGGCCCCCGGCGCCCTCACACTGAGGGGTCACGGAGACAGGCGCAGGCCCTGCTGCTGGCTTGGAGCCCCAGACGGCAGCATGGGAGCATGGAGCAGCCAAGGCTCCCTGAGAAACACCTTGCCCGGGGCCAGAATGATCTCAGAGTGCAGGTGGGCCCGCTGCAGGTGAAGGCAAGTGGGCCTCCTGGCCGAGCGAGGGCGTCTCCCACCACACTCCCTCCACCCCCCGGCCTTGCCTCCTCTCCCGAGACGGGATGCAGGGGCTCCCACGTGTCCCCACTGCTGGGGGCCCGAGTGGGAGGCGCTGCTGGCGTCTACGCAGGCTGCTCCATCCAGAAGCATCCCTCCCGCTTCCCTATCACATCGGCTTCACCCGAAGCGAGTCCAGGCTTCCCTGCGGTTCCTCCATCCCAGTGCACACCCGGAGATGACTCATCTTGCCCAGCAACTGGATACGCATGCATAGAAGCGACAGGGGACACGGAAGGCTAGTGTGCTGCCATGATCAGAACCAGGGACCACAGAGGCTAGGGTGGGCTGGGCAGTGGGCTCGACCGGCGGCCTCAAAGAGTGGGTGCAGGCCCAAGAGGGGCTCCGCAAATGGGGCTGATCCTGCCTTGAGGCAGGAAGGAGGTCCCGTCCGGAGCACGGACGGTCTCCACTTGAAGGCACTTCTTCGCATCACCTAAGGTCCAGCTCACCGGAGCTCCGGCCCCCATTCACGTCTGTGTCCTGTCCACGTTCTGGAATCTGTCACCAGTGCCTTGCTGCAGCTACGGTCTCAGCTCCTGCGACATCCGATTTATCTTCCTTAACCATGTTTATGAATCGATGGCTCAGCTCTGCGTTGAACCAGAGCTCATTCCTTTGATTCCAAAAGTCGCTCTTGAGGGCTTCCCTAGATGTTGACTTACTGGATGGAACAATCTCAAAAGCCTCATGTGAGAACGGGATCTTTTTCTCGTCCAGTGTTTGGAACAGGTCGTCCAGGCCTCCACAAGAGCCCCTCCCCCCTCAGTCTCCCTTATCCTCCCCTTGGCCACCATCACTGCGGCTGCGGTGGCCGGGGCAAGGCCAGTCTGACCAACGACTCAGACAGGCTGGCTGCGCCTCGGCGTCAGGCCACCCATCACTAAAGCCCGTCTTCCTGATGCCTCTGCGATGCTGCCACAAGTGCGCACAATGTGAGAGCCCGTGTGCACACCGGCCGCCTTGCAGGAGTTGGTGTGCAGGAGCGTGTGCACGCACACACGCACACAATGCACACACGCACACGTGCACACAATGCACACACGCACACATATGCACACACGTGTGCGCACACACATGCACACACGCACACACAATGCACACAGCAACACACACGTGCACATGCACACACGCACACGATGCACACACGCACACAATGCACACAGCGCACACACGTGCAATGCACAAGCGCACACAATGCATACACACGCACACGTGCACACACATGCACACATGCGCGCACACACATGCACACGCACACGCGCATGCACGCACGCACACATGACACACGTGCACACAATGCACACACATGCACACACGCACACACGCACACACACACGTGCACACACGCGCCCAGGCGGATCGATGCTTCCGTTTGAAATCGTTTGCCTGTGGTTTGGGTTTCCTTGGTGGGTCCGTCAGTAGGCCAATTTCTGGAAGTCCCCGTCCCTCCATCCTTGATACAGGTGGTCACCATTCTGGCTTTTATTAATCACGCAGGCCCTGTGTTCATTCACGGCTGCTCTGACAGAATACCAGCCCAGGCGGCTTATAACCAGCAGGCCTGTAGTGATCCTGGCGCTCGAGGCTGGAAGTCCAGGATCAAGGGGCGACTGGGTGTCTGTTTTACCCACAGCCAGCTTCCTGCCACATCCTCACGTGGCAGGGTGGGGCCTGAGAGCTCTGTGCGCCTCTCCTGTTAAAGACATTCGTCTCCATCGTGGGATGCCCTCCCGAAGGCCCCACCTCCTGATACCACCCTGGGGTTAGGACCTGGGGAGGAGGCACAGACACTCAGACCAGAGCGAGGGGCAGGGTGGGCGCGTGCGTCCTTCTGCGGGTGACCCTCTGGTTTCCAGCCCACCCGACGCTCCGGTGACAGCACAGTGCGCGCTGTTTCTACGTCCTCTGCTCCCGACTCTGCCCTGGACCAGCTGAGCTGCGCCCGAGACCAATCGGCGTGAGTCCCGCCCCCTCCCTCCTCCGTTCCCCCACTCAGCTCCAGCCGAGTGCTTCGTAAAACATCTCCACAAAGCGGTGGAATGTCAAGGATCTTCAGCGCCTGAGTGCGAGCACCTCTGGGTGCCCATCCTCCCTGGGAACATGCCTCTGCACAAACCGTGCCTTCGGCCTGGAATTCTCTCCCTCCTGCCTTGGCCTCCCCATCCGCAGAGCTGAAACCCGCTCCCTCGAACACACCAGCCACTCGCCCTCGGGGTCAAGCAAGTCAAGCTCCTGCGGATTTCACATCTCGGCCCTGCCCATTCTTTGTATGTACTGGTGTTTCTGCTACAACGTAACATGGGACTGTTTCTGAAAGACCCTCACGTTCTGCAAAATGACACCTCAGGCGGACAGAGAGCACAGAGAAACAGGGCTGGCGGCAGACCTGGGTAGCTGTGAACCAGGGAACTAGTGTTCTGTTCAGTGGCTCAGTCGCGTCTGACTCTTTGCGACGCCATGGACTGCAGCACGCCAGGCCTCCCTGTCCATCACCGACTCCCGGAGTCTACTCAAACTCATGTGCACTGAACCAGGGATGCCATCCTACCGTCTCATCCTCTGTCCTCCCCTTCTCCTCCCATCTTGCCCAGCATCAGAGTCTTTTCCAAGGAGTCAGTTCTTCGCATCAGGTGGCCAGAGTACTGGAGCTTCAGCTTCAGCACCAGTCCTTCCAGTGAACACTCAGGACTGGTCTCCTGTAGGGTGGACTGGCTGGATCTGCTTGCTGTGCAAGGGCACTGATGCCACTATGTCTCATCCCAGTAGAAGTGAGAGGATGGTTGACCAGACACGTCAAACTCACGTTCAGTCAAGAGAGTGAAAGTGAAAGTGTAGGTCGCTCCGTCGTGTCTGACTCTTTGCAACCCTCCGGCCTGGGACCCGCCAGGCTCTCTGTCCGTGGGACTCCCCAGGCCACAGTCCTGGAGCGGGTTGCCCGGCCCTCCTCCAGTTCAGTCAGGAAGGGCTGCACGGAGTGCAGTGCTGTGTCGTACAGAGAAGCGAGGGCAGCGGTTTGATGGAAGTGGAAGTCGGGAGGCATTAAGAGTGCTCAGCAGAGACAGCAGCAGCCACTGGGCAGAGGCGGGGAGGCCCAGGCAGCGGGCGGGCCAGGGAGGGAGCCGAGCGAGAGAGGCGGGGCCCCGGGGCCTCCAGGCCTGAGCGGAATTCTGGGGGAGCTCACTGTGCACCCGGGCTCATCTCGCACCCCACCTCCTCCCGCTCCTGCGTCACCCAGCGTGCCCCCCAGAAACCTGCCCGACTGACCCCGCTCCCCGACACCGTCCTCCCCTTGATCAGCAGCTGTCCACCCGCAGATGTAGTTACACGGGATGCAGCCAGCAACCCAGGCCGGACTGCAAAGCTCTTCCTCCCGGTTCATCCAGGCTTCCCTGCTCAGGAAGGACGGGGAGCCTGGCGTGCGGCGGCCGTGCAGCCGCGAAGAGTCAGACAGGACTCAGCAACTGGAGGATAAAACAGCTCCTGCGGGTGCCGGTGCTCTCCTCCGATCAATAGCAGGAAAATCGGCTGCAGGAGAGACTATTCTGGGGACTTCCCTGTCAGTCCAGTGGTTAAGACTCTGAGCCTCCACTGTAAGGGGCACAGGTTCGATCCCTGCTCAGGGAACTCATATCCTACAGGTCGCGTGTTGCGACCTTTAAAAAAAAAAAGAGACTGTTTTTGATGAAGGCTAATACCATTCGGTCATGTTCATAGCCTGAGGGATAGAGTTCTGTGTCTTCTGTCTCGGAGTTGAGGAAAACAACTCATCAGGAGCTTTTAAGAGGCCACCCGTATAATTATAGCTGGAGGTAAGAACTGTGTGTACACACGGTAAAGAGTCTCACAGGTTATATTTAGAAAAAATGCCCTAAATATTTATGAGCAACTCTGTTTACGCCTTCCTCAGCTATGAGAGATAGTCTACTGGGACCTCATTCAGCGCGGGCGTCAGCTCACACACCACCTACAGCAAAACTTCATTTATTTATGCAGCATGTCGGTTCTTGGGTCTCTGGCAATGAATGAAAATGTCTATGTGGTGAGAGCTGGCTATGAGTCCGAAGTGAATATTTCACATTGTTCTGAAGAAATGAAGTGGATACATCTCTTGAAGCTATTTATTCCAGAGACCCATGCCCAGCCTTAGAGCCTTGTCCCAACCCCTCCCTCCGTGACAAATTTGGGGGGAAAAATCTCAGAAGAACGGGGAGAAAAGAGACTTTGCAATGTCTTTTCAGAATACAATAAGATTTCTGTTCTGCTTGGGCGGGACCGGCCCAGGCAGGGCAGGTGTGGGTTCGCTCTGGCCCGCGAGGAGCTCCGGCAGTCTGCCTGGGCAGGCTCACATCTGCATCCGAGCGGCTTCATCTCAGTGACCTTGATGGCTCCCTGGATCAAAGTCTCGGGGCTCCAGGCCAGTGGAGGGTCCACACTAAAACCGCAGCCACTCCACATACCTGCTGGCCTGACTTCTGGGCTAGAATTTCTGCCTTGCCCTTTCTCATACACAAACCCAGCCAAGGTGATCGCATCTGGCAGCTTCTGAGGCCGTGTGATACTCCTTTGCATACTAGCAGCGAGGTAGGATTCCTTTGCTATGAGCTTAGCAGCTTTCTCTTCACGTTGGCGGCTCTGTAAAACCTACCCTAAGTCACCGCGGAACCACCTACCCGGGCCGGCAGCTCTGTGTCAGGGTCCTGCTCCACGCAGAGGCAATGATGCTATCTGTGTGAGGATCATCCATTTGGGTGTTTGTCCACTTGGATATTCCAAGAGGGAATTTTCAATCCCATGCTTCCCTTTGTTCCCCAGCAGGCTGTTGGAAGTTTTAATCTCAAGCTTTTGGGCTACAATCAGGGGACACGTACAACGGACCCACCAAAGAGTAAACCTCCCTGGAGGCTGGACTCAGTTCACACCAAGATTGATTGATTGACTTTTTTAAATTTTGAAAGGCGTGATCCGTTTATCTCATTTTATTTTAGGCTGTGCGGGGTCTGCCGCTGCTCGGGTTTTCTCCAGCTGTGGGATGCGGGGGCTTTTCTCCAGCTGCGGGGAACAGGGGCTTTTCTCCAGCTGCGGGGTGCGGGGGCTTTTCTCCAGCTTTTCTCCAGTTTTCTTGCTGCGGGGGCTTCCCCAGTTGTGGTTTCTGGGCTCTGGAGCACAGCCTCAGTGGCTGTTGCCCAGATTCAGTCACCCTGCAGCATGTAGGACCTTCTTGGACCAGGGATCGAACCCACGTCTCTTGCGTCGGCAGGCGGATTCTGATTCCCTGTGCCACCAGGGAAGCTCCAGACCGAGTTCCGGTGCTGCCCGCCATTGGCGAGGCTAATTCAGAATTAGATGCACACATTTCCAGGACTGGGAGCCAGTCCCGTCACACTGATGCATGATACAGTTAATCCAGTGATTTCACCCTGAACTTCACCCGGCAAGAGGGTGAGGTCTCTGCGGGCCCTGACAGCTCCATGACTCTGTTGGCGTGCGGTGCCCACTGTGACGTGGCCGAGGGGTGCACTCTGGTGGTACCCTGGCTGCAGGGAGGGCCTGCGGCCGTGAGCCCCACCATCTCCCTTGAGCCCTGCAGTCCCCTCATCTGCACATGGGTAGGCCCGCCGCCCCAGCCTCGCAGGGTGCTTGCGGGGAGGAAAGATGAGCCTGGGGCATGAGCTCAGCGCAGCGCCCAGCACGTGGCAGGAGGCAGTGCTCCTTGACCTTTGCTCCGTGTCACCCATGAAGGGGAGGTGCCGGCTCATCTCCATGCTCACGGTTCAGATCCTAGGACACAGTGCCTGTGTGCTTAGTCACTCATCAGTGTCTGACTCTGTGACCCCGTGGACTGTAGCCCGCCAGGCTCCTCTGTCCATGGGATTTTCCAGGCAAGCAAACTGGAGTGGGGTTGCCACTTCCTTCTCCAGGGCATCTTTCCGACCCAGGGATCAAGCCTTCATCTCTGGTGTCTCCTGCGGCGCCAGCAGATTCTTCACCTGCTGAGCTGTCGGGGAAGTCCAGGACACAGAGAGTGCCGTGTTTTCACTGCTTAGGGAGATGGCTGATCATGCAGACACTTGAGTGTTTGAAAGTCTGCATTCTAACACCGGGCATGGAAAGCTGCTTCCATGCAGAGCACACGGGGTTAACCTAGGGGAGGTGATATTTTAAGTTCTGTGTACCATCAATTTCCCGAAGTTAAGATTTTTGAGAAGGAAACATTTCCTGAGCTAACTCATCTTTAATAATGGAATTCTTCTTCTTTTTATTCAGCGAGTAGCTGGCAGAGGCACGGCTTAAGCAGCTCAACTCTGCTCAAAGTTATACCCAAGGTCAACCGGCGAGTCAAGGTCATCTGGGACGCAAGCCAAGACCTCCTATTCTCTTTCCGTCGCTATGAGCCCAAGATAAAAATTCATGAATATTGTCTGAGCCACAAGGCCTGTAATTCCCCCATGTATCAAAAGTGCTCTTATCATATTACAAACAACGAACATGCTGAGACTGTAAACATCCCCAAGAGTGGGCTTCCTCAAATATTTTCAGTGATGTCATCGGGCCCTTCTTTCATATCCGTTTTTATTATGCTCCTGTCCTTTCAAAACAGAGTGTGGCCCACGGTGCAACAAAAGCCAGGAAACGTCGGCCCTCTGGCCGCTGGACTGACCTGGGGAGGAGGAGAGACGGGAGAGTCCTCACGCCCGTGACGGAGAGGAAAGGCGCCCACTGGACACGGCACCCGGGTCTGGACACCTGGCCCCTCTCCCAGCACACAGACCAGACACTCTCGCCCCGCTCCCCAGGAAGCGGAGCACTGGATGGTTTTCATCACCAGAGAGATGCTCCTCCCAAATGTCTTCCAGAAACATCTTTGAGCGCCTACAGCCTGTCATGCACACTGAGGACCAGGGGTCCGCAGGGGACCAGGCAGAGCCCTGCCCTTGGGAGACTAGGAGCTCACTCGTAGACCCTTAACATCACCACACCAGCTCTAACTGGACTGTGAGCAAGGGAGTACATGGGCACTGATGGGCATGCAGTTCTCACCGGGATTGCTGCGCTTTCGCCTTGAATTTTGCTTGCTTATCTGCACTGTTTCAGTGGACCTGCCTTCCTGATTAAAGTATGTTTCCAGTCGTTTACAGATGCCAGGTGACCTGTCCACCTGGTAACCTCCTGCTCTTAGGAGCCACAAAGGAGGCTGAGTGCCAAAGAATTGATGCTTTCAAACTGTGGTGCTGGAGAAGAGTCTTGAGAGTCCCTTGGACAGCAAGTGGATCAAACCAGTCAATCTTAAAGGAAATCAGTCCCAAATATTCACTTCAAGGATTGATGCTAAAGCTGAAGTTTCAATACTTTGGCTGCCTGATAAGAAGAGCTGATTCATTGGAAAAGACCCTGATGCTACGAAAGATTGAGGGCAGGAGGAGAAGGGGGTGACAGAAGATGAGATGGTTGGATGGCGTCACCAACTCAATGGACATGAGTTTGAGCAAGCTCCGGGAGATAGTGAAGGACAGGGAGGCCGGGTGTGCGGCAGGCCATGGGACTGGGATATGACTGAGCGACTGAACATCAGCTTAGGAGTCAGGCCCATGCTCACATCCCTAGGGACCGGCTCTCCAGCTGATGGGTTTCCTGGTGTGTTTGCAGAAGGAAAAGGTTTACAGATGCAAAGTGGGGGAGGCAAGACAGAGCTTCGGGGGACAAAGTTCAGGAGTGCTGACAACTGCGGTCACTCCATGAACCGGTGGCTTAGACACCTTGGTACCCAGGAGTCCAGCTCCAGGCCATTGCTCCCCTTGGACAAACACTCCTGAAGTGGAACAGCCCTGCTTCTTTGCCGACGCCGTCACGACTCAGAGCTTCTTTTTACCCAAAGCATCAGCCTCGGGAGGAAACTCCTGCCAGGCAGAG
Organism: Ovis canadensis; assembly: GCF_042477335.2. NCBI lineage: Eukaryota > Metazoa > Chordata > Mammalia > Artiodactyla > Bovidae > Ovis > Ovis canadensis. The sequence goes on along the minus strand of NC_091254.1, from coordinate 98,438,470 downwards.
GCTGGCTCCCTGATGTACCATCCCCAGCTGGGCACCCGTGCCAAGGCTGGTTCTTCCTCCTACCAGCTTTCTGCAATCTTTGCCCTTAATAGACAATACTTCTCCTCTCCTTGGTAGCAACCCATAAACACCCTAAGAGATTCAGGAAGGGAGGCAGTTCTTTGAAGTCCCAGCCAGCGGTGTCCCTGAGGTCACTTAGCAGACAACAGCAGGAGAAAGGCCCGGAGACCATCAGCGGCCGTGTGCACACCCGCCAGACCAGAAGCTGCAGCCTGGTGTGAGATCACGGAGCAGTCAAGGACAGAGTGGGCTTGAGGAGTCTCAGATATTCCCTGTCCATCGACAGTTCTCTGCTCCTCAGAGAGTCTTCATGAATTACAGGAGTGCTCTGCTTTCTCCTGGAATCGGCCTAGGAGGACTGGACTTTTGGGGCCCTGGCTGGGTGGAAAATGCTGCCCCAGAAACTCAGACAAGACGCCAAGGTCAGGGTCAGTGGGCAGAGTCAACCTGAACGTCATGAGAGGGGCCGAGGCGCTTTCCTCACCTACCTCCCTGGGTCTTTTGGTCACTTTCCTCTGTCCTCCTTCCTTTTATAGTGTCAGAATGATGTCTTTGGAAAAGGTTGATTTGCTAGATAAGAAGTCAGCTTACAGCAGAACTGCTGGCTGGTCTGTGGCTCTACGTACGGAATTACGTCCTTAGATGCGGCTGCCTCTGGCTCTGGGCGACCACTGGATCCAAGGTTCTCAGGTTTTAAACCATGAAGCCCGGTCATCAGCCCCTCCCCCCATTACCCATCCTCAGGGGCTCCAGTCAAGCCAATGGTACCATAAACAGCCAAGATGGACCCCTGTCCGATTAGGGTACACAGCATTGCTCTTCTATACTGGGTCAGGAGAGTTCCCATAAAAGCCAAGAAATCTGATGTGTTATTGGCTTATCCGGCGTCACCCTGTGAACATGTTCAAGGTCAACAATGCTTTGGAAACGCTCAGACGGTCACTGCTTGGAGTGTCCAGCCGAGCAGCAGCACGGCCTCCCAACCCTGGTCCCATCAGTCACAGCGATTTTTCCTCCTGAGTCCACGGATGGCCCGATGTGGCGCTGGTACTGTGAGAGGCCCCGGGCGTGTCAGGACAAACATTAGATTTTTGGAACTGGAAGCACCTGACAAGATAATCATTTCTAGGGACTCCCAGCCTTTTCTTGGTGAAGACCTGCTTTTTTTTCTTAGGGTCTGAGTCTTACAGATGAAGAGAATGGTGAAGACTGTGGGCTGACGGGCACCCCACCGGTGGGGTCTGGAAGTAGCCAAGGGGTTTGAGGCTGACCCGGCCAGGTTTCAGATGCAGGAGAACCTCTGCTCTCAGCCATTCGTCACAGCAAACTGGGTGCCCCAGAGATTCTAGATGGCCCGCCCAAGATTAAACAGCAACGTGCAAGTCTGTTCTCTGTGCCTGCGTCTCTCTTCCTGCCCTGCAAGGAGGTTCATCAATACCAGTCTTCTGGATGCCACAGCAAGGGAAGGAGAGGGTGGGAAGAACTGAGAGTCGGGCTGAAACATGCTTATTACCGTAAGCAAAACAGATGGGTAGTGGGTGGCTGTTTAGGTCGTGTCCTACTCTTTGCGACCCCGTGGACTGTAGCCCACAAGGCTCCTCCATCCATGGAATTCTCCAGGCAAGAATACTGGAGTGGGTTGCCATTTCCTCTTCCAGGGGATCTTCCTGACCCAGGGATCCAACCCGCGTCTCTTGCACTGCAGGCGGGTTCTTTACCACCTCCTGCATCTAAGGGAAGGCCTTAATAGTAAAGCTGCTATATAAGACAGGGAGCCCAGCCCGGCAGTCTGTGACAACCTAGAGGGGTGGAGTGGGGTAGGGGGTGGGAGGGAGGCTCAGGAGAGAGGGGACATATGTATACCTGTGGCGGATTCACGTTGCTATATGGCAGAGACCAACACAGCACTGTAAAGCAATTATCTACCAACTATAATGAGCTAAAAAAATACCAAATCCCAGAGCGCTGGGATGTGCCCTGGGTTCCTGCATCTGGAACTCTCATCTTCTCATTATGGTGATAACACACTGCATCCTCCTCCAGCGACTGAATGTGGTCCTTTTTTTCCATAAACAATGACTTTCTGCCTAATAGTTGAAAAAGAATTGCCAACTCTGACTCACTTAGAAACAAGTAACTGAACTCTCTGAGTTCTCTCTATGCGCTTACAAGCCAGTAACACGAAAGATATCTGAAATAAGTGGCCCCATCACCCCCCCCACCCCGCCCCCGCCACGATCTCCGCTCCCCCGCAAGGCCTCGGGGGAGGAGCCTTGCAGGCTGGCCGGCGGCGGGCGGAGGCCGGACCGGGATCCAAGAGCGCCGTTTGCTACCTTTTATGGGGCACACGCGCTTCCAAAAACTGTCCAGCAGATATTTAACCAAACAAACAAAGCCCCAAACAAAAAGCCCGGCTTCTTATTCAACACACGACGTGATGTCCCAGCTGGAGCTGCAGCCAGGAGCTGGAGGCCGGTGGAGCCAAATCTGGGGAGGGGGGGCGGGGCGGAGGGGGGGGCGGTGCCCAGACATCGGCTCAGCGCCCGTCTTTAGGGGACAGCGAGCCCAAGGCTTTCTTCCTTTGGCAAAGCTCAGGCCAGCGGCTCAGGAGAGCAAAGCGCCCTTCCAGGCTGGGAAAGTCACGGATTTCCTTGACTCCTCTGCACTCGCCCTCCCCTGAGGGGCCCCCTGGGTCTCACTTTCAGCCTCTCAGAAGAGACCCCCATTTCCACAGCTGGGAGGCTGGCAGCACCTGCCCTCCTCCGGCGGGACTCGGGCGCTTGGCTCTCGTCCTCTTCAGGGGAAGGCCTGCCGTCCACACGCCACTCCTATGTCTTTGCTCTTAGTTTCAGAATGCTAGTGTCCTGCCGCAGCACCTGTGCCCTTGGTAATGCGTCCTCTGCTCTCTCTCTCACACTGGCACACATACACACACGCTCACACACACATGAACACACACACACGCTCACACACACATAGACACACACACACATGAACCCACACACATGCTCACACACACATGAACACACATACACATAAACACACGCACATAAACACACACACACAGCCCACACACACACTCACACACATAAACACACACACATGAACCCCCACACATATGAATCCATACATACGCTCTCACACACATAAACACACACACACACATGAACCCACACACATGAACCCCCACACACGCTCACACACACATGAACACACACACACATGAACCCACACACACGCTTACACACATACACATAAACACACGCACACACACACCCCACTTGTTTTTCATTCCATTTTTGCCCTCTTGACCAGCTCATGGTATCGGATCCCCATCACCACCTGCCTGAGACTCTCAGCTTGAGTTTTTCTTGGGGACTAACTATCCAGCCTTCACTGCCTCAGTATTCTTTCCCCCTGTATGTTACAGAAGATCTTTTTCTCCAATTATTACAAATCAACTAATGAAATGTTTATAGACTATAAAATGCACGTAAAGTGGACTCAGTAAGCATTCGTGAAAAAAGATTGAAGTTAAAAATCAGCTCAGCATGAGGAACTAGACTCAGTGTCTTGTAGGCCCCCCCGGCAGCTCAGGGCTTAGATCCCTGGGTCGGGAAGATCCCCTGGAGGAGGAAACGGCAGCCCACCCCCGTGTTCTTGCCCAGAAAACCCCACAGACAGAGGAGACAGCGCTGCAGTCCGTGGGGTTGCTCAGACTCTCAGCAACGAAACCAATAGCTTGTAGTAACCTATAATGGAAACGAATCTGAAAAAGAGTATAGATATGTGTCTGTATAACTAAATCACTTGATGTACACTTGAAACTAACAACACTGTAAATTAACTGTACATCAATGAAAAAATAAATTTAGAAAACTGGCTTAGGATATAATTTAGCAATAGCCCCTCGAGTGGTAGACGGCCCACTTAGAAAAGCTTCCCCTGTGGTCCCAGAGGTCTGTAAGATCATGCCATTAGCCCGTGAAACAGCAAGGCACCACCAAGAGCGGCGACCTCCAGCTGCGGGCGTCATGCCCCCGAGTTTCAGAGCATTTTCACTGAGTGGGCTACGTTTACTCTCCACAAGCACCAAAGCTGTATTTTTACTGGTTCAAGTGTTTGCTCTCTTCTAAGTTCTTTTGAAAAATGTCCTGGAAACACAGCACTCACAGCAAAGTATCTTCAGCCACACGAGCCCTTCCAATTCTGCCGAGCGCTGGGCTCGTCCTGGAGAGCCTCCGTGGTCAGCCACTTGGAGCGGGAGCTTGACGGCCCTGGGCTGAGGCTCAGGGTGCGGGACGTCCACGCCCTGGCCTTCCAAAGCGCCAGGCCAGGCCGAGCCTCGGGACCAGGCCAAGCGGGTTCCAAGGCAGCCCGCCCGGACCTGCCGCGAGCGGGCTTTCCTTCTGACCCCTGATCCAGCTCCACTTCCGATCCCTGGCCTGGAGCCCCGCCCGCGGGCCTGTGGCCTGGGCCCAGGACCAGCTCCCTCCCAGCCAGGGCAGGTGCAGCTGGACCTCCGTGCGGGCCTGAGTCTCCACTGCCCATCAGCTGCTGGCCCTCACTGGGTATTTTTGGTTGGGACAACCTATCCTAAATCTTATTTTTATGATTCCAAACAGCAGAGCACAGCATCTTTTCCACTTAGCCGTGTCCGACTGTGACTCCATGAGCTGTAGCGCCCTGTCCATCACCAACTCCTGCAGCTTGCTCAAATTCACGCGCATTGAGTCGGTGATGCCATCTAACCGTCTCATCCTCTGTCGCCCCCTTCTCCTCCTGCCCTCACTCTTTCCCAGCATCAGGGTCTTTTCCAGTGAGTCAGGCCTTCACATCAGGTGGCCAAGGTACTTGAGCTTCAGCCTCAGCATCAGTCTTTCCAATGAATTTTTCACTGGACCAGTGGTTTCTGATTAGTAGCATCCTCGTAGGTGCTTCCAGAAGTTCCAGTACCCATGCTCCCCTCCGGAACTACAGACTTATTACCCTTGGGCTGCGTTCCAGCGCACTGGAAACGTACGTGTATATGAGTCGTGAGCACACACCGTGCACACACATGCCAGATGTGTGCAGCACTGTCTTGTAAGGAGGGGGTGCATGAACAGATACATACAAATACAACCTCTGTGCCCGTTCCTTCCCCCGACTCTCCTTGACCCACTGAGTCATCATGGCTGCCCAGTGCCGGCACTCACAGCAGCATCTGGGAACACGAGCTGTAGCCCACACGGGCACCAGTGTGAGTGTCCATGGAACACACGGGCATCACTGTGCTGCCCACAGAGCTGGTGCTTCCTCACAAACCCTCAGACAGAGCAGGGCATGAAAGGCCATCTCGGGCGGCTCCAGCTGGCCGTGCGTGTGAGACACTGACGTTTCAGACGGTCGCTGGGGTCAAGGCTGCGGCTAGAAAATGTTGAAACATCCTCGGGAAGGAAGCTCCCCAGAAGCTATTTGCAGAGGTGATGGTGCCTGGTGACGTCCCGGCTCCTCCTGTATTCCTCCAGCACAACTCGATGTGGATAAATGTGTGTGAGTCGCTCAGTCGTGTCTGACTCTTTGTGACCCCGTGGACTGTAGCCCGCCAGGCTCCTCTGTCCATGGGATTCTCCAGGCAAGAGTACTGGGCTGGGCTGCCATTTCCTTCTCCAGGGGATCTTCCCGACTCAGGAATCAAACCCGGGTCTCTCACACTACAGGCAGATTTCTTACCATCCGAGCCCCCAGGGAAGCTCGACGTGGATAAAATGGGACCCGTTTTCCCAATAAAGGGACCAACTGCATGTTCAACACTTTACTCCACTCCAGCCCAGGGCTGGCCCAGGGCAGGGCTCAGAAATAAAATGCAGGACGACGCCTCCACCGACAGCAGCTTTGGGCAGCCCAGTTTCCTCTGCTGTCCTCCAAAGTGTCCCTTGCTTCAAGAAGCCTATAAAAACCTACTGTTCCACTTCATTTTTATATTCACCACCCCCCCCATTTTCCCTGAATTCATCTTTTTTCATGAATAGCACCATTATATTCTGCTTCCCAAGTGTAGCCCCATTATAATTCCCTGTAAGTTCATGAAAGATTGGCTCTGCTTGAGACCCACAATCAGACATGATATCAAAAGAGTCATTAGAATATTTTCCAGGAAAAGAGGAAATGGTCAACTTTTAATTCTCTGTATCAGTGTTCCAGAGTAGTGGAGGAAATAATTTGAAACAGCTGAAAGACCAAAAAAAAAAAAAAATTTCCTTTTGCTTTTATTTTTAAACTCTGGGAATTGACACAGATGTGAACTTTCCTAGTTTTTATTCTCATTTATCTCAGTTTTAGGTGGAAAGGTAGTTCAGAAGGACCTGAGTACAGGGAAAGTCGGACTGCGTTGCTAACAGCGGTTAATAATATTCTTATTTTTGCAACGCACGGTAGAAGTGAACACAAGGCAAGGGACAGACAGACGGACGGTCCAGGCCCCTGAGTCCCAGGCTCAGTCCCTTCCTCCCTGCTCAGCTGAGGACAGGGCTCGTGGGCCGGCTCACGCAGAGTTGGCCCTAGGAGGCAGAGGGGCCCAGTTCTCGGAAGAGGGTGTTTCAGCATCCTTCCTGAGGCCTTTCCCCTTGTATGAAACTTCTTTCGACACCACTGAGACTAAGCTTTATATGAAAGCTTGCACTCTCATTTTTCTTAACGTTTAGCATTTTCTCATCTACTAGAGGCTCTTCCTGAACAAAACATCTGCAATATGTCGGCTGCATCATAGTTGTTCCTAAGCCATCACTTTGCTGACAAAGGTCCGTCTAGTCAACGCTATGCTTTTCCAGTGGTCATGTACAGATGTGAGAGCTGGACCATAAAGAAGGCTGAGCACCGAAGAATTGATGCTTTTGAACTGCGGTGCTGGAGAAGACTCTTCAGAGTCCCTTGGACTGCAAGGAGATCCAACCAGTCCATCTTAAAGGAAATCAGTCCTGAATATTCATGGGAAGGAAGGCTGCTGAAGCTGAAGCTTCCATACTCTGGCCACCTGATGGGAAGAGCCAACCCATTGGAAAAGACCCTGATGCTGGGAAAGATTGAAGGCAGGAGAAAGGGGTGGTAGAGGATGAGATGGTTGGATGGCATCACCAGCTCAATGGACTTGAGTTTGAGTGAGCTCCGGGAGATGGTGAAGGACAGGGAGGCCTGGGATGCCACAGTCCATGGGGCTGCAAAGAGTCGGACGCGACTGAGCGACTGAAGGACAGCAGCGCGCGCTAGTCACCGTGAGCATGGCCGCAGCGCTCTGCACGGAACCTCCCCAGGTTCCCAGGCTGCGCATCTACGCCAGAAGGAGCGAACCTGTTCATCCCGCGAGCATCTCCAGGGAGCGAGCTGTGAGCACGATGGGCACAGAGAAATGAAGCACTCCTCACCTCGGGAGCGGAAGCCAGCTCCCAAGCGTGAAACCTGGATTCTACTCGCACCGAAAATGTGCGTGCACAGAACGCGGCCACGGGCCTCCCCGGTCCCACAGGTCACGACTCTGGGGGTCTAAAGGAAGTTTTCCGAACAGAACCGGGGACGCAATGCAAGTGCCTCCAGACGAGGCACTAACTGGGGCAATAACGCTCCTGAAGGCTGAGATGCAGGCCACGCCCGGTGACTGAGCAACAAACACACCCGCAAACAAGAGCTGCAGAAGCTAGGTCTCTCTTTGAGGGTCAAAGTCCAGTGCTGGCCCCTGACACGCTCTCAGGAAGGCCCACCCCACAGCTCAACCTAACAGCATATGCTACTCAGCTCCAAAAATAGCACTGAAGTCTGCATTTGCGGCAGAAGCATTTACGAGCCTCCGCTCTGGGCGGGCCGTGGGCTCGGCACTTTGGGGACACACATTTAACGTGCCATGCTCCCCAGGCTCGGAAAGCTGACGCTGTCCTGGGGCTGGTCAGAGCCAGGGGAGTGGGCAGGGGAGGGGGCCACCACCCCCTTAGTTTCCCAGCCTCAGCTTCCTCGTCTGTAACGGGGGGGTCCATTACCTCTTCCCACACAGAGGGAGGTATCATGAGGCAAGGGCCGTCGGGCACTTAGCCCAGGGTTGAGCGCAGATACGACTTTGACGCCATTGCATCTTAACCATTACGTGCAACCACCACTTACGACAAAGCAGATGTGACTGTCTAAGGGCCTTAATAAAAGTGCAGACAACTGGCAAGGAATTCAGATGTGGGAGCAATCATGTCACAATGAACAAGCATCCTGTATGGGTGTTACATGCCCAAGGCGTCCACGGGTAGATAGAGTTCTCCAGGCAGGGGAGAGCGACCTTCAGACCCAGGAGGGGTCACTGACCGTCGGCAGGAGCCGGGGAAGCGCTGGGGACTGGGGAGAAGTTGGGTCTCATTTGCTGGGGCATCCACGGCTCCCAGGGAGCAGGCTTGCCCGGGGGCTGGGGCTGGTTGAGACTTTCAAGACAAGAAAATGTACTTCCTGTGTCTGGCCTCGGAATTGTTAGGACGAATTTCCCTTTAAGGAGCACAGCTAGGGAAGTGCGGAGGGCTGTGCCGGTGATCTCCTGGGAGCAGGTGATCAGGGTCTCCAGGGAAAAGGGAGGCGCTGCTGGAGGAGGAGAGCACCCTGCCCGCGGCCCCGGGGAGCGTGCTGTCACCAGAGGTGGGGTCCACCTGCAGCATCGCAGTCAACACCCATCCTAGAGCAGGTAGGAGACGTTTGGAGGAGAAAAGTGCTTCCAAACGCCGTCCCCTCTGCAGAGAGTTAGAGGAGAGTTGGGTGTGGAGAGAGGGGACCCGACGTGTGTGCAGGTGCAGGGACGCCCCCTCTCTCGGGAAGGGGAGAGACTCAGCCACTCCCAGTCTCGAGGCCCTGGGCTCAGTCACGGGGGCTGGACCTGGGGTGGGGGTCAGGGCTGCGACCGGGCGAGGAAAGGCGGTGTGTTGTCCGGGTGCCGAGAGGATCTTACGAACAAAAGATAAACAGCTGTCTTTCTGTGATGGCGTGAAGTACATTTCAGCCCCGGGATGGGGGGTAAGGCAGAAGGAAGTGGACGGTTGCCATGGAGACACACTTCCCAACGAAGCAGCAGGGGCCACTGGATGGCAGCCGCAGCCTGGAGCGGCCACAGTCGGGGGGAGTGTGGGCACAGCTGGTGCGGGGGCGGGGGGTCTTCTCTGACTCCCAGGAGTATTTCTGAGGGTGATGGGTAGACCCCAGGCGCACCTACAATCTCCTCCACCCTCTCCCTTGGGACACATCCTTTCCAGAAATGAGTCTTGTTGGCTCCTACGAGAACCCCAGCACCTCTCACACCCACTATCTTGCTGGCTCAGAAACAGGACTTACGTAACTACTGTTGGAATCTGCGCTTCTGGAAATACCACTGTGTTCAGGTAGCGACGAACTTCAACGGAGCCCAGCTACAGACTTCACTGTTGCTGGAAGTAAGGACTCAACTGAAAACACTGCTGAAGTAAGGAAACACTGCAGGCCAGCCACGCCGGACCCCAGGGGACGCCGGACGAGTCACTGCTCACCTTTCACGACATCTCTCTTAAGCACAGCAAAATACGGTCCAAACAGAAAAACCATCTTTTAAAATAGAAACACTTTTATTTTATTAAAAGTGAATGTGTCAGAAGATTGGGTAGACCCATATCTCTGTGAGCCCAACTTTTCTTGCTTTCTATCTGCTAGCGCTTTCCTTAAGAACACCATCGACATTTAACACTCCACAATCAACACTCAAACCTAGGAGGACAGAGAGCAGGCGGTGCAACAGTGCTGCGTGAGAAAGCTCTCTGCAGCAGGCACCGCCACGCTGATTCCACAACGGCGACGACAGCGCTGGCTTGCCATGTCCTCGCCGCCCCTGTGCTCCTGGCTTACTTCTCTCAGCATTTGAATCGTAATCTAAATCTGATTAAAGGTGAGTCAGGCCTGGAAATTTTTTCCTATGACACTTTCTATGACACGATAGTCCAGTAAGCTATTTTGGGAATTGTACAATCTAATTTTTTTATTAACAATGTTTAAATTGAAATATAGTTGATTTACGATGTGTTAGTTCTACCTGTACAGCCAAGTGACTTAGTTACACACAAGTTGACTAAACGGACAACCTAAGAGAGAGGGACACATTTTTATAGGACGAGGTAGGGATAAAAAACATGAATAAACCAATCATCAGTGCAGAGATTAAATCAGGTATTTAAAAGCTCCCAACAGAAAGTCCAGGACCAGACGGCTTCACAGGTGAATTCCACCAAGCATTTACAGAAGAGTGAACACCTATCCTCTGAAGCTATTCCAAAAAGTTGCAGAGGAAGAAACATTTCTGAACTCATTTCTGAACTTATGAGGCCACCACCACCCCGATACCAAAACCAGACAATGATATCATAAAAAAGAAAACTACAGGCTAATATCACTGATGAACACAGACCCAAAAATCCTCAAGAAAATACCAATCCCAAAATACATGAAAAGGATCATACACCATGATCAAGTCGGACTTACCCCAGGGAAGCAAGGACTTTCCCATATCTACAAATCAATGTGATACACCAACCAGCAAACTAAAGAATAAGAACCATATGACCATCTCAACAGGTGCAAAAAAACCTTTCAATAAAATTCGACAGGCGTTTATGATAAAAACTCCCCAGGAAGTGGGCATAGAGGGAACATACCCTGAGCATAATAAAAGACATATATGGCAGGCTTACAGCCAACATCATATTCAATGGTGAAAAGCTGAAAGCATTCCCTCTAAGATCAGGAACAAGATAAGGATGCCCACTCTTGCCATTTTTATTCAACACAGGTTTGGAAGTCCTAGCCACAGCAATAAGAAAAAGGTATCACAGAATTTTAAAGATGAACCTGGGTTCTGAAGAGAGTTTGTGTAAGTTCTAACATCCATGTCAATGCCTACTGGTGAAGTATACGTAATATGCAGGGGCTTAGAAAACTTTTCGTGGCTTGATATTGCTAATATATTCCAGACCGTACAATAAAGCAAGAAAGAAAAGGCGCAAGGACTAGAAAGGAAGATGTGAAGCCATCATCTGCCGAGAACACCACTGCATCTCTGGGAAACAATTAATGGGTGGGCTTGGGCAAGCGCTAACCATAAAAAGATGGTGAAACTGGCTTAGATTAAAATTTGAGGTGCTGGCTCATCAGAGGATTCCGTTTGGAGAGAACCACAGAGTGGTTCAAAGTACTTCTAACACATGTAACCAAACACAGGCTTGCTTTTAGAGTAAAGAGCTCCAGTCAGGACAAACATTTTCTCCTAATTTTCAGGAGAAAATTAGGCACAGTTCTCACATCCATGATCACAGGAGAGAATAACCAAACGGCCAGTAAATACACACGAATCTGCCTGACCTCATCAGTAATCAGGGAAGCATAAATACTGGGGGAGTAAATATGAGATATCGAATTCTTCTGTTGGTTGCTTTGAATTAGTTCTTGGAATCTTGCCTCATCCCTACTACCGCCCTTAGTCTTAGAGCTCTGTGGCTGTAAGCAGTCTGAATCTGAGAGCTGCTGGGCACATCCCTGCCCACCCTCTCCTCACCACGCCAATCAGGGTCTGATGAAGGAGGGTGGGGCGTGAGTTTGGGTGGGTCAAGGCGCTCCAGCCCCACAGATTGCCCAGTTGTGGCCTTGCCCACCATTGACAAGTAGGGAAAATTATGACTTGCCCTTCTTTTCAACAACATGGAAAGCTTGAAGATGAGTAAGATGCAAAATTGCTGCAGAAAAAAAAATTATTGTGGAGACTTTGGGTAGGTCTGCTATCGCTCAGGTCAGCTTGTTCTTGCCACCGCTTTGAGCAACAAGAAGGTGAACCCCAAAGGAACAGGGGACTCTGCAGTTCAGCTGTCTTACGTCAGCAGCTTCAGGCTTGTTGTGGCCTGCCGTTATCACATGGGGTTTTCAGCACATTTTAGGTCCAGTATACAGTGTTGAGCTGACCTTTGGAGGATGATTTAAGAGCTTTGGGATCTTTCTAGAAGAAAACAGTATCAGTACAGTTCCTTTGGTAAACGGCTATATGGAAAGAAAAAAACTTTACTGACTCCAAGACCATCTGCATACCAGGGACGACTGAAATAGCATTTGGACGAGGAGCTGCTTAACGGAGAGGTGAAGAAGGTGTAAGACACACTGTGGAGGAACGCAGGCATGGAAGACTCCAAGGCAGCCTAATGGCCTGATTACCAAGTTATGTAGGGAAGAAAGCAGTCAGCCAAAATAGGTCAAGACAGGCAGCCCTGCAGCCAGTCCCTGGGAGAAAACTCGTCTTAATTGCTGTTTTGGAAACTAATTGCTCTCAGGAAAAGCATCGAACAGGAGGCCTTTAATTCAAAGGAACAGGGCCAAGTATTCCAGCTCTACGGTACCCAGAGGGTATAGCATCCATCCATCCACCACGGTCAAACAGGACCACGCGGCTCAGAGCAGGCTTCAGGGCGGAGGTGGATGGCCAGGGCCGGAAACCCGGGCAAACAAAGAGATGCGGTTTGCTTTGAACCAAACGAGAATCCCAGAGATACTGGCCCGAGATGGTTTCAGGCGATTCTCGGCGTTGCCCAGATGAACTCTGAACGAGCAGATGCGGAGTCTCAAAAGATTTCAGGGGATTTGGCCCAATCAAGCTGGCACAGTGGCTGGGAAGGGCTCTGCGGGGTATTGTTCCTGCCCCGACCCCCGCCTGCAACACCTCCCAGCTTCATTCCAACTCGCCACCCACGTCCACAGCGAGCCACCCAAGTCAAACAGCGCGTTGCAGCAGTATCTTTCCACCCTCGGCCCAACGCCGCAGCCCCTTCTAAACGCTGACACGCCAGTTGTCTGCTTAGTGACCGTTATAATACTGAAAATTCCTTTATTTAGCTTGCTTGAGGGAAGTCAAGCAGCCAGTGCCATCCGCAGTTAAAGGGGCCATGGAGAGCCTTGAAATCTTTCGTGGCAACACACAGCACCCATCTACTTCAGAAGAAAATCCTTATAGGGCTCCCCAGTCCTGAAAAAGCACAATGTGTATTTATAACAAAACAAAACACACACCGCGTGGGTCTGGCAAGTTGCAGCCATATCCTGAGTGCCTTCACCACCCTCGGGTCCGCCATCAGGAGATGAAAAGCTGGCCTCGTAAGACACCCTTTGGTGCTGGTTGCAGACTCCTCCTCTGCTCACGATGGAATTACGCGCTTTGCTGGGGTAGGGACAGGAAACGGCTGAGTGCGACTGCTCTCTTTCCCTATCGCCGTCACGGTGGTCCTAACCATCCCTCTCTTTCTTTCCTGGGGTGACTGGGAATACCAAGTGGGAATGTCCACTGAGCTGCACGAATGTGGAACAACCGCCTGGGACCAGCCCTTCGAGAAAAAAAGAGGACCTGATGTCAGCTCCGTCACAACCTAGGGGTGTGAGCGTGTCACCGAATCCCTGCGCCTCAGCTGTAAGCAGGCCGGCTGCGCCCGGTCTGTTCACAAGGCTGCGGTGAGGGCTCACCGAGAGCCTGGCTGTGAAAGACCAGCGAGAAATGCGTCAGATCAGGACCAGGGGCGCGCGGGCAGGGCGCGCCTGCAGCACCCAGGGACGCTGCGGGGGAGCCCCCTCCAGAGACCACGGTTTCGGCCTCGCTGATCCCCTTCTGTGCGTGCTCTCTTCAGAACCACCTGCCCTCCCCTTCCCCTTCCCCCTGCTTCTCCCTTTCGTCCAGGACTTGTAAGAAAGCCCTGGGGATGTTAGGAGTCTCGTCTCAGCCTTCTGGATTCTCCAAGACAGGTATTCTCAGGAATTTAGGCTTTCTAGCGTCAAGAAATCAAAACCCGAGTTGACTCCAGGTGGTGTCCGTGATGGGGATTGCTCTTGGAGGGGTACAGAGTGATGAAAGAGCCCACGTCGCGCCTTACACCCCTTTAAATTTAGAATCGCTTTCAGACCCCTGGCATTTGGAAAACGGAATACCCCAGGGACTGAAGCAACATTAGAACTGACCTGATCAAAGGTCTAGACTTCCTGCATTTAACTTACTTCTGCATTCTGTCCAGATGAGCCTGTTGCTTTAATCTCTTGACTTGGTTATGGACGTCTAATACATTGTGCTGAAATAGAAGAGTTTATGCTTGCCGTAGTTTATGGGACCTCAATGGAGCAGGCGCTTTGTCCCATGATGTACTCCTCTGAAGATCAACGGTTTGGACTGGGTAGAATGTTCTGTTTACCATTTCCAAAACAAGCTTTCAGAAACAGTGAATCATGTAATTTACTAAAAAATGATCTAATATATAAAATGACCTAATCAGTGAAATTAGATGACAGCATTCTTTTACCAAGGCTGGCACTGGGCGAGGGCTCGGGTTCACGATTCTACCAGGACCTAGCTGTGTGGTTACAGGCTGGTATCTGTACCTCTCTGGGCCCCAAACTTATCTTTAGGAGAAGTTTGGACTAACTGATTCCTAAAGTCTTACCTGTCTCTGACCTTTGACACCTAGGATGACTCCCTTCACAAGGAAAAGTCTTACCTGTCTCTGACCTTTGACACCTTTCCTTCACAAGGAAAATGCCCTCATATGTCATGTTTGATAGGGTACAATCATCGAATTCAACATGGTGTTAGCACACTGAATTAAACCTGTCTGTACCTTCAATTTCTTCTGAAAGCCCAGTGCTTTATCTTCATATTTCGTGAAAGAAAGGAACGGAATAAAGATAATTAAATGCTGACTAGGCAAGTCTCCACTTATACTGCTTTTGTTTCACTGAACTGTATTGGCCCAGTTTGGCTCTTCCTCAAACTACAGTGAAAATTTGGACTAATTTTATTTAATGGAGCAGCATTAGATTGAACAGGAAAAAATATCTGAACTGAGGAATTTTGGAAAGATAAACAAAATTTTACAGATTTGGAAAAAAAGAAACAAGTCAACAATCCAGCTAAGAGGTCCTGGTCATCACACAGAGGTTCTTTAGGATGGTTTAAACAAACTGATAGCACTTATCAGAATAAGGGCTTCTCTGGTGGTACAGCCAGTAAAAGTCTGCCTGCAATGCAGGAGTCCCGGGTTCCACCCCTGGGCCAGGACGATCCCTTGGAGAAGGGAATGGCAACTCACTGCAGTATTCTTGCCTGGACACTCCCATGGATAGATTGTGCAGGTAAATGAGTGCTCCAGAAGTGCCTGGAGATTTGTTTTCTTAAGTGGGTTAAGGATCTTCCAATTAACTTTTTCAGACTATCCATATTAACTGAAAACTTCTTGTCTATAATTCACTGAAGACAAAGTCATAATTATTAGTCTAGGTGAAGGAGGTTTATGGTACACAATTTATAGTTTTTAATTCTACCATCACTTAACAACCACTTAAAATATTGACTCTGTTTCATAAGTAACATTGTAGGGAAATGTTACAAAAATCTATTTAGACTTCACTCAGTCTATGGGAAAATAATAATTTTGGTATATGTGGCTGGGAAAAGCAGTTTACGCTCACAATTTTGTTTTAAAGGGTAAATTTTTAAAAGATGACGGCCAAGAGGGCAAATGTCCCTAGGAGCCAGCGCCTTAACTAATGATGGAAACAAAATTAGCTGGGATTGGGTCACAGTAGGGGAACTATTTCTCTAGGGGGGGCGGTTAACGCTCCAGTGACACCCACAGAATGAATTCCTCTCTTGAAACAACAAGAGCCAATGACTCCAAGCTGAATTTCTTTGTTTTTCATTCCAACACCCCATCTCCAGCTCCTCACTATAAAAAAATGTGCCTAAAAAACAAATAACCGACAAGGACCTACTGTACAGCACGGGGAACTCTGCTCAATATTCTGTGGTCTCCTGTGTGGGGCAGAGTCTGGAGAAGCAGAGGTGTCTCTATATGCGTAAAAGCCTCCCTCGTGGCTCAGACGGTAAAGCATCTGCCTGCAGTACAGGAGAGTCAGGTTTGATCCCTGAGTTGGGAAGATCCCCTGGAGGAGGAAAGAACGACCCACTCCAGTATTCTTGTCTGGAGAATTCCATAGACAGAGGAGCCTGGCAGGCTACAGTCCATGGGGTCACAAAGGACATGACTGAGCAACAAACACATATGTATAAAAGAAACACAAACTGTGACGTTAAAAATGCCTGGGGCTATTTGAGAGGACCATTCTAAGGCATTCTCGGTTCTTTGTCTCTTATTGGCAAGAATGAAATAAATGCAGGATGTGGGGCCATTCTGACTCTGAGATGGACTGGCCAGGATGCTGGCTGGGTGGTGCTTTCTGGATGGACTCCAGTGTGGTCAGGGACGTGGCGAGAAGTGCCTTCACTATGCAGAGTGGAAGGCTGTGTGTGCTGAGCCCTGGGCGGGGGTGGGGTGTGAGTCCCGGAAGCTGGCCGGTGCGGGGAGGTGAACTAGCCCATGAAGAGTGGCTGCTGAAGCCGAGACACGGTTGCCACGAACCCTCCTGATGGAACCCACCAAGACTGAAACGGGGGTGCCTGGGGAGAGAGGCCCTCTGTGGCTGGGAGGCCCCAGTGCGGGGATAGTGAATGCGTGCGTCTTGGAAAGGCACAGGGGTCTGAAGCTGAGGCTCTGAAAGTGACTATGGGAAACTGTCTTCAGCTTCTGGGGGCCAGCGGGGGTCTACAGTGAACAGGACTTCACCAACAGCCCAAGCTTGGAATCTGTCCATGGTCAGCCTGTTCTGGGCACAGAGGGCTCAGCTTGTTCAGCTGGCTTGTGAGCTGCCATCTGAGGCTGCAGGTTTCATTTGCAAGCAAGAGCTCAGCAATGAAGCGAAGACCCTGTGGTCCTCATGTTGCCACAAAGATTAATTAACAGAGTAGGAATCAAGACGCTGGATGTAGATGGAGGTCTGGGACATTTCCCCAGGGCCAGAGTCACTCGGGGAGCAGCTGGATGCCACATGGGACGGGGAAGAGCCTGAGAAGGGGCCCGTGTGAATGGGGTCGGTGAGAACTCAAGTAACCAATGTCCATGAACAGCCGACCTGAGACACGTCCTGGAACTGAGCACGCTGGGGACACTGGAGGAGTCTCTCTCCACTGAAAAGCCTCTGGAGCTCCTGCAGAGGCTCCATGACTCGGGGTGCAGAGGGACCCGGAGGGGGCACTGTCCCCAGGGACAGTGACAAGCAGGGACCTGGTCAAGATCAAGGGGTCACTGGTTGAGTTTGGAGGAAAGAACAGTAATCATGGCACCTCCGTCTTTCTGTTAGTTGCTCAATTGTGCCTGACTTTTTGCAACCCCATGGACTGCAGCCCACCAGGCTTCTCGGTCCATGGGATCTTCCAGGCAAGGATACTGGAGTGGTTTGCCGTTTCCTTCTCTAGGGAATCACAGCACCTGTGGGGGTGTCTCTTCTACACCAGACACTTTATGTTTCTTACAGGATTCAGTCCTTTTAACAACTAGCTGAGAGGGGGTTATAAGTTCATTTTGTAGAGAAGGAGAACAACGCCTTGAGGAGCTAAAGATCTCAGCCAAGGTCACAGGTGAGGCCGAGGCCCCTCACCTCTGGGGGTGGGCAGGTGTCACCTGGGCTCTAAGCAGACGACTTAGAATGAAGCTCTGGGAGGGGACACCTGGCCCTCCTCCTCCACCACATGCAAAGTACAAATTCTGTACCTCGAAGGAGATAGGAGATCCTTCAGGAATAGAGTCTCAAGGGCAGATGAAGATGCGCTCGGGGACCACGTGATCAAGTCCACAGGAAGGACCTTCCCACAGCTGCATGGCCTCAGTGACTGCACAGATCAAGGGTTCTCTACCTTCATTCACTCATCTTTCAAAGTGATTTCCTTTGCAGACATCTGCCTGACAGGTCTGCCTGCTTAATCTCTGCTTGTATCGCTAATATATGCTTGTTCTACATGGAATTTTCCAAAGGACTCTGCCGGACAGATGCTTTCACTAGAGACGGTCAGACGCATGACTGACCATCACTGGGGGAGATCAAGTGTCATTCCATGAGGAACAGAGCTCCTTGAACAGTTCAGAGAGACAAGAGGCTGGAGAGGGTGTGCTGCCAATGTGATTTCAACAGGAAACAGGCTTCAAGTAAACCCTCTGTGACGCAAGAGTGCTGTTTTCTGTTTTTAACACTTGACTCTAAACAGTTACACTGAAATGTGCTGACTTTTGATCAGTATGTACACTCATTGCTTTAAACTGTTCAAACGATGATGAGCTGAGGTTGATGGTGTTAAAAAGACCTTTTTTTTAAAGTCAGGGATAGATGTGTTTCCATGAAATAGGCCACGATGCCCCCTCTCCTGGCCCCTTCCCTCCCCACAAAGGCTGTTTTTGCAGCACTCAGGGTCAAACTCGCTCCCAGGCAGGACGTGACCCCAGAGGCCTCAGCCAGCCCTACGTGTCAAAAGATAAAACGCTTTGCAAAGAGAGAAATTCCTTAACTCTCTCAGAGAACAGAGGATGAAAACTATCTTTCTTTTATCCATGGCTTTCCAAAAACTGCCTGTGCAAGCAAGCGAGTGGAGCGCGTTTCTGTTTTTATTGCCACGCGTTAGAAACTGGCAGGACCTTTTAGAGGCAAGGGGGCCTGGCTGCACATTCTCCTGATGGGGAGCAAGTGGCAAACAGGCCCAGTGAAGAGTCTCAGGACCCTGGAGACAGCTGTCTAAGACTTGCTACTCAAACTGCGGTCCCTGAATCAGCAGCAGCGCATCACCTGGGAGTGGGTTAGAAACGCAGGGTCCCAGGCCCGGCCCAGACCACCGAGCGTGAATCTGCAGAGTCTGCCCAGCCCTGCTCTGGCCCGGCTCCTCCGACTCCAGCCGGGATCTCAGAGCAGCATTCCACGAGCTTTCTGTGGACTCCATGTCAGGGACCGACATTTCCAGGGGAGGGGGACTTCCCGGGCATGTCCCCTGCCCCCATCAGCCTCTCAATCCCGGGCCCAGTGGGGAGGCGGTCATGGGGCCAAGTTCAGTTATCACTTTGATTGATAAGCGGGGGTCTGAGTGATGCCCTCCTCCCAATCTACTGGACCGTGTGGTTGGTTCCCTTTCCACATTCTTACCCTCGACAGAGCTTCCAGAAGCATAAAGGAGGCCATTAGCCAACCATCTCTGCCCCGAAGAAAAAGCCCAGCTCAGCCCGCAGCCCTCGCTGGCCGACTGCGTGCCAGGAGACAGCTGGCACTCTGTCTTGCAGAGGAAGCATATTTTGCGTTAGTTTGCCTTTGCAGATAAGCCGACGTCTGTCCACCCCAGTAGTTTTCATGCAGCAGTTCAAATCGAGTGGAGCCGCCGAGAGGGGAGCGCGCGTCACGGCTGCAGGTGCACGCTTCAGACGGACGTGCCCTTGGCCCTGAGCTGGGTGACCTGTGCTGGGGTTCTGAGCAAAAAGTCCTCAAAACACTGGGCATCGGTTCTGACCAGGACTCCTGCCTCCCCCCGCCTTGCTGCACTCCTGTGGCGTCTGGCTGGGCTGTGAGTCAGATCCCAGCCCCCACGCTTGACCTCACTGGGCACTAGGCACCAGGCACCCGTGACTATGTCCCTGCAGCACACGGGGCCCACGCTCAGGTTCGGCAGAGGGCAAGTGCCCCTTCCTTGGGAGTTTTCTCAGGCCCTCTGCCTGCGCCACCCCCCACCCCCACCCCACCCACGGGCTCAGAGGAGGCAGGTAAAGCCACGCTTTTGTCTGACTTCCCCTCTGCTTCCCTGAACCTCACTCGTGTAAACCCTGCGACTTGTCATTTCAGAGGAGCAAGTATTAGAGAGACATGGTCAACACCACTAACGTGCAAGAAGAAAAAAAGCCACAGCAAAATGGGTGCCAGGCAACCTGGGGGCACCTTGTGCCAACACGCAATATGGTCCCCAGCAGGTGGCTGCTTCTGGGACCACCCCTTCGTCTGGGTGCTGGGTCACAGCCTCCTGACCGGTCCCACCCAGAGAGTGCAGAGGAGATGATCTGAGCAGCCGGCGAGCCTCAGACGAGCCTGTCTCTGGGCTCCTAAACAGTGATGTGGCCACAGGCCCTCAAACTCCACCCCAGAATTCCCAGGGATCAGCCTCGGGTTTTCACTGAACCCACACCCTTGTCTGTTCGCGTCTCTCAGAGCGAGAGACCCACATTGCGGGCACAGAGCTCGGGCTCAAGCGTGCCAGAGACGGGGAGCCCGCAGGACTCACTCTATCCGGGAGTGATCAACACAGTCCGGAAACCAAGACCCACTTCCAGAGGGACACATTGAGCCACGCAGAAGGGGAAAGACCAGTCTCAGAGACCCAAGTACAGAAGCTGGGCCCACGTGCTTCTTCTAAACTTGACACGAACCACTGAAACCCATCAGCCAACAAAACAGAACTGAACTGTAAAACAATGCCTAGAAAAGTACAGGAATATTATTCAGCCTCAAAAAGGAAGGAAATTCTGACACAGGCTACAGCATGTTTGAAACGTCGAGACATTATGTTAAATGAGATCAGCCAGACACGAAGAGACAAATACTCTATGATTCTACCAAAACAAGGTGCCTAAAACAAGCAAACTCAGAGAAATAGAGACCAGAGCTGGCCAGGGGCTGAGTGAGGGGAGGCAGGAAGGAGCTCCTGCTCAGAGGGACAGAGCTTCGCTTTGGGATGATGAAGCAAGTTCTGGAAATCAGGCAGACTGTGCAACAATCTAAATGCTCTCAAAGCTTCTGAACGGCACACTTGAAAATGGTTAAGATGGTAAATTTCACGTCATGTGTGTTTTTATCACAGTTCTAAACAAGCAGACAAGCAGCATAGGTTTGCACTAGACAGAAACACAAGAGGCCTGTGGGCTCACTAATGAGAGCATTTACAAGAGCTTAGTTCACAAACACTACGTGTGCAGTGTATGTGATGTATGAGTCACGTGTCAAGGTTTTGTTTATTTTTGGGAAATTTATCTAATTTTTAACATATGAAATGCTTAGCAAGAATGAAGAGCTAAGACAACTTTTCAATGTGAGGAGTTAAAAAAACAAAAAAACAACTCATGGAGCCTGCCTTTTTCCTATGTTTACCCTTAGAGACTTTAGTTAATTAAACCCAAGGAGGAAGAAAAACCAACAGGAAGGCAAAAATGTCAGCAGAATAAACAGCCTTAGTCTTCTGTCCTCACTCACGAACTAGGAGGATCAAGATTTTGTCAAAGGAACTGTGAAAAGGAGACAGACAATTCTACAACTGGATGAAATGTAGGTATGGATGTGTGTGTGTGTGTGTGTGTGTTGTGTGTGTGTGTGTGTGTATGTTCAGAGACTCAGTCGTGTCTGAGTCTTTGCAACCCCATGGACTGTACCTGCCAGCCTCCTCTGTCCATGGGATTCTCTAGGCAAGAATACTGGAGTGGGTTGCCATGCCCTCCTGCAGGGGATCTTCCCGACCCGGGGATGGAACCTGCGTCTCCCGCACTGCAGGCGGATTTTTTTACCACTGACCCACCTGGGTGGGAAGCACCGTACAGACGTATAGCCGCTCTTAAACAAATTGCCTTTCTTTTGGGACACTGCGCTGGCTTTGCTCTCACTTTACTGCACACAGAACGGGTGGCCCAGGTTTGACTCTGCTTGCGGAACAAGCCTTTCTAAATTTGAAGCATCACTGTGGTGCAGACAGACATTCCCTATTCTGGAACTTCTAGACAGGAGTCAAGGCGCGTCTGAACTGCTTTTACTTCCTAATTAAGGAATTTTGGGTCTTAAAAAAAATCCAGAGTGAGCATGACTAACCTTACTTCCTTCCCCCTCTGGAGTAAAGTAATTCCTTTATTTCTAGAACATGACATTCCAATTTCTAGAGAACAAACCGCTCCCATTGAAAAGCAAAGAAATTCCTCACCAATTACAGTGCAGGAGCTCAGGACCACCCACCGATCACAGTTCAGGGGCTGAGGCTCATCCACCAATCACAGCTCAGGAGCTCAGGCTCCCCCGCGAATCATAGGGCAGGAGCTCAGGCTCACGGACCAATCACAGCTCAAGGGCTCAAATGCGGTGCCAATCCAACCACAAGGCAGAGCCAGGTCCAAGGAGCGGGTCACCAGTGGCCAGAGGGGCCTTGGACCTCATACAGCAGGCTGTGCTTCAGGGCCCAGCGCCTGGGTCTGCGACTGGCCGATGGCTGAGCTTCCGTTTTAATCAAGAACAGATCTGACAACTGTATTTCTCCCTGGAAGCCACAGGAAATCCTTTAAGGCTTGGAAGGACTGCGTCGTCTCAAGCCCCCAGGGCCTGTTCATCCTTTGTGACGGTGGGAACCAGACCTGTTCCCTAACATCATTTCAAACACGGATGACTTCTGCCAAAATTGTCATTGTGGTTTTAAACTGTGCAGCATTTTAGAAATGGGAGGAAATTGAACGTGTTTGCTCTTTTGCAGTTTCACAAAAGCCAAGGCAGACAGCCCCCAGATCCCCGCACCGTGTGGCTTCACGAGCACAGCGCATTTCCTTTTCAAGTCTCTGACATTTCGATGTTCATAAACAGACATAAAAACTGATATCCACACACACTGGCATAAGGTATACAAATCATTTCAGGCAGTTTGCTGTGAACATTCCTTGTTTTGCATCGGGAAGGGGAGGCTGGGCCGTAAAAGCTGATGACTAAGATGAAGGAAATCCTGTCTGAGCTAAGATTGTCTTGGAGAGGAGGGGTGGGGCGGGGAGGGAAGCAGACAAACCTGGTGGGGGCTGGTAGGAAAGGAAGGTGGCTTTCAGACAGGAAAGGAGAGAGTCTCAGGCCCGTATTTGGACGGTCCAGACAGTTAGGACCGTGACCAAGTAAGGAAGAAAAGGATGGGGGTGACCGTCCCTCTGGGACTCCTCGCTGGACTCTTCCTGTCTGAGGCCCCCATGGGCCGTGCTCACCTGGGCGCTCCGGAGGAAACGGGCGGGTGTGTGTCCAGCTCACCTGACTGTGGGACCACGGCGTGAGCCAGCCCTGCTGATGCCTGTAGGCGAAGGCTGGGGGCGGCCTCTGCCCCTTAGAGGACCACATCCTCTCCTGAGGCCCTGGGTGTGTCTTCTGTGCCACGGTGCCAAACCAAGGCCTCTAGAGCTTTCCTGCTTTGTTAACTGATACTTGGATCTCAGAGTTCTTTGAACAACATGTTCTTTGTAAGTCTTTCCATTTGTTCTGGAAATAATTTAGTCACACCTTGACCTCACTTTAATTAAAATTAACATTCTTCGATTGGCAGGTGCTTTTCAACTTGGAAAATACAAACAGCCATCCAAAGGCTTTGGGAAGACGCCCCGGCACCCATCTCACCAAGTGGACGCACACGCAGTGGGGCCCAGGGGCCCAGCTCAGCCTCCTGGCCTTTCAGCTGCTCCCCCGAGGCAGGGTCTCAGTGTCCCGCGTGCCCGTCTGGGCAGGGATGCTCCTCTCCTCCGCCCTCCGGGCCACGCGCAGGGCACGTGTGCTGCAGCAGTGAGCCCACAGTAGCTCTTCTCCCCTCGAAAGTGGGGCCTCTGTGGGCTGCCCGCTCCCCCTGGACACTCCAGGTGGCATGTCTAACATACAAATTCCGTCAGATAGTCGGAAACGCCTACCCAAATGCATGTGTGTGCAGACACACACACACGTGCACATACTCAGAACACCCCCCTTCCACCGCTCTTGGCCTGTTCTCCTCGGGGACCCAGACCCGAGCCCACGAAGGACTGATGCACACGGCTTGCGAGTGGACATTATTCCTAGTCGAGTCAGGTCGTAAATGACCTCACCACGACTTGTGACATAGGTATCAACGTTCCTGTTTTATATTAATACAAAGAAAAGGAGACAGAGAAAGGAAAAGTGACCTTTTCTGGCCATGGGACTCCAACCCAGATGCTGCCATGCTCTTTAACAGCCCACGCCTGCCTACATGTAGGTGCGTGGGAACTCCGGTGAAAACATTAGGGCAGAGACACAGTGGCCAGGCAGACCCCCTGCAGGGAGCCTGGCACCGGCCCAGGAAAAATGCAGTCTGGCATCAGGTGGCTGCTGTCCGGGGGCCCCTGCACAGCCACGATAATTTAGGAGGGTCTCTTACCCCCCGGGGTTTCAGTAAATCTCTCTCCATGTCAGGACTCCCAGCTTTCCGACAGGCTCTCCATCTGCTCTGAGAGGATGCTGTGTTCGCACGGCCCCACCCCTGCATGGCTGCAGCACACTCATCTCCGCTGCTTGGGATTTTGAAAAGGACCCGGAGAAGGAGGGTTTGGGGACTCTGTCCTGCTCGGCTCCCCCGCCCGCTCCCGTGTCCTCCTCCGAGGGGCTTTCCTCTCGCAGCCTTTCTAGTCTCTGTCATCAGCGTTCACAAGCTGCTGGCCATCACACATACATGTCAGTCCCGCTGCAGAGGGACCCCAGAAAGATGCTCCCTAGAGGTCTGCCTGACGCCACCTATAGACAGTCATTCTCCTCCTGCCTGGGGAGTCCTCCAAGGGCCGTGTGCGTGTGTGTGTGTGTGTGTGTGTGTGTGTGTTTGAGAGTGTGAGTGTTCTATGTTATTTCTCCCTCTCATTTCCATATCTGTCTGTCCATCTCTACATGGGTTAGTTGCTCAGTCATGTCCGACCCTTTGAGACCCCAAGGACCGCAGCCCACCAGGCTCCTCTGTCCATGGAATTCTCCACGCAAGAATACTAAAGAGGGTAGCCATTCCCTTAGAAAGGGGATCTTCCTGACCCAGGGATTGAACCCGGGTCTCCTGCATTGCAGGC
This sequence comes from Ovis canadensis, assembly GCF_042477335.2. NCBI lineage: Eukaryota > Metazoa > Chordata > Mammalia > Artiodactyla > Bovidae > Ovis > Ovis canadensis. The sequence continues at coordinate 98,413,679 of NC_091254.1, read as the reverse complement.
AGACTCTTCCCCGTCTGAGCCAGCAGGGAGGCCCACCTGTCCATCCGCTATCATCTACCTGTCCGTCTGTCATCTTTCAATTCATCTATCATCCGCCCCTGTGTCTATCTCTCCATCTCTGCCAATCCTCTATACACCTATAATCATTTACCATCTATCTATATTCCAAATCCGGAGAAGGAAATGGCAACTCACTCCACTATTCTTGCCTGGAGAATCCCATGGACACAGGAGTCTGGCGAGTCCCAGTCCATAGGGTCGCGAAGAGTCAGACACGATTGGGCCACTAACAGGTCACTTATGTTCCACATAGATAACAATGTATGCATATACAAATGCTGCTGCTGAGTCGCTCAGCCGTGTCCGACTCTTTGTGACCCCGTGGACTGCAGCCCACCAGGCTCCTCCGTCCATGGGATTTTCCAGGCAAGAGCACTGGAGTGGGGTGCCATCACCTTCTCCAAACATACATATGTGCATTTTACAAACCCAACATTTTGCATGTTTCTATCTCTCTCAGTCATCTATCTACCTATAATCGTCTGCCTATATCCGAAGGCGATGGCACCCCACTCTAGTACTCTTGCCTGGAAAATCCCATGGATGGAGGAGCCTGGTGGGCTGCAGTCCATGGGGTCGCTGAGAGTCGGGCATGACTGAGCGACTTCACTTTCACTTTTCACTTTCATGCACTGGAGAAGGAAATGGCAACCCACTCCAGTGTTCTTGCCTGGAGAATCCCAGGGACGGGGGAGCCTGGCAGGCTGCTGTCTATGGGGTCGCACAGAATTGGACACGACTGAAGCGACTTAGCAGCAGCAGCATATCCCACGTAGATGACAACGTACACAGGTAACATACGTATGTACCTCTTACATATCCAACATTTTGCATATTTCGCGTGTGCACACACATACCCTGCGGCTCAGATCTGCTGCCCAGCACCACGGTGAGAGCAGGTTAGGGAACCAGCCGGTCCTGGGCTTCACTCCTTATTGCCCTTGATAAGTGCCCTAACCTGTGTGCCTCGGTCTGCACACCTGTTAGGCGGGGTGATCAGAACTGTGGGCTGGGATCCGTCTCTGGCACCAAACGGCTGTGTTCCTCCCGTGGGAGATTTTAGCTCCCCTGGGGTTCCGGAATGCTGGCAGCTTCCTTAGGGGCTACTCTGTCATAAGTTGATCTCGGGGGAGTCCACAGAGACCCTCGTGGGGGACCCCTCCTTTCCTCCAACCGGGAGGCAGGGACAGGGCGGGGGCAGAGGCGGGGAGGGCTGTGGGCCTGTCACCAGCGTCCCTCCTTCCATCAGTCTGCAGTTTCTGCCCAGCAGTTGCTCATCAGCTTTCTATTTTCCTAATGGACAAGCCAGAGTGGGGAGGCACCCGGGGAGCACGTGCCTTTGACCCTGTCCCGGAGCACAAGCCCTTCCCTCTGCTCACGGGGCCCACACCGCTGCACAAAGACAGACACACACGCAGAAGTGCTCGACACGCAGAAAAACACAGCATTATGTAATTCCCACCAGGTACCAGAAAATCAGCCTGTGTAATCCAACAACACAAATTCTTCCGTAATTCCCACATGGGAGATCACTGACCTGGGCAAAAGCAACAGAATAGGAATTTTAGGGGTGGGGCCGAAACAATCCCTCGGAAAAAATGCACATCTTTCACAGACAGATCAGCGGTTCCTTTATCAGCATGAACAGCTAGCTTCAGCCGGTGAGGGGCAGCATTTAATTGGGGGAAAAACCCACACGGACAACAACTGTATTTTAATCTAACCTTCCCTCGCTGCTCCGTGAGTGGTTTCCTCATCCAATAGGTCTGTTTCAGTACTTTCAACTCACCGCCCCTTCACTCATGTCCGGAACGGACCCTTCACTGGGTGCCGACCACGTTTCAGGCCCTGGCTTGTACGATGCCAGGCGAATCAGACCTGGAGGAAAGATGCTGAGAGCCCAATGCCTTGGGTTGCGGTGTCTGTCACTCCAGCGGAGGTAACTACACGGGTCAAGACAAACGCTTAATGTCTACGGAGGTTATGGACGATGATTTAAAATCCTGGCTTTCTAATGGTAATTTGGGCGGGGGGCACTTTAATTAGACTCTGAAAAAGGTCATTTCCCAGGGACAGATGTTCCAGCTGGACGTGGGATTCTGACATACACTACAAGGGGCCTCCGACTGGCCAGGGCAGGGTGTCCTTCACGTCATGGGGCTTCAGGCTGCTGCAGGGAGAGACAGGGTGTGGCAAAAGCTTCAACACAGAGCTGGCCAGGGCTGCTCTGCTCCTGGGGGTGGTGACAGGGGCGAAGTGCGAGCTGACCGCCACTGGCCACTGGCCATCCTTGCTCCTGGCCCGTGACTGCAGTAGCAGCTGTGGTCGCTTAATGACTGCTCCGAATTCCTCAGCCATGCAGGGGGCCTGTGTGGAAGGGGGCCTCGGGGATGCTGGACCTGCATTGCTGCTGTCCACCGAGTGTCTTAGATACGCAAGGAGGTGGGCGTGGGGCTCGCCTTTCCTCTACAGCCCCTGGGGACTCTGGCCTGACAAGCTGGTGAGCCAGAGGTGTGAGCATGGACAGCCCTCCTGGAAACGACACTGTCCTGCAAACCCACTGTGCCATCCCAAACTCAGCAAACACCCCTGAAACCACGTTTCCCTCCACCCTCCTCCTCCTGCCAGACGGGCGAGAAGAGGGAGGCCATTGTAGCTCAGCCCTGAGGCCCCTTGGAGATGCCGAGCTATGGAAGCTCCATGAAGACGCCTTTCCACCCCTTCCTGTTAAAGAACTCCACCCGCCGGGGGGACCAAAGCCCTTGCCCCTGGCAGGAGCCACTTCTGCTAGATTTCTGAAGATACAGAAGGGCCTTCTGTTTGCTTTCTCTATGAGAGCACAGCACAGGACATGATGCCCTCTCGCTGGTCCCTGGGGCACACTTGCTGCCTCTGCACCCGCTGTGCACCTGTCTGGACGAGGCACGCTTGGAGTGAGCAGTTCGTGACTTCTCAGTCAGCCCGTTCAGTCGCTCAGTCATGTCCAGCTCTTTGCCACCCCCTGGACTGCAGCATGCCAGGCTCCCCTGTCCATCACCATTTCCCGGAGCCTGTGCAAACTCGTGTCCGCAGGATTTTATTTTGAAATGAATGCTACTGGCCAAAAAGTTGCAAAGAGGGTTTGGAGTCCCCATTCAACCCTTCACCCAGACACAAGGATGCCATGTCAACGTCTCACATAACTTCAGCCCATTTGTGTCAAAACTAGAGGTTAACACGAGGGCATTCGCCAAATCACAGACTATCAGCATTGCTCCAGTTTTTCCTCCAGTGTCCTCTGTCTCTGCCCAGATCTGATTGAGGGCCGACACTGTGCTGAGAGGAGCACCGTCCTGACAGAAAACCCCTGGCTTCAGAGGCAGCTCGTGGAGGATGGTGGGTCACACCCGAACAGGACACCCACTATGGGGTGGGGCGGGGATAGGAGACTCCAACAGGGAGACTGATCCAGGCGCCTGAGGGCTTAGGATCCAGGGGGTGTGGCAGGGCTGCAGGCCCGTCCTTTGGAATTCCCTCCCTGACCACATGCACGGGGCTGAAGAAACCCAGAAAGGCTCCCTAGACACCTTCTAGTCCTCTTTCGTGCGGGTGTGAGCTAACCCGCTTCACTCGGGTCCAACTCTTATGAGCTGTGGCCCCATGAGGCTCCTCTGTCCATGAGATTCTCTAGGCAAGAACACTGGAGTGGCTTGCCATGCCCTCCTCTAGGGGATCTTTGCCTAATCCTCTTTCATAGATAATCAGAAAAGGGAAAAAAGTCACAGACCCCTGGGGAGGTGATGAAACCAGGGTGAGTGAATCAGTCAGGCTTGTCCCTGGAGAGTCTCGTTAAGGGCGGGAGCAGCCACCAGGGCGGGGCCAGGAGGTGGCCACAGATAATCTACGTCCTCTCACCGCAGCTAATCAGGTATCATTCACACAAGCTCCCCCCACCCCACCCCGGCCGCAGATAAGCAGCCCAGAGCAGCATATTACTGCAGCAGCCCAGATGCCTGCCCCAACAGCAACCCCTCTCCTGGGGTTAAGCTGGGAAGTGCAAGGGTCCAGCCTGGGGACGGGCCTGGGACAGCCGGGGGACCCCCGTCCTCAGCTCTGACTCTCCGACTGCCCAGGGTGACTGACCCCCAGGAGCATCCCAGCGCAGATACCAGCCCCGCCTCGCAATGTTCAGTGACTGGGCTCTGGGGTCACCCAGCCCGTTAGGAGCCATGCCCGGGTGGAGCTTGGTTGCCCCCCTCCCCCCAACTCTGCTGTGTGGTCCCTGGCCTCGAAGGCTGCTGACTCCTGCACAGAACCAGCCAAGGCCTGGGCCCACCGCTCACCCCCGCCTTCCACGGTGATCCCACCAGGTGTGGCGGGAGGTTGACTTCACAGCCTCCTCTAAAGTCCTCTCATCCAGGGTTCTTAGCTCTTTTTCAGATTGAAAGTACCAGACATTCCAAAACCACCGCCTTCCGGGTACTGAGACCTTCATTACATCATTGCCATTGAAAGGGTTATCGCTATTGCTCTGGTATCTTCTGCTCACGCTTTCTCTATCACCTAATTGAAGCTGGCCACCTACTGCTCTTTCATCCTCTCCTCAGGAAGACAGGCCATGCTTGATTTTTATTATTTTAGTAAAATCCTTGTGTTCTGTTCTAGAACTTTTCACTTGAATTCCACTTTCCCTGCCCTCCTCCCCCAACTCTGGTTCTAGGTACACCCACGGGCAGTGGGGAAGCCAGGGGCCCTCTGACCCCCTTGCACCTGCGTCTGCTCTGGGATGCTGTGACAACTCTCTCACGTTATCAACTGCAGCAGGCAGACAAGCCACGCAGAGAGGAGTGCTTTACGACGCGCCAGAAAGCCGAGAACTTGCTTGATTTTCCATTGACAGAGAAGGGACCTTGCAATATTTCCCTTCTTCAGAGGGACTCGGGCTTTGAACAATAGGACTAGAGCTCCAGGGAACTCTAGGAAAGCCCTGCTCTCCAGGAGGCAAGCATGGGGAATGTGTGCCTTCCATTTGCCATAACTTATCGATAAGCCGACTGGAAGAAGAGAGAACCTTAAGAACAGATTCCTTCTCTTTCTCTTCTTTCCTTGGAGGGAGGGAAAGGCGTGGCAGTGTGCAGGAGCACCCAGAGAATTTTCCAGAGCCTGGAGCCCTGGGAGGTGCCTGGAAATCCAAGCTGGTGGGCAGGCGGTCTGGAGCCTAGCACTTCCTGGGGCCCCACAGTGCCTGTGTGTCCGGCTCTCCTAGCTGGCCCCTGATACCTGGAGAATCTAAGGTCCCAGCTGGGGTCAGGAGGTCAGCCCAGCCCACAGCGTGTTTGATCTCTGGGAAGGTCTTTGTTCTCTGGAATTCTCCCCTCCACCCGCAGAACCGCACAGGACTGCCCTCTTAGATCTCTAAGGCTGCCATCCCATCTCTGGAGATAAGAGGCAACAGTGATCTGTGGGGGCTCATGTGCCCAGGCAACCCATCTTCAAAGTCAGGGCTGGTGGTCACTGAAGACTGCGGGCACCCACGCCCCGGCCCCACCCGCAGGCCGGGCAGCTGCAGGAATGGCCACAGAGGGCCGCCCCCCCCAGGGCGTGTGTGTCCCCCCTGGGCCCCGAGCGCAGGCTGCTGTGGGACCAAGGCCTTTCTTCCCGCTGGACACCAGGTTGAGTGGCCTCTCCCTTGCTCTGGGCTCCTGCTCTTTGGAGCAGAGCAGCAGAGGAGGCAGGAGCGACTTCCTTTCCCGGAAATCAGCCGGTGGGCTTTATTTGGCTCGTGTCCGTCCAGAGCAAGGAAACTACGACCAAGAGACCCAACTGCTGAAACTCAGTAGTTGACTTACAGTCTGATCCTGGGAAATCGAGCTGTGGGGAGGCACCTGGGTTCACACTCGCTGCTTACAGAGAGACACCGTGGGCAAGGTGTGCTTAAACTCTGTGCCTCTGTTTTCTAATCTGCAAAATGGGGATAATAAGAGTTACCTGCTCAGCTAGCTGTGCTTTTCTATGAGGCTCAGATGGATTAAGGTACACAGGTCTGCTCATAGCAAGTATTCAGTAAATAATTAGCCATCCCGTCTGCTAGCCATTTTCAGCTGCTTCTGCTGCACAACTGACGATCAGCAGCCAGTTTTACTAACTGACCTACCCTTGGGAAGACTCTGGCACAAATGGGCAAAGAAACAGGATTCTTGAGTGTGGCAGACAGAAGCTGGGCAGGAACTGGACTAGCCACAAGGGGGAAAGGATTTTTAATAAATACAGTTAAGGATTAAGGCACTATTGCAAGAGTAACAGTAATTAAAGCCAGTGGTCAATAAGAGATAGTTAGGTGGAAAGTCTGTTGTTGAACATTGCCAACGCCATGCCTGTTGAATAACATGTAGCCAAACGTCTCTAGTAAAATGACCCGGAAGTCTCTGTGTTTCAGAGTCTAAAGCAAAGGGAAACGAAATAAACCTGCAAGGGACTCCAATGCGCTCCAACCCAATACTCTAACTCAGTGGCTCCTAAACTAGCACCAAGTGGGAATGCAGACACCCAGGCTCCACCCAAGAAAGTCTGATCAGGAGATCTGAGATGGGGACCAGAGTTCTGAATTTTTAACCAGCCTTTCCGGGTGCATGTAAGGGTCTAAGGACTGTGCTCCGAGAAGCACTGCTAGGCAATAAACCCTCTGGGTCCCGCCGCAGGGCCAGGCAGCAGGGACTCAGATGGGTTTGCAGTGTCTCAGAGGTGTTAGGGCAAGGCACAGAGGCGTGCTGCATCCCACAAGCCGGGGGAATGTCCTCTTCCTGCTGAGAATGAGGGAACCCGGCTCGGGATTGAGGAGATCAGGGCAGAGCTGCCTTTCTTTCCCAGGTCTTCTGACATGGGCGCTTCCCACGTGTTGCTAGCACTAAGGAACCTGCCTGCCACGCGGGTTCCATCTCTGGGAAGATCCCCTGGAGAAGGGAATGGCAACCCACTCCAGGATTCTTGCCCGGAGAAGCTCACAGACAGGTGAGCCTGGGGGGCTGCAGTCCGTGGGGTGGTGCGCACGCGCGCGCGCACACACACACACACACACACACACACACACACACTTCTGACACAGAGCCCTTTCTGCCAATTTTAGACTCAGTCCCAGGTAAGATTCTCATCATCCTCTGGAAGGAAAACGCGCACGTTTACGAAAGTGGTTAAAGGGCACAAAGTGGTGTGGGAGAGAGAGCAGGGCAGTGCACGCCAGGCGGGACAGGGCGTCTCCTTTGCAGGGGCCACCTGCTCCTTCTCTGAGCGTGTGTGTGTGTGCGCGTGCGCGTGCGCATCGCCCCCACTCCCAGCTCTGAGCCAAGTTTTGCATGTCGTGTGTGCATGAGGATTCATAAGGGTCGATGGGCTGGTTCAAATGTCTAGTCTCTGATCTCAAATCTGGGACGTGTGGAAAGGAACGAGACACAGCCTGAGCTGGAAGGAAACTGTCCTGGAACCCTCTGGTCAAAGTCTGCCAAGTTCTCTTCTGACTCCAAATCTGGGCCCTGACCTGGAGGCGAAGATGGCAGAAAGGTGAGGCTCCAGGTTCCTCCCCTTGCTGGACAGCGCTTCCTCGCTCTCAGCCTGCAAAAATCCTCGGTTGTGTCACATGAGGACGGAAAAATGTGGAAATAACAGAATTCAAACCAAGCCATGAACACAGCTCTCCAGTACCCAGAGTGGGGATGCCGGGGGCGGGGCGGCTCAGGGGAGCCCCCCGGACACCAGGTGCCCCGATATTCCAGCAGACAGAGGAGGAGAGGGGAATCCAGGACCCCGGTAAGTCTCCTCAATTTTCAGTCCCACCTTAAACATCTGGGTCCTCAACTGAAAGCAATCAGCAGCCCCGCGAAAGCCCAGCCACACCACACGGAGCTCAAGCGAAGCAGCTCCTGTGACAGGGCACAACGTCCCATAGTGCAATCACGGTGCGGGAACGATGCTCAGAGTCATTTCGAAAGGCAGGGCTTGGGGGAGGCACTCGGGAGACAGGTCCCTGGTGGGAGCCTTAACCGCCCCACCTTGGCTCGTCCCTGGCCAGGGCGCATCTTGCAAGAAGACGGTGCTTCCTGCCACGGCCACCTCTCCCAGTTTACAGGAGTACCAAGGCCCAGGTCCTCCTGGCCCCCCGCCCCAGAGCCCCTCATTCAAAAGGCCAGGAACGCTCTGCCAAGGGCAGGACCCCACACCAGTTTCTAACGCCACACAGGCCATTCTCCTCCCAAGCCTGGCGCCTGGGAACCACGTGTCTGACTGCCTAGAGACTCTAAGGCCCAGCTTTGCTTCTTAGCACGGGCTTTGCTCAAACGAGGGGAAAGGATGCGGCGGGTCATGTTTTTAATTATTGGTTCCCAAGGATGAGTCGACGCTGGTTAACGCACAGGATTGAAGGGGAACCCAAGGGAAGGCAAACCAGAGTCCTCGGGGAAGGCGAACTTTCTCAACGCCTGGGCTTGGTACCGGCCGCCCAGGACACACAAGCACACAAGGGGCGCAGGCGCGCGTGTATACACACACACAGACACACAGACCCACGCTCAGGTGAGCACGCAGATGCCTTCTGGCAAGGCTACTCGGTGACCCGACCAAGCGCCGAGACGGTGACCCAAGAGCCAAGATTCTCTCCGGCTCGCCAATCAGCCCAGAAAGAGAGTCAGGACTTACCGCCAGGACGCTCTGGGCCAGCAGCCCCACGGTCACGGCCCCCAGCAGCAGCCACCTGGGTGGGAGAGGAAGAGCGCCGTGAGTGCGTGGCCCCGGCGTGGCAGTTCCTAAAAGGACGCGCGCGCGGGACTCAGGGGCCGGGCAGAAAGTCGCTTACCGCCGTAGGGCTGGGCGCGCCGCGGCGCGCAGCTCTCTGTCCATGCTCTCAGTCCGGCCCCTCTGGGCTCCGATCGGTCCCTATGAGCCTGGAAGGCGAGACAAAGAGGGCTTAGCCTGGCCGGGGAGGGGGCACCCTCGCCGCCCGCCTCCGATCGCAAGACTGGGGAAAGCGGGGGTGAGGGGTGGACCGAGAGCCGCCCCGCGACCCCGCCGGGGAGAGGGGAGCCTGCCCCCCTAGGCCCGGGTTGGGGCCGCTCCGCAGCGGCCGCCCCATCGCCTCTCCCCTGCCCGCTCCAAGAGCCAAGCGTGCATCCCCGGCGGCGCGGGGCGCCCGCGGCTCTGCCCTCCGGCGGGTCCCGGCGTCTCGGGGCCGCTCTCACCTCGGGCCTGGCTTCAGCGGCGGCGGTCCGCGCGCATCCGCCCTCCGGCAGCGCCGAGGGCGGCAGGAGCGGCGCGATCGCCCTCCGGGGCCGGCCCCGGGCCCGCGCGTCTGCCCTCGGAGCTCCGCGGGGTAGGCGAGCGCGGGGCGCGCGGCGGGCGGCGGCGGCGGCGGGTGCCGAGCGCAGAGCCCTGCGTCCCGGCGCGCGGCGGCCGCAGTCGCCCGGCCGCGCGCTCGGCGGCCTCTTACCCGCGCCGCAGGGCCCACCCCCTTGGAGGCGTCGCCCGCCCCCGCCGCCGAGGGGAGGGGCAGCGCCAACAAATTGGGGAGCTCGCCTGGCCGCGCTCAGGTCTCCGCCGCGAGCCGCCGCGCCCGGGACGGTGCGCCGCGCTTGAGCCCCGGCCCTGCCAGAGTGAGCCGCCCGCCGCCGCCCGCCAGAGCCCGGCCGCCGGCTCTGCCGTCCCTCGCCGCCCCGCGCCGGTCCCCGCCGCCCCGGGCTCGCCGCCATGGGGCCCCGGCTCGGCGTGTGGCTGCTGCTGGGGCTCGCCGCGCTCCTGCTCCACGAGGAGAGCAGCCGCGCCGCCGCGAAGGTGAGTCCCGGCCGGCTGCGCTGCCGGCGTCCCGGCCCGCGCCCCGGCGCCCCGCGCGGCCCCTTTGTCCCCGGCCGGAGCCGCCCTCCGGGCCCGGGGGTCGCGCGCGCGCGCCGCCGCCGCCGGGCGCACTCTCCCGGCCGGTCCCCGCCGGGGACCCCCGCGGGCGGCGATGGCGCACGCCGTAGGGAGCCGCCTTTGTTGTGGGCTGGGTAGGGGCGAGTCGGGGGACTCCTCGGGAGGGGAGCGAGAGGACGGAGCCTGGTGCGCCCCGCGCGGCGTGAGGGTACCCGGGAGTGCGCGGGACTTGAACTCGCACCTCGGGCTGGCCTGGCCGCCGGGCGCCCTCACCTGCGCCGGGCGCCCGAGGGGGCCGGGGCGGGAGGGGTGGACACGCGCGCCCCGTCCTGTTCGCAGCCCCACACATGTGCCCGGGCGTCGCTCTGGGCGTGTTTCTCTGGAGCTTTGGAGACTCTGGTGGTTGATGCTGAACAGTCCTGGGCCCTTTGCCTGGAAACAGCTGTCTTCTCGCTTTCCCACGACTTTGCTGTCGCCGAAGCACGCTAAGGAGCAGCGGCGGGCCTTTCTGTCCTCCAGCTTTCAAAGGCTTCCAAACTCCACTCTATGAGTTTTATTAATATAGCAAAAAAAAAAAAAAAAAAAGTTATAAGCACGTTATGTCTGAGTGTGAAACCAAAGCGAAACTCCGTCCATTGTTCTGTGCAGAGATTGTTTTGCTAGTTTTCGTTTCCTCGGGCTGTGTGTTTGCCCACAAAGGATCTGGGACTGAGGCTTGCAAGAGTGGAGGCGTCCAGCGTTGGACGATCCCTGATGTGCCGCTGCCCTTTACTTTTCTTCCTTCCCCCGAGACCTCACGCTGTTCCCCACCCAGGGGAACCAGGGTGTTCACAGACTTGCGGACAGGACCCCAGGAAGGTGTGGCTTCTACACGCATGTTGCTCCCCGCCACCCCCCAGCTATTTAAAAACGAGGTTGCTGCTTTTGGCATTTCCCGCTTACTCTTTAACTGCTTCACACAATTTTGCTCTCAGGTTTTTCTTTTTGTTTTCCCCTGCTCTTAAGGAAGAGTGAAGCCCACTGACTCGAGTATATGTAAGTGGTGACCTGTTACTTGCCGGAATGAACTGACAGTGTGCATACATACCTTGGGGCTGAGTCTGGCTCTTGGCTGGCTGCTCTCATTGGGTAGGGAACGACACCAGCAGTTAGCTTCAGATTTTTTTCTTGCAGCCCAGAGGCCAGCCAGCACCCTAGTCGGTTATTGAAACGCTCTCTGCTCATGATGACAAAATGCTTCAACAGAGGCAGCTCTTGAACTCTTTATTTGGGTCTAGAGCTTCTGACGCAAAGATTTCGCACTTGCAAGGAGAGGTGGCAGGGAAATGAGAGAAGTTCTCTGTTTGGAATATGGAGCTCTGTTTGCACTTGAGTTTTCCTATTGATGATATTAGCAAAGCCAAGTCCACCGTAAGAGCCGGCTTTTTAATCAGCCTCCAGTGTGAAGCAGGAGCCACTCAGTGAGTGGGAAACCAAGCTCATTACTGTTGAGTTTGGGATTATTTTACTTTCCTTGAATTTTTCTTAAAGCCCAAGTGCATGGGTTTGCATTATCTCTCACATCTCATGTTACGTTTTAAGACATCTGGCAGCTGCACACCCCCGATCACCAGTTAACTCCATGGGTCTTATCAGTTTGCCATATTTTTTTCCCTGGTTTAACCAAGAGAGAGAAAATGTATTAATATGCAAATGGCTTATCTCTGTATGAGAAAATCCATTTAAAAATAATATCTGGCTAATTTTAAAATTGGTCTCACTTTTCATGCCATCAGTAACTTTTTTTTTTTTTTTTAAACTTACCTCCTTCTAAAATCAACTGTTAGGGGTACCTAATAGTTGAATAATTTCCATATTGATCTGAGCAAAATATCATTTAAAAATGCATTTCTAATGATAAGATGCTGCCCATAGACCAGATCCTAATTCAGAAGCCAGTAAAATTGATTCTTGGATTGTCTGCTTCCCTGGAGTATCTGAACCTCTGTTACCTGCACTGGTACACACAAACACCACCTACTGTGTGTCAGGCACAGGCGCCTACTGTGTGTCAGGCACAGGCTGCCCTTGCTGTTGTTATTACGCACAAGAAAGGTGTTTGGTTTTATGTTGGATCCTATGTGCCGTGGCCATACTGTTCATTTACTAGTGGGCAGGTTTCCTAAGTCAGGGATTTTTTTTTTTCTCATCACCACACTCCTCCTTAACTTTTCTTTCTTGGGCAAGAATGGAGCAATAAGATGCAGACCCAAGAGAAAAATCTGCCCATAAAGTTATGATTGAGGGTCCTCTGTTCTGAGTCATGCAGTCAGGAGCTGAATAAATCCTTCTTTCCTTCGCCCCCTTTCCGACTGGTCTGTGTGATGCTTCTTGACAGATTACTTCTCAGGATCAGACATGTGAACTTCCCCCAAAGCGTGGTGATGCCCGCCTAGGGTGCTGGCATCTCTAGACCATTAGTCACTCTTCTGGGACTGAATGACCTAGAACTTGGGCGAAGGGAGGTAGAACTCCCACGTGAGTGTGGCCCACGTTCTGCCGGGAATGTCAGTTAAATGAGCAGGATGATTTCTGAGTTAGTTCCCGAGACAGCACCATGAACCCAGTCCCTGGAGGGGGCTTGGCGAGGACAGAGTCTAAACAGTCACGCTCTTCATATCTGGGCTGCCTCTCGTACCAACCAGGAGAAAAGTATGCAACCCTTGTGTATGAGTGCACACTCACAGAATTATGCGTGTGTGTGTTAATGCTTCCCTGGTGGCTCAGATGGTAAAGAATCCACCTATGGGAGACCAGGGCTCAGTGCCTGAATTGGGAAGATGCCCTGGAGAAGGGAATGTCAACCCACTCCAGTATTCTTGTCTGGGAAATCCCACGAACAGAGAAGCCTGGGCGGCTACAGTCCATGGAGTCCCTGAGAGTCAGACACGACTGATTAACACACGCATGTTAATGGTGTAGGCACACACACACACACACACACATGACTTAAGGACCCGAGGGTCCCAAATGTTGTGTCTGCTTTCATTAAGCAGACGATTTCCAGGACTCAGTAACCCCCTGCCTCAGTTTCCCTGGCAGATCTGCCCTCCGGCCCAGGATCCTGCCTGCATCCCACACATGTGCCCCAGCGTGGCTTTAGACCACACCCTCCACTGGGCATTGGATGTGCTTCAGAGAGTAGAACCTGTCCTCCCCGGCCAGGAGGGCTGCGGTCTCCTGAGAAATAGAGAGAAAGAAACAGGCCAGTACAACCCAGGCTGGAAATGCTACAGTCAGGGCAAACCCAGGGCCATAGGCGCACCTACCCCGGCTCTGGGAAAGTCAGGGGAAATTCCGGGAGGACATCCCACCTCTGAATCTGGGGGAGGAATGGGAACCGTAGACCCAGCTTCTTATTTCCCTGTGAATCGCCGTGTGCATCACACTCAGAAGGTTGGACAACCCTTCCCCAGCCCTTTCACCCATCAGGCTGTCTTTGCACTGAAAGATGACCTTGAGGGTTTCCTTCTCTGAGACACCAGGATACCTCTGCTTCTGTGACTCGCCCTCGTGATGTCCAAAGGTTCCCCTGGGAGGGGTGGAGACACACTGATGGCCCAGGTCTTGGAGAGCTGTGATAAGACCCCCGCTCACACCAAACTGGGGCCCTCTCCAGAGGTTGCAGATGGGTTGGGATGTTTGCAGAGTTGCAGCACGGATGACCGATCGCAGGCATGAGTGCCTTAGGAGCTGAGCTGGAAAACCTCCCCTTAGTGGGGCAAGGCTGTGAGGGGATTCTCAAACCCTGCGTTATTCATTAACAAGACTGTCTGCAGATTTCTTGGAACTGGTAAGGATGGTTGTCCCTGAACGAGTTTGGTTATCTAGTTAAGAACTGGTAGAGCTTTTGCAGAAAAATTGAACCCACAAGTGATGCGCTGAAACGAATCCTCTTAGAATTGGGGGGGGGGGGCGTCTATCAGTGAGTAATTTACAACCCTTGTTTTGGTGAGGCAATGTTTGCTCTGAGGATGGTTTCCTCAACTGGATGAGTGTTGGCCTCCTGAAAACGTCTCCCAAGCAGATTGGGTATTGTGAGTACTGGGGCTCCAGTAAGCAAATGCAACAATAGAATGCCTAAAATAATATCATCAGAGCATTGCTCTTCCTGCTATTATTAAACAACCGCTAAAAAAATTGTGAGCTGTAGAACAGAAGACTTATCCCACCCACGCTGGTGCACACAATGTAAGGGGATGTAAGACAGAAAATGCTTCTCTCCTCAGCTTGCCCTCAGGCGCTCGCCGCTCTGAGTGGCTTTGGAGGAGCCTTTATGGTCTGGCCCTCGGGGACTGCTTCCCTCCGGTGTTTCCCGCCATTGTCCTCCTGGCCTTAGTTCCCTGACATCTGTCTGCCTAGGGTCCTTCTATTTCTCTGCCTCTCTGTTCTTCGTCTTCCAGACCCCTCGGGCTGGGTGGACTGCAGGGGTGGGCTCCAGCCGGCTTCTGGTTCTCTCCACCCTCCCCACTCCTGTGATCCCTCGGCATTCCGTGAGGGCGACCCCAGACCTTCCTCTGGAGCCCCAGGCTGGTGCCCACACTCTCTTGACCATCTCACTTCCGCTGTCCTGCCTTAACACTCTGCCTGTGACACGCGCCCAGTCGTGTCCCACCCATCTGTGACCCCGCACACTGTAGCCCGCCAGGCTCCTCTGTCCAGGGGATTCTCCAGGCAAGAATACTGCAGTGGGCTGCCATTTCCTTCTCTGGGGGCTCTCCCCAAGGCTTTGATGACAGACTTAGCCAACATGACGGGAACCGAGCTGCCATCCTTTACGCAGACAGACCGCGCTCCTCCATTCGCCCGTGCCCCGATGTTTCCTGACGCTCGGCTCAGGGACCATGGCCTCGTTGGAGACCCTCCTCTCTGACCTTGTGTCCTTGGGCACTCGCTCTCCCTCCTCCCCCTGCCGTCCGCTCCTCCGGGTCCCCCGGGCTGGCCCTTCCAGGACCCCCGCCTGGGCAGGCTTGCCGCACACCCCTCCCGGCTCCTGCCCTCCTTCCCGCCTGTCTTCTCTCCAGCGCGTTCCTCCCGGCGTCCTGAGGCTTCGGAGATCCCATGACCACGTGATTCCTCTGCTTGCCATCCCACAGCGGCTACCTGCTGTCTGACCAAAGGTCCCCCGCCTCTTCGACTGGGTGGCTTTTGGTCTGTCTGTGTTTTAATGAAGACTTGATTGCTCACAGCCGTCTTAGGTTCGAAGCAGAATGGAGAGGAAGGTCAGAGCTTTCCTGCACACCCTCTCTGACCCACAAGCACAGTGTCCCCCAGGATCACTGTCCCTCCCCAGGTGGCACGCTAGGTCACAGCTGACGCACCTGCCCTCACGCAGGACCGTCACCCAGGGTCTGCGGCGGACCTCCGGGCTCACTCACCGTTGTGTCTTCTGTGGGTCTGCATGGATGTGTAAAGGCACGTGGCCCCCACTGCAGCATTCTGCAGAGTGTTCCCACTGCTCTGAAAGGCCTCCTGGGCTTCCCAGGAGGTCCAGTGGTAAAGAACCCTCCTCCCAGTGCCGGAGACAGGAGATGTGAGGTCGATCCCTGGGTCAGAAAGATCCCCTGGAGGAGGAAATGGCAACCCACTCCAGTACTCTTGCCTGAGAATCCCACGGACAGAGGAGCCTGGCGGGCTACAGTCCATGGGGTTGGAGGGAGGTGGTGACCGTTCAGTGACTAAGCAGCCACAGCAGCAGAAGTCTTCCATGCTCTGATAGCTCAGCCCCTTCTCTCCGCACACCCTGGCAGCCGTTGGCCGTTTTACGATCTCCCTGCTTCTGTCTTTTCATTCGGCCGGCATCATTACGTTACGTAGACTTTTCAGGTTGACTTCTTTAGCTTTTTCTTACACGCTTAAAACTTTCCTCCACGTCTCCCTGACCTGATGGCTCGCATCGTCTGCGTGGACCACAGTTTGCCCTCTTATCTACTGCGAGACACGCTGGTCTGTTCCACGTTTCAGCCGTTTTGGGTAAAGATTCTGGAAGCATCCGTGTGCAAGTGTTCGTGTGGACCTAAGTTCTCAGCTCTTTCGGGCAGTTACCCAAGTGCGGGATTGCTGGGCCACTTGGTAAGCGTAGGTTTGGTTTCGGAAGACACCAGCGTGCTGCCTTCCAGCGTGGCTGTGCCGGTTTGAATCCCACCATCAGGGACTGAGCGTTCCTGTGGCTCTTCGTCCTTGCCAGCGTTTGGCTTTGTCACTGTTTTGGATTTTGGCGGCTTGAATGGGTGTGTGGTAGTATCTTGCTGTTGTCTTTATTTTGGCTTGCTTTTGGATACTCTTTGCAATATGGATTCATGAATTTATCTGGCTTTGCTCCTCACACTCCCCAGCCTGCAGCATGGGTCGTTGTCGTGAAGGATTTATCTTTCCTCCACTCTGAGCCTGGGGTCCCTGATCCATCAAATGAGGACAACACGGAAGTATCTGCAGACACCTTTGAA
Organism: Ovis canadensis; assembly: GCF_042477335.2. NCBI lineage: Eukaryota > Metazoa > Chordata > Mammalia > Artiodactyla > Bovidae > Ovis > Ovis canadensis. Next base: position 98,397,264 of record NC_091254.1, on the reverse strand, counting down.
ACTTCAGAGAGGTTGTATGTGTGTGTGTGAGGCCACTAAGCCCTCAAAACACGTTAGCTGTTATCACGGCCGTGTGGCTGGTATCGTGTTGCCTTGTGTGTGATGGAACCACACCCTTGATGACACTGAGATTGAGGTGCTGGAGAACAAAGCTTCTTTGAAAAATGACTGCACCGTCTGGCGAGTGCCTGATGCTTGAGGGGAGCCGTGAGTTACTTACATTGGGGCCGCTGTTCCCGGCTGCCTTTCCCTCCGGACCCCGGGAGATGCCGGCAGGAGCTGAGGTCGGGCTGCCGGAAATTGCGCTGTTGCTGACCCCTGTGGCAGAGTTAGGCAACAAGAGGAAAGTAATGCCAGTGAAGGTGTCCCCTCTCAATTGGGCATTTGGAGTAGATAGTCCAGCACAGACTAAACACGGCTTGGACCACACACAAGGCTGAGCTCTGTGTAAATAGTTTATTCCGTGCTTTAGTAATATTCCTGCTTTGCTGGGTTTGTCTTTTAGTCAGCACACTCTAAGAGCGTTGTTTGTCATCTGAGTTTTAAAGCTTGCCTGACTTGTGGTTCAGGGAAAGGCAGACGGCAAGCGTCCACGTCAGGTATTAAGGCAATGTATCCCATGCATATCTGCTGGTTCTCTTGCTGGTAAAGGGTGTTTCTCCAGCCTTCTCATTTTCTGCTGCTCCTGGAGTCAAGATTCTGTGCGGAGTTTTGGAATTACTGGTGTTTATTGCTCGGCTCTTGTCTTAGTCTGCTGTGGGCCTCTCTTTCTTACTCAGCTAATAGCGAGAGAGGCTGGCTGTGCCCTGGGAGAGGGCAGTGTTCCCGTCTCATCAAATTTCCCGGCACTTGCAGACGCCCTGGTAGAGCCGTTCGGACAGAGCTGGACTGACTCAGTGTTGTCCAACTCAGTGGGCCACGTAGAGGCAGTATTCCTGTGTTAGAAGTGAAATTAAATTGAAATTGTTACAATTTTTGTCTTGAGTCTCTGCTTTAAAAAGAGCATGTTCCTTTGTGAAGAACAAAAGTCAAGGATTTTTATTTGTAACTCAGCTTCCAAAGCTATTTGCACAAGCTTTTCCTAGCTCCCACTCACAGGCCTAGAGGACCTGGAAGATATCGGATATCATTGCTGCTCATATCTAAGGACCACAGGCTGAAACAATGGAACGTCAAGAATAAAAATCAAATGAGTATTTCCTAAATACATGGAATAACGTCACAAATAACCTTCAGCGGAATAGAGATGCGTGGCAGCCTCGGTCTTCACTTCAGAAAAATAAATGCCCCCAACACTCCTCCTTTAGCAAATGGGGCATTTTTGAGGCTACAACGTCAGTACTGGTTTCCTGTTTCAGAATGTTACAGATGGGCCCAATGATAACTATTATGGTGTTGTTTCATTTCTGTTAAAGAAATAACATTAATGTATATTTTTATCAGTGGCAAATTTGGTTACTGCATCTCTGACAATATTTTTAAGAAGTAAGTGTATTATTTTTGTAGTAGGGAAAGCAATCAAAGTGTATTCTAAAGCCCAGTTGTCCTTTTATGCAACCGGTGACTTTTTCTTGAGCATGAGAACGTTAATTTCCACATCATCCAGAATCTGTTGCTAAGTCATGTCTGACCCTTTGCGACCCTGTGGACTGCAGCACGCCGGGCTTCCCTGTCCTTCACTATTTCCCGGAGTTTGGTCAAACTCACGTATGTTGAGTCAGTGATGCTATTTAAGCATCTCCTCCTCTGCCACTCACTTCTCCTCCTGCCCTCTGTCTTTCCCAGCATCAGCATCAAATAAGTCTGCTCTTCGCATCAGCCAAAAGCATCGGCTTTAAAAACGTCACTTTTTAAATATAAGCAACTCCTTTTCGTAATTAGCTTTACTTTTTAAGTTGCATTTTATTTTAAAGAATATGACTTCAATGTCACGGAGTTATTGCGGACTTGTGTGAAACTTAGGTCCCCACTGTCCCTGCATTAAAGCTTGCGTTAAGGTGGTATTGTTATAATCACGATTACCTCAAATGGACAAGGTCCATAATGGTGCTGAGCAGGCTGTGGGTGCGCCTGAGGTGCTCATCTCCGGTGGGCAGTGGCGATACTGTGGGTGCTGGGGACCACAGACCTCACCCCTTCTCCTCACTCCCAGGGGCAGCCCCGTGATGGAGGTGAGCTGTAGCCACGCTCTTCCGGGCAGTGGTTTGTGCTCAAGTCGATGCTGAGCTGCTGTAGCTATCCTCCGAGTCCGACGACCCCTTTTCCTGTTGGTTGTTGTTACTGCTGGCAGTTCCAGCCCTGTGGTGCCACTGGGGAAGGGGGTGGGTTTGGGGAGTGGGGGGGTCGGGATGCAGGCATGTGGGGTGCTAGGATGCTGGAGGGGCTTGGCGATGGGACGTTGAACCACGTTATATCCATGTTTTCCCCTCTTTGTGGCTCCATGCTCACTTTTGCATCTGCTGATGGTGGGCCTGGAGTTTGCTTAGAGGCTGCCCAAGCCAGGACTCCAGGGTGAGCAGGAGCCCTTGGGTGTGACTTCATCTTCTTGCCATGCCCGCCTCACCCACCTCCTCCAAGGCTTGGCCACTGAACGAGGAATTTCTGTTCTCTGTCTTTTTACGGCCAGATCCACTTCCTGGAAATTACAGACCACTTGGGGTTAGTGGTTTAAGATAACTCGTCATTTTTGGTCAGGAAATGGCCTGTAAAACTAAGATGAACTTGCCAAAGCAGGAGGATGGGTTCGTGGTGGGAAAAAAGGGCTGCAGCTTGGGCAGTGCGGCACCTGGGTCCACGGGTTTCGGGTCAGTACACAGAGCGGTCGCCAGGCAGCCCCAGTCGCTGATAAGCTGGGGTGACGCACTCCTTACCACCCAGGACGAGCTACAATCTGCTTGACTCATCCCGCATTCACCCCTTATCTTTAACAAATACTTGGGCGCGTAAACATTACTGGAGCAGCAGATGCTTCTTATCAGTTTGTTAAAGCAGCTTTGAGCAAATAGCTTCTGGATGCCTTAGTAATAGTTAAAATGTGTTTTCCTAAGTACCTGGAAATAATGAAATTTTATTTCTTTATTCTTGGAATTCAGGCTTTTAAACCTTTAAACAGTTTCTATAGTCAGTCATTTTTTATTATATCTTGTTGGCCTTAGATTTTTCTCTTCTTTCATGGAGGTTATCATTCACTAACATATTATAGAGATGTGTGTTTTTTTCTTGACTGGAAAACACATTTGAGACACATAACTTTGGGCACTGTTTTAGGCTGGAAGCCAAATTTGTGATCAAAGTGCCTTTTTTTTTTCACATTAGTGAAAATAAAACGAGCAAGGCTAAGAATTCACCTAAGCACAGAACACGAATCAATCTGTTCTGAGCTCAGTATCTTGCTTATGACATTCAGAATAATTTGAAATTGCATTCAGTAAGTAAATGCTGAGCAGTCACTCTGGGTCAACAGATACGCACGCAGGGAATCCCTGTCATCCACGGGTTAGGACTCTTCTAGCCCTAGACTCGCACTGCTGGGGGGTGCTGGTTCGATCCTTTGTTGGGGAACTAAGATCTTGCAAGCCACTTGGCACAGCCTATATATATATAATGCTTATGGGCTGCCCAGGTGGTGCAGTGGTAAAGAGTCCACCCGCCGGAGACCCGGGTTTGATCCCTGGGTCGGGAAGATCACCTGGAGGAGGAAAAGGCAACCCTCTCCAGTATTCTTGCCTGGAAAATTCCGTGGACAGAGGAGGCTGGCGGGCTGTAGTCCATGGTGTCACAAAGAGTCAGTCACAACTTAGCAACTGGAAAACAACAAAACACGTATGTTAGCGACATGTCTACCATACATACTCTGCACGTATTGCTATAATTAAAGGCATTCATTTGTACATTTACTCATAACTGATATTTATTGTACACCCAGGATGTGGAACAAAAAGCAGACAAGTATTCCTTCCCTCAAAGGTTGTGTATGGCATTAATACAAGCAATTTTGGCCTTTGATCATGCTGAACTAGAAATTACTTTAAAAGACGTCTCTCTTGGCAGTTTTAGAAACGGCCCAGCCTCAGAAATTCGACTCTGTTAAAAGAGTTACAAAAAATGAAGAAAAAAACTAAATTTTCTTATAGGAAATGTTACTTATTTTGTGTCTCTAAAGTGAATTCACGAGACTAGCATTCAGGATTCATAACGTTCAGGATTACTCCATTTATTTAGAGATTAGAAATTTTGAAATATCTCTCGGGTGGGAAATGAATTAGCTGGGTTTTCCTCTCTGCCCTGAAAATTACACAAAGCTGGCTATGGGAAAACAACTTGGATTTAGGGTGGACAAAGGCATCAGATGAGGAAATACCAGATGTAGGAATGGACATCAGAGAGCAAGTGGGTTTCTCCAATGTCCCTGGCTCCCAGGCACTTGAGCTAGAGTGGCGTGTGTCCCAGCAGTGATGATGCAAGGCCGTGGTCCTCTGCCTTACTTTGCGTTGCTGGATGGCATGGCGGTGGGACCAGGGTGGAGGGGCTTGAGGCCAGCAGTCGGGAAGGGGTGGTTTTGTAACTAGCAGGGCCGCACCCCAGGGACTTCCAGCTCAGAGGGTGCGGAGGTTGTGTCACCATTCTGAGTATGGAAACCCTCGGGGGACAGCCCCCAGAGAGGAGGGCGGGTGTCCTCTGACTCAGCACCTTCTTGAAGCTGGAGGAGATCTGGTCACAGCCGGCCCCTGAGCCCTTTTCTCTTGAGTTATGCTGTTTGGCAGAATTCAAGTCCTGTTCCAGAGACCAAAGTTTTCCAGATTTCCTGGGCAAAACCCATCTAATTTGTGACTTAGGGACCAATGAATCAGAAACACAAGACCGTTTGTGGGAAAGTATTGAGTGGCTTTAGAAAGAAAACGTAGGTCAAAGTTCTGGGTAAGATGTGTTAGCCATCCGCCCTAGACGGGGCAAGCCGCATCCCATGTTATCTTGCTGCTGTGTGTTACTGTAAAAATCTCTGATGAAATGTATGATGTTACTGAGTCCTTTTGTTGAGGAATAATTATAGAAATGACCCTTAAAAGGCTTAACTCTTAATTGGCAATTCTCTTCTTAGAGTGGAAGGTAGGTAAGGTCAGCTGAAGTTTCCAGTATGTCCAGGTGTCCTAGTAACACGTTCAAGCTGTATCTGCCATACTGGAGCGGAGCAGCCCGGCGGGCTCCAGTCATAGTTGCAAAGAGTTGGACATGACTGGAGCGACTTAGCACGCGTGCACACAGGGTGATCCTGTTAATCCCAAGCTTCCAACTGATCCCTTCCCCCTTTGGTCCCCATAAGGGTCTCTGTACACAGTGCATTTTTAAGGAGGCGATGCTTGGAGCGTATTTCAGACTCTTAGAGAGGCATTTTCCATAGATTTGGTTATTTCCATAGGGGATTTGGCTATTGTTGTCCAGTCACTAAGGCATGTCTGACTCTTTGCAACCCCGTGGCCTGTAGCCCTGCAGGCTCCTCTATCCGTGGGATTCTCCAGGCACAGATGCTGGAGTGGGTTGCCATGCCCTCCTCCAGGGCATCTTCCTGACCCAGGGATTGAACCCACATCTCCTGCTTGGCAGGTGGATTCCTTATCACTGACCCGCCTGGGAAGCCTGGGGGATTGGATAGTAGGTTGCTACAGTCAGATCTGTTGAACACGATTTATCGAAGAGGAAGGCCTGACTCTGACAGTGGATACGAGTAGCGCTCGGTTCGACAGTGTCGCAAAGAACTGGCCGTGAGGAGCAGGCAGGATGCAGGCGCTTCTGAGGCGGGTGGGAGAGCTGACCAGGGAAGACAGCTTTGGCGAACATGCATCTCATTGTCGGGATTGGACGTGTGGCGTTTCTCTCTCGTTTCCTGGGACCCCTCACGGCCTCTGCCTGTGTGCAGATGCCGTGTCCTCAGCCGCGTCTCGGTTCTTCTGTGCCTCTCGGCCTCCTGGGCAGTGACAGTGTCGTTATGAGGTTGGGACACACAGCCCATGTCTGCTGACTGGCTTGTTGATTGCCAAGGCCTGTGGAACAGTTGAAATTCGGAGATGCATCTAGAATCTGTTCACCTGCAGATGGCAGAGGTGGGAGTAACCGCAAGAATCCAGTTGAGAGTTCTGGAAGCGTAGAAAAGAGAGACCCTTTCTGAGCAAGTGTGACAGAGCCCAGGCTCGTCAGGCGCGCGGAGAAGGACTCTCGGGGAGCCGTGAGCCCCAGGAGGTACCTCTCGCTTCCTGAAAGCCCTCTTACTGTGGGCGCCTGCTTTGGGGGTGCAGGATATGGAGACCCACAAAGTCTAGCTTTTCCCATCAGCCACGTGGGGCAGAGAATGGGATGTGCAGGGCTCCAGCCAGCCCAGGCCTGTGACCTCAGCCTGATCGTTAATCATTCCCAGCATTCCCATTCACTCCGGCAGCGTCCTGATCTGAAAAGTGAGTTGTGAGAATAGTCTGGTGCTGGGGAGATTACGTGGTTAACGCGTCCCACCTTATCTTGAGGAACAAGGTGCATTCTTTGGGGCTGAGATGTGCGGAAGGATTTAAAGGATAATATCAAAAATTTGGGAGATTTGGATGTAAAATGCAGAGATAGTGGAAGAGACAGCTGGTTTTCAGTGCTTTGGCGTCAATGAAGCTCGTCCTGGGAGAAAGGATGTGAAGGCAGAGTTCGGGGACATCGCTTCTCTTTTTATGAAGCAGAGTTGATTTACAGGGGTGGGTTAGTTTCTGGTGTACAGCAAAGTGATTTAGTTACACACACACACGTATGTATGTATATACACACGTATGCACACACACATACACGTATGTATACACGCACACACACATGTATGCGCACACATGTACACATGTATGTATGCACACGTGTGTATACACACATACACGTATGTATACACGCATACGCACATATGTATGCGCACACACATGTACACACACATTCTTTGTCATGGTCTTCTCCACTGTGGCTTACTGCAACGTGTTGAATCTAATTCTCTGAGCTCTGCAGGGGGTCCTTGTTTATTTAATAAATGGGGGCGTGTGTCTGCTAATCCCCACCTCCTGGTTCACCCCTCCCCCCCCCCCTCGGTAGCCTTAAGTCTGTCGGCTATGTCTGAGTCTGTTTCTGTCTCACGAGCTCACTTACGTCACACTTACAGTGCATCTGTGAGTGCTATGACACCGTATTTGCTGAGGCGTATTTCAGGGTCGGGAGGGGATGCCACCAGGATTCTTGGGCAGGTGGGGCTGGCCTTGACCTGGGAGGAAGGCCAGCAGGGGCCTCAACTTCTCGGTGTGCACGCTCCGCGTGGAGACGGGCCTGCCCGCCCCCGATCCACCCACTTCTGTTCTTGCCCCGCAGCTCGGAGACCTGACCCTGGGGAAGCCTGGTGACCGTGAGCTCTGGCCACTGCAGGGTGACCCCTTCCGCTGTTCACGGACCAGCCCTGATGGAGGCCAGAGACTGGCCCAGGGTCACAGGCGGAAGGAATGAAGTGGGGTGGAGGGGGACTGGGTGCCCGTGGTGGGGAGGGTGCTGGGTCCCGAGGCGTGGAGGGGAGGGAGCTCCAGGGGATGGTGCTGCAGGGGTTGGGGTGGGGCGGGCACAAACCCCGCAGAGGCGGCAGCCGAGGCCCCGGTTGGAAAATGAACTCGCAGAGGGTGGGGGTGTGCTGTTTGGGGGTGAAGCTGGAGCCCTGGGAGCGGAGGAGCCAGGCGGCCTGGGGAGCCCGTGAAGAATGTCCTGGCCTTTTAAGGGAAACTCTAGTGTAATATAAACATCTCATGGGTCATTAGATGCCCTGATGAAGCCGGGAAGGCAGGAAAGTAATTGTGTCTAGGACGTAAAAGTTAAACAGTGCAGAGACATTTCGTGTTGAAGCTTCAGCTGCACGGACCCAGTTCCCTCTGGACACAGCTGGCCTGTGCCGGTGTCTGAGCTTGTGGTGTGCCCACGTGTACACGTATGGGGGCATGTAAGCACACATTGCCTCTCGTGGGAGAAGACGGGAGGTTTGGAGAGAAGAGGTGGTCTGTGATGGGTGGACCCTACGGGGGACAGCCTGTGGGATTGCGTGCCTCTCCTGCTCCTTTGCTTCTCGAATTTTCCACCTACAAGGAGCAGGATGTTAGTATTTAGCTCTGATGAGTGGCTGTGTGTATTCTCCACGCAATTCTGAATTTAGATGCATCTTCATTTTCTTTCCAACTATATCAGAGGCAAGAGGAAAAGGGGGTGACAGAGGCTGAGATGGTTGGATGGCGTCATGATGGACATGAGTTTGAGTAAACTCTGGGAGATGGTGAAGGGCAGGGAAGCCTGGCATGCTGCAGTCCATGGGGTCGCAGTGTCAGGCACAACTTAGCGAGTGAACAACAAAATATCGAATTAACTCACAATTAATTAGTCACAATTTTTGGTTTTTGTCTGTGCAGAGAACACACACACACACACGCCCCGTAATAAAAGTTGGCTCAGTGAAGTGAGGACGGTTCTGTCTGCCGGACGCTCTACGTTGTGGTTGGATAATCTTTAAACAGACTTTGGTTATAGAGACGAAAGTCCACGCATGTCTTAGCCGGTGCCTCCTTCCCTGAGTGGCAGCAGGCCTGAGGGTGGTGCGCACCCTCTTGTGTGACCAGCGTGGTGAGCCCTGGGGGCGCAGGCCTAGCCTGTCCAGGGCGGCGCGCAGGCTCCCGGAGCCCCAGCAGCTCTTTCCTGAGTCTGGAAACAGTTGTTGCTTCCTGGGCTGCAGGTTCTGTAGCTCCTGCCCGAGAGGAAGTGTCTCTCTGGGCAGCAGCTGTGGGGAGCTCTGTCTGCACTTCCTCCAAGCAGCCAGCTCGGAAGCCCCCTGATGGGGAGGTGCCTTTGATTCCCAAGGTCGCATCCTTGAATTCCAGCCAGGCACGCTCCCCTGCGAGGCCCCCTTGGGGCGGCTCCCAAGGACACCCGGACTCCCTTCTGGACACAGTGGCCTCTGGAGGAAAGTTCTGCTCATGCAATGGGAACTCCAGCATAAACCCCATTTGTTCTGGGTTCAGTGGGAGAAAAGGGAGCCTCAGCTCCAGGGGGCATTCTCGTTTGGAGAGGAAACAGGGATCCCCAGGCAGATAAGGTATTCCTGGGACTGACTCCTCCATGGACCCCGGGCTGGCGGGGGTCCAGGCTGCAGCTGCCCCTGACCATGTGGACTCCAGCCTGCTGGCCTTGGGGCCCGGTGGGGACACTTGCTGTCTGGCTCGCAGCTGAGACGTCTCAAGCCTGGAAGAGGGCTGTTCCTGTGGTCCAAAGGTGGATGAAAACAAACGAGAGCCTTCTTTCCCTGTAGACGTTTTTGTCAGAAAGGATGCCTCTGTGTGCCCACTGCCCTTTCCTTGGAAGGCCCCTGCCCCGCCATTGACGTCAGGGGTGGGGTGGGGGTGGGGTGCCAGACTCTCCCCAGGTGGGCGGCCCCAAGGACGGGGGTCACAGCCCCACAGCATGCCTTGCCTTCCCCCGCCCTCTGCCTGCAGTTTTCCAAACGCCACTCCTGAATTTTCTGGAGTTTTGAGTCGTTTCCAACCCTGTTTGGAAGGAGAGCTTTGAGCTAACGCAGACCGCCGAGTGGGCTTCTTCCTGGAGGCAGGGCCAGTGGGACGCGGCCACAGGGTTAGCGGGGTTGGGGGGTGGGGGGTGTTTGGGGTCGGCTCCCGGGGCTTCAGAGGCAACGGGAGCTCTCTGTGCTTACCGTGGGGAGACCTGATCAAGTGGGTCATTCGAGAGGTTGCTGCAGGGCCCGCCCCGGGCCAGGCTGGGGTCCAGCCGTGCTCACCCAGCACCTAGTTTCCTGGGGCCTGTCTGTCTGTCTGTCCCCCGCAACATGGAGGGGGCGCAGGTCCCAAGGGCGGAGGCTGTGTATGAACAGTTAACTTTCGGGGCCTGGAAGCAGAGCTCCAGCCAGCTGCAGGGCCCCCGAGGGGTCGTTGGCCGCTGACTTGTCCCTCAAGGTCCTGTCCCCGTGGACATCTGCCGTGAGCCCCCGCCAGCTGGCTCGGACCCCTTTTCTGTCTCACAGCAGCGGCCTGGTCTCTCTGGGGACTGCTCCTGCAACACCCCCCCCACCCCATTCAGGATGCGTGTCCCGAAATGACCCCTGGCTGCCTCGCACGTCCAGTCTCGGCTGCCTTGGCCCTGAACTCCCCATGTCTCCACCCCCAGGGCAGGCCCCCTGCTGTCTGGGGCTGACTCCTGGTGTCAGCCCTTCCAGGCGCCCTCATCTCTTTCTCTCCCCCCTCCCCCACCCTAAGACCCCCCCCCCCCCCGCCTGCCCTGCAGCCCCTCCCAGCACCCCTAAGCATGAACACCACCTGTGAATAAAGCAGTGGCCTGCCCCCCTCTCTCCTTGGTCCCTGGTCACCTCGCCCTGCGTGTGCAGGTCTGGCCTTGGGTCCCCGTCACCTTCGCTTTCTCAGCCTCCCTGCCCCGTGAGCATCTGTCCTTGGGTCGCTCCTGTCTCAGCCTTTCCCTCCTGCCATGGCCTCTCCAGCCCGCTCTTGCATGTGCTGGGGTCGGCCTTGGCCCCTTTACCATCTGTGCGGTGAGAGCCCGGAGTCCCATCACAGAAGGTCTGACTCAGACCTGGGTAGGGCGGTGCCCGTCAGATGGTAACTTGTGCTCTTTAGTGGGGCCGTCAGGTGGTAACTTGTGCTCTTTAGTGGGGGCTGTCAGGTGGTAACTTGTGCTCTTTGGTGGGAGCCGGCAGATGCGCTGGGAGATGTATTAGTCCTTGGGCAGCTGTAGTCGTGATAAGAGCAACAGCGGGCGGAACAGGTAGACTGTTATTATTAAGAGACTCAACGGACTTGCACTTGAGCAAACTCCGGAGATAGTGCAGGACAGGGAAGCCTGGTGTGCTGCGTGGGATCGCAGAGAGTCAGACACCCCTGGGCGACTGAGCAACACAGCATTAGCGTAGTAGCAGATGTAGGAGCAGCAGCAGTAGCATCTGCAGACGCCTCAGCAGTAGCAGCAGGCCGCCCACGGGTGTCTTAGAGGTGTTGGTGTCTGCCGAGACAGCAGTCGGGGTGGTAGACGTGTTCGCAGTGTTAGGAGAGGTGTGGGTGCTATCGGATCAGCAGGCGGAGTGGCGGCAGCATCTGCAGGTGTTAACAGCAGCCGTATTAGTGGGTGTGCTCCTCGTATCAGCAGGTGCAGCAGCAGCAGCGGTCGTATCAGTAGAGGTGTTAGCAGTGCCAGTAGAGGTGCTATCAGATCAGCAGGCATAGCACTGCAGCAACAGCAGCATCTGTGGGTGTGTTAGTAGTTGGGTTAATATCTGCCGAGGGCGCGGCCATGTCAGTAGAGGTGCAGCTGCAGCAACGCTGTCTGTACATACAGCGTGTGAACGCACTAGGTGGATCGGGAGGTGTATCAGCGTCTGCAGGCCTAGCCGTCGTCTGGTAGGTACACTTTCAGTACCAGCAGGCACGGCCGCAGCAGCGCTGTCTGTACATACAGCGTGTGAACGCGCTAGGTGGATCGGGAGGTGTATCAGCGTCTGCAGGCGTAGCCGTCGTCTGGTAGACGCACTTTCAGTACCAGCAGGCACGGCCGCAGCAGCGCTGTCTGTAGGGGCAGCAGTGGCAGTGTGAACGTGGCAGCTGCCTGGACTGGCAAGACGTGGGGCGGAAGCCTGCTCGCCACTGTTGGCCCGGTGGACTTGCGCTGGGGAATAGCGCAGGGTGGTGTGGACGTGGATGGGACGCAGGGAGATGCTGTCACGGAGACTCAGGGTGCGGGGCGTGAGCTGGAAAGCTAATAACTCCATGGGAGAGAGGCATCGTCGAGGCGTCGTCGAGACTCGCTTGTTGCCTTTAAGGCAGATGGAGGGCGGAGGGATGTGTACCAGCACATCATGGGAAAGGACACTCCTGGCCAGCTGGTAAATGGCTGCAGCGTGAGGCGGTGAGAAGAGCCCCTCATTCTGCAGAAGTTCTTCCGCCGAAATTAGTAACCACGTGTCCCAGCTGGGAGAGGCTTGCGTGTCGCCCCTCACTGTCTGATGGAGAGCAGACACTGTGATTTGGGCTCACCCAAGTCTAGACTTCTGAGTCTTCTTGACTAATTTGTAGATTTGTTTTTGATAAAATTGAGAATCTATATGAATCCCATGTTAGAAATAGCGACCTTCTTCTACTTTGGATGCCTCTCTTTCAGCATCACAGCAGAGAAGCAGTGACCCTTCCTCACCGTTTCTGAATAATCTGCTTGTTTTCCGCCTGCTAATCTGGCGTTTCCTTCGGTCATTCTCCAGGGGCTAAAGGATTAACTAATGTTAATGCAACATTTTGAAATCATGTCATAAACTGTGCTTTAAGGAGCACAGAGTCCTTTTTGGAAGGTTGGAAAATGCTCCACGTTTGCGTTTCTCACGTTTTGTTTGCAGAGATAGTGCTTCCAGCTGCAGAGACGGGGGCAACCCTTCCTCAGTCCCGTCATTATGTAACAGTGCTGCCTCTCACAGCTGTTATCCCAGGAGAAGGCTCCACGGAGAGTAGCTTCCACGTTTGGTGGGCCACTCCATGGTGTCAGAGAAGTTGGCGAGGTCCCCGGCTGAGGGATGTTCTGTTTACTGGAAAAGTTCGGAGCTGGAGACTTGTTTTTACATCCAAGTGGTTAAAAAATGGGACATGTAGTTGGGGTGGAAGAAAAAGCCCTTCTTTTTCGCTGGTCCAAAAGAATTGGGTCATTCCTAAAGCAAACCAGGTTTAATATAGTAATCTAAATAGATAATTATATTGGGCAGAGAGAGAATACAAGAGAGCAAGAGCTTCAGCTGGATATTTAGATATATTTTATGAAGTATATTTTTTAAAGAAAAGACTATGAGAAATGCTTTATATCTTAAAAAGGAAGGGGATTCACCTCTAGGGTAGTATGGACATGATTCCACATTCTCAGAACAGGACAGGAATGGGGGCGGTCCACAAGGGTAATTGGGAAGGGCATTTTGAGAGGCAACTTTTTAAAAAAGTCAACACACCAGTTTAGTTCTGCAGATGTAGGACTGGGATGGGTCTCTGTCTACAGAGGTGCGATGTGTCAAGACCACGGCACGGAACGTAATAAGCCAAAACAAACTCGTTATTTGTGAGCAAGAAATGGGAGATTCTTGAATTTACTATATAATTCATTTTTGGAATATTTCCCCTGTGATACAAGCACTTAATTGTCTTCCTTTTCGAGAGCATAATGGTGACTTTGTGATGCATTCATGAGAATTGTGAAGTTTGGAATGTGACTTTTATTTTAAGATTTTGAGGGAACTCCTAAAGGCATTTCACTTTTGACCTTTAACATGAAGCTTGTGGTTCGTCATTGCTGGGTAAGGGGTGCCTGGTGCATGCGTTTCTGTTGTGTCTGGAGGTTTGGCTGTGTTGTGCAATGAGGTGTGTAATACACACGGAGCAGTTTTGCCTCCTGTTTGTTCCTTGAACAGATTCACAAGTTCAGTTCTCTTCAAACTGAGCTTTAAAAAGTGCTGAGTTATTTATACTTGTCAGAGTTTATCATTTAGCAGTGGATTCATAAATAAAAATGAGCTCCAGACTACAAGGGGAAATTGCCAATAGGAACAGAAAATATTAATGGAGAAGAGAAAGATGGGGTTGAGATCTCAGAAGGGGAGACCCAAAGACAGTTATCTAACGCGCAGAAACTAGAGCTTGCAGGCGCTACCGCAGGGAAAAAGAGGGAAGTTCTTTGGGGTACCGGGTGGACGTGGGGCACGATTCAGGCAGAGACAGTGGGCACGGCCAGCAAGAGCGGTACAGCCTTCTGGGCAGCAGCGCAGGTAAGATGCGCGTGTGGCAGATTCGTTGAACAATAATGCAAAGAAAGTTAGTGGCTGAGAAGGAAAGGGCGGTCTGAAATGGCACTGGTAACAAAGCTACACGCGTGGAGTCACAGGGGAGAACTTCCGAAGGGGTCATCTAAACACCCCTAGGACTTCCCTGATGGCCCAGACGGTAAAGCGTCTGCCTGCAATGCGGGAGACCCAGGTTCAATCCCTGGGTGGGGAAGAGCTCCTGGAGAAGGAAATGGCAACCCACTCCAGTATGCTTGCCTAGGAAATCCCATGGACAGAGGAGCCCGGCGGGCTACAGTCCATGGGATCGCAAAGACTCAGAGCCAGCTTAGCAACTAAACAGCAAGAACAGTGATTTCATAAGAAAGGGGCTCCCGCGTGTCTGAGAAGATACCAGTCAGGAAGGTGCCAAGCAGTGCAAGTGAAATGAGACGTTTAGAAGCAGCAACGGTGGTCGCATGATTCACAGCACCTGTTGCCCCCTTTGAGAAACTTCCTGTAGGGTTTCAGCCACGTGGATGATGTGAGTGGTTTGCAGCACGCGGCTTGGAGAAGCTGTGTAGGGAAGAATTAGGGAAAGAGGAAAAGCCACATGGTGATCGTCCCGCTGGCAGGGATGACAGGAACCAGTGTGCCAGCTGGTCCAAAGTGGGGCAGAAAGGAGAGGGAGTCGGGCCCAAGAGTGATGAGCGCAGATAATACGTGAGCAGAAAGGAAGACATGTAAAGGACCTGTGTGGGTGGAGTGAAAGGAGAGGCAAGCGGGTGGACGTGGAGGAGAGTGAAATAACTTCCCTGCCAAAGGAAAATAAGGAGAAATGGGATTTGGAAACCCCAATATCCATTGTAGAGGTAGAAAGTGTAACTTGTATCTTGGTAAAAGAAAACTTCCCTTTCTTGGTATGAAAAGGGTTGATCTTTGCATTAGGTGGGGCTGATATAACAAGATACCGTGGAGCAGATGGCTTAGAAGCAGAATCTATTTCTCATGGCCCTAGAAGCTGGGAAGTCCAAGATCAGAGTGCCCCAGAGTACTTGTCTGGTGAAGGCCTGCTCCCTGGTCTGCAAACAGCTGTCCCCTGGCTGTGCCCTCGTGAGGCAGGAGGCTGAGGGAGCTCTCTGGCATCCCTTTCATAAGGGCACTAATCCCACTCATGAGCGCCCCACCCTCATGTCCTACTCACCTCCCAGGTGCACCCATCCCATTGCATCCCGCAGTGGGGAGTGGTCAGGATATCACATGTGAATCTGGAGGTGGGCAGACACAAACATTGAGTCTGTAGCAGTTTCATTGAATAACTTATGGTTTTATTCTTCGAAACAATTTCTTTTTGAATCCTATCCTTATTGAAGCCAAATAACAAGGTATCTGTGAGAACATAGTTACAAGGAGTCGTAGAGGAGCTTGTGAGTTCAGAGCCCTCCACTTAAAAAGGAAGAGCTGAAGGCTGTTGGGTGGTAGTCATGGGCAGAAGGTGGTGGGTGGGGAATGTGGGTTTCAGAACACTCCTGGATTGAAGGAAGCCATGTCACAGGATAAAACGTGATTTGGGGTTGAAAATAAAAAAAAACCCCAGGGTGCTTCTGAACTGCTGAAATGTGTAGCCCAGCAAATGTAGCCAACATTCCAAAATGGATCTGCATGCTGATTGAGAGAGGGGTGGTCCAGGGTGGTGGCTAGCAAAAGAGTTTCCATCAGTTGTGAGCCTGCCCGATGCCCTGCTGACATTCCTCCTACCTAAGTACAAAGAATAAGTAGGAAATAAAGGAGAGGAAATGGCTACGAAGAAACCAGTTTTGATACCAGTCAGAAGAATATTTGTTGAGCGGTCACTGTGTGCAGAAACCGGTTTCTATAGGAGGAAAACCTTCTTAAGACTTTGAAGTCAGTACATAGTACTTTGTGTGTACACACTGGGTGGATAAAATGCAGAATGAGAAATAAAAAAACTAGAATTCTACTCATGATAGTTTTAAAACGGAAAAGAGAACAGGGTAAGTGTGGAAGAATTAAAACAATTTTTTTCCATCAAATGCAGTCACCTTAGGATGGGTTACCATGGTGATAAAGAGAAATAGTGTTCAAAGTTTGAATAAGAAAATTGTCGTAGAGAGAGTAAGTGCTAACAATTTTAAAAGATGATATGAAAAATAAGGGGAAATGAAGCCGAATGGATATTGAGAAATCTCAAGAAAATAAAATTGCTAGGTTGAAGTCAGGGTGAACTTTAACTTATTCACCACGGAAGACTTAGGTCAAGGAAGAGAGGAGAGGAAAGGACGGAGCCTTCCGAGGCCAAGTGTGCAAAGGGTAGTGTGAGTCAGCCGGAGTGAAGCAGAGCCAGAAGCTTCCAGATGTGTGGGAACAGGGCAGGGACTCTGGCGCGCGGGGCGTGGTCCCTGCACAGTCGAGGGAGAAAGACTCTGTGCACGTGGAGCCGATACCCGCGTCCCCAAGTTACCGAGGTAACCCCGCGGGAGGGATCAGGACACATAGGAACGTGAAGTCCCTGATAAAAAAAGCTGTTCAGAGAAGATGAGTCATCAGGTCAGAAATTTCAGGCAAAGAAAGGATTGGAAAAAGGGAAGATAATAGAAGAGTGATGTATGTCAGTGGCTAGCTCTTAAACGGTACATTTGTTCTGTGACACTGCCGAGAAATGGCTGGTTCACCAAAAGTGAAGTGTGCAGGCGTGGGGGTCATGTGGATGGGGGTCAGAAGGGCAGCTCCTTAGGGATGCTCTGTTGCCCTGGACAGTTCCTACCAACACAGGTTCGGGTTGGCTGGAAAGCAGATTTCTATCAGTGACAGTCAGTTAGGACCCTGTTAGCCGATGACCCAGCCTGAAGGTCATTGAGAAGCAGCCAGCACCGGGATGGATCCACCACACGCCTGCAAGAGGAGCCCAAGGTGGTCCTACTCTTAAGAGTCTAGAGGAGAGGTGGGATCCCTCAGTCTCAATTGGAAAGTATTCATTCAGAAAGATCTAGAGGGTGGGTACAGGCCAAACCAGCCCGTGGGTACAGCCCATGGGCCGCTAGTCTGCCGTCTCTGATCCCAGATGAAAGCCTAAGGTATCTTCCCACTGTAGGGTTTTGTGCTCAGCTGTACGGATGACAGATTACACACCCAGTACAGTGGCTACTAATTAGAGCTGAGAATGAGTTATTAATGCATTGCATGTTATTATTGATAATATAATAGAAATATATTGCTATATTGTTTAGCTAGTATGACTAATTGTTAATCAGTTATTAATTATGCTGTTAATTAGTAGTTGTTGATTAGTTATTGTCTGTGCTG
Source organism: Ovis canadensis (assembly GCF_042477335.2). NCBI lineage: Eukaryota > Metazoa > Chordata > Mammalia > Artiodactyla > Bovidae > Ovis > Ovis canadensis. Next base: position 98,380,103 of record NC_091254.1, on the reverse strand, counting down.
TTTGGGGGTTATCTTGTGCTGAACAACCTGCGTAAGAGTGCCCAGGGCGTGTCAGGGGCTCAGCAGAGCTGGGGCTTTGGCAGTACAGTGAGGACCTGTCTCGGGAGCCAGGCTGAGCTCCCTGGGGGCGGAGAGGAGGCTTGTCAACATCTGCGGTGATCTGATGAATTAGGGCTCTGGGAGAAAATGGCAGAAAACAGCCATGCAGATGTTCTCCTAAAGGCTCTCCAGCTCTTTCACAATTCAGAGTCACGTGTGTGCAGCCCTGGCGTGAAAAGGGAAACGTTTAGGGGGATAAACTAGAAAACTCAGGTCACCCCCAGAGAAGAAGTTTCTGCGTCGGCTTGAAGATGCCTCGGAATTTAAAAAATTACTAAAAATTATATTGGAGTCATTTGTGTTCATGTTCCCCATCTACACACACACAGACACACATACGTTTAGATCTTACATAGGTATCTATGTTTCAGTTCTGAAGTTTTCAGTATTTCCTATTTCCTCAGTGTTTGTATTAGTCAGGGTTCTCCAGAGAGAACCAAAAGGATATATATAGAGGGATATATGTTAGAGAAATATAGATATTCTAGGAATTGGCTTGCACAGTTAACGAGACCAGGTCATTTGCCCTCTGCGAGCTGGAGAGCAGCAAAGCTGTGTGTAATTCAGTGCAGTTGGAAGGCCTGAGGTCCCTCGGGGCTGGTGGCTTGGGTTCTGGTCTGAACCAGGAGTGCTGGACATCCACGAGCAGGAGACGGACGCCTCAGCTCAGGCAGAGAGCCGGTTTGTCCTTGCTCTCCTCGCTGGTTGGGCGATGCCCACCTGCCCGGGGGAGGTGATCTCTCCTTTACTCAGTTTACCGATTCCAGTGCTCTTTTCTTCCAGAGACGTCCTCACCGCCTCCCCCAGAAATCATGTTTTGCCAGCCATCGGGGTACCCTTTCAAACTGTTACACAGAATTACCCTGTGCGTTTTGCTGGACCAGTGTAATTTCAGGTCATAGTAGGGTTGGTTTGTGGCTGGAACACAGAGATGCCTGTGCCTCTTCGGGCTCTTTCTGCATCGTTGAGGGAGAGGCAGCAGACTCCGGTCTGTCTCTTCCTTGTTGTTCAGTTGCTCAATCGTGTCTGACTCTTTGCGACCCTGTGGATTGTAGCATGCCAGGTGTCCCTGTCCATCACCATCTCCCAGAGTTTGCTCAAACTCGTCCATTGAGGCAGTGATGCCATCCAGCCATCTCATCCTCTGTTGTCCCCTTCTCCTCCTGCCCTCAGTCTTTCCTGGCATCAGAGTCTTTTCCAAAGAGTCAGCTCTTTGCATCAGGTGGCCAAAGTATTGGAGCTTCAACTTTGGCATCAGTCCCTCCGATGATTATTCAGGGTTAATTTTCATTAGGATTGACTGTTTTGATCTCCTTTCAGTCCAAGAGTCCTCTCTCACACTCTTTTCCTACAAATGTAAAATAGACAAGAAGGTCCCAGTGCAAATCCGCGGTAAAACGAAACCTTCGAAGTGCTGGGGGGCCATGCCGCCTGGCTCTGTCCTGGACCAGTCTTCTCAGAGACCAGCTGGAGGGGCCGAATAAGAAGTGGGGATGGCAGGATTCCACCTGGCGCTCGTGGTCTGAGAAGTGGGTCCCTTTGGCTGAAAGCTGTCTCAAAGCCCCTGGGTGTTCACATCAGCTTGCCTCTGAAATACTTGGTCATCTTTCTTGGAGAATGCATGGCAATTACAGCTGCTAGGAAAAATTTCTGGAACAGAATGGGCATTTTGTCCCTGTTGTTGAGGTTCTGGAAACATTTGGAAGCAAACATCACTCCATACTTCTCCAGCTATTTATGCATTGTCAGCCCAAAGAAGTGATGTTTTCGGTCCAATACCGCCTTGTCCATTCCCTTGGGCTGTCTGTTAATGGTGGGAGACTTGGGGTAAACAATTTGACCCCAGCTGTATCATATTTGCATAGTCAGGTCCACATTATAATGTGGTTTCACCTTTAATTGTTCAGGGTATAGAGAAAATCCACTTCCACCTTGTGTCAATTTTAATGTCTGTCTCTGTGTTGTCAAGAAAGGGGGGCTTCAGCCAGTGGTCATCGGTGTTAGGTACCAGCCTCCTTGGTGTCTTTCTCTCTTCATCTGCAGCAGAGTTCCACCCAGTTGATCTTGTGTGTGCAGGCTGCCGAGAGCTGTTGACATGTCTGAGTGGGAGCTTGCAGGGGCTGGGGTCTGAGCAGAAGCTTGCAGGGGGCTGGGGTCTGAGTGGGCGCTTGCAGGGAGGGGGCTGGGGTCTGAGCGGGCGCTTGCAGAGAGGGGGCTGGGGTGTGAGTGGGTGCTTGCATGGGCTGGGGTGTGAGTGGGCGCTTGCATGGGCTGGGGTCTGAGTGGGTGCTTGCAGGGAGGGGGCTGGGGTCTGAGTGGGCGCTTGCAGGGAGGGGGCTGGGGTCTGAGTGGGCGCTTGCAGGGAGGGGGCTGGGGTGTGAGTGGGAGCTTGCAGGGACTGGGGTCTGAGCGGGAGCTTGCAGGGGGCTGGGGTCTGAGTGGGCGCTTGCAGGGAGGGGACTGGGGTCTGAGTGGGCGCTTGCAGAGAGGGGGCTGGGGTCTGAGTGGGCGCTTGCAGGGAGGGGACTGGGGTCTGAGTGGGAGCTTGCAGGGGCTGGGGTGTGAATGGGAGCTTGCAGGGGCTGGGGTCTGAGTGGGTGCTTGCAGGGAGGCGTTGGGGTCTGAGTGCGCGCTTGCAGGGGCTGGGGAGGTGAGAACCCGGGAGCTTCAGGCGTGAAGCTCACCCCCCACCCAGGCTGCTCTGAGACACCACATGTGCGCGGCGTGTCCAGGGATTGCTCTGTAAGTGGAGGCGTTTCTTAGAAAGAAGTGTGTGATGAATTTGGAGAGTGTTTTTGTTTCAAAAACCTCAAGTCCAAAATGTACTGTGAGAAGCCTTTTCCGAAACAGCAGTTAGCATCCGCTCTCCTCCTGGGTCTGCCTCAGGGCGTGTGTTCCAGGCGTCCCGTGTCCCGCTGTTGCAGCCCTGAGTCAGCCTGCCCCCTCAGAGCTCTGGCTCCTTTCCGTGAAGAGCGGTGTTTAGAAGCCAAGCTGTGGGAACTCAGTGTGCGCGTTCCGACTGGGCTGTCATAGCTCCTGGACTTTCCAGCTGGGCCGTGACTGGTACAGAGACGGGCATCTCTCAGCAGGGCTCAGGTCCTCCCAGGGTCACCTGCCGGGCCGTGTGTCTGGAGGTGTGGAAGTCCCTCCTCGGGAGGCCGTGTGGGACTTCGGAAACAATTGAGTGAGGATGTTAGGGGAATTCGGACTCACTTCTCACCCACTGGGAGCCTCCGTTTCTTCCTGTAAGGTGGGGCCGCTCAGTGACCCTTCCGTGGTTGTAGTGGACGCTGGATGAGATGACACAGCTCTCTCACGCTATTACGTATTTGCGTCATAGCCTAAGGACATTTATGGCAAAGTTGATTCTTCTGTTACACCATTGTCTTGCTGTTTTGATATTATCTTCTTAATTATTCCATGTTTTTTCATGGTGTTCTTTATAATCTTGGTTGGAAATTTTGAGAGGAAAATGGCATTGCTATTAATTAACAATGACTTAAAGAAGACATCCTTACTGAGCCCTCACTGAGCCGGGCGGGATGCTCGCAAGTCTCTTTCTGGTGGATTAGTGTCTCTGCGGCTTCTTTATCTCTGCTCTCTCTGGAGACAAGAGGGCCCCAGTTAGTTTCAGCTCCTGAACTGACTTCACCCACCTTCATAGCAGCTTCACAGTCTCTCCCACAGTCCAGGTGAGCTGCAGCCACATCTGGCCTGTCCAGGTCCAGTATTTTAAGCCCAAACCCACAAGCAGCTGTGGGACCCAGTGGAGGAGGAACGCTGTTGTCCTTCGGCAGGTCGGGTTTCGTTCTGGCATCTCCCAGAATTAGGTCACAGCTTTCTGACAATGCTGGTTTCCCGCTGACATTTTAGGGATTTTACTATGTATATGAGATGGTGGGACCCTTCCACCCAGCCTAGGAATGCAAGGTGCTTCTTTCTTTCTGTTTGTTTTGGGCCCTGAAATATGATCTTTATGGTGCAGTTAATTCAGAGACTCCCCTAAAGGCCCCTGGAGGTTGGTGTCACATGGTAAGGCCGATGGCGTCGCGCTGGGCTCACCCTGCAGGGCTTGGGGCTGCTGTTGGTCTGCACGTTCCCCGATCAGGTGTCATGGCGCAGTGGCGTCCGCCTGGGAGTTGGGGCTGGTCCTTGTGAATCCAGTTTGGATGGACACCACTGGATGTCGAGTCGGCTCCAGAAGCTGCCTTTTCCTTCACGATTTCTGCGTTGTTTCTGACACTGGTCGTCATAAATTGAATGCAAAGTAAGGGAGACTAGCATCCTGTGTCCAGTCCAAGCTCTTAAGCCTGGGCCTGTAGGCTTCAGGGTCATCACAGGCACTGGGTGGCCATCTGCTGTTCACCCGCTACGTCCTGTGCAGCTGTGGGGGTGAGGCCACGGTGCCTGGAGCGAGGTCCCGGTCAGTACCGGCTCTCAGCCCTCCCATGCAGGTGTCTCTGTACGGCCACCTTGACCAGCTGCTGTGCCTTACACAGTCGGTATTTGGAAGCAGTCCTTTGAATTTTTCTCCTGGCATCAGACGTATGCACTTTAGGACAGATGCTTTCCAGGGCAGTTAGTTGATTTGCTCTGTTTTGTTTGGGGCATCTGTGTTCTAGGCTTCGAGTCTGTGTCAAGCCTAACCCAGTGATAACAGGTACTTTTTTCTTTAAGTAGTTTAAGCCCCCAACCTGATATGCATTGGCCTAGATGTTTTATAGGACGATTTGTGTTTTCATCAAGTGGCTATTATGTGTCTTATTTTGGCCCAGTTTCAGGGCTCTGACTTGGGGAGCCACTGAAATCTGCGGATGTGAAAAGCTGCAGACTCTTGGGTAATGTTTATCTACCCCTTGCTAATTGAGCTCCACTGCTTTCAACGCTTTCACTCCTGATCAGCTGTCTCTGCCTCAGTGCTGCTTAAACGTGTGTCCTTGAACCTGGAGAGCCAGGAGCGGCCTTCTTTGGCGGGTGCTGGGGAGAGAGCCTAGGGACTGATGAGGACCCCTCCAGAGAAAGCTGCCTGTGCACGCAGCGATGCTCTGCAGAGACTCCTCAAGGCTTCTGTTCTCCTAACAGAAGGTGTGCACGGAGGCACTCAGGTTACAGCCGCGTAATTCAGGAAGCACTGAAGGAAGGAAAAACTCGCGCGTCTTTGTGCTGCAGGTGTTGCCAGACCTCGAAGCCAGGATGATCCTTTCAAGTTGAGAACCTCTGAGGTCCCATGCGTGCTAAGTCGCTTCAGTCGTGTCCGACTTTGCAACCCCGTGGACTGTACCCCACCAGGCTCCTCTGTCCATGGGATTCTCCAAGCAAGAATACTGGAGTGGTTGCCATGCCCTCTTCCAGGGGATCTCCCCGACCCAGGGATCGAACTTGCATCTCTTAAGTCTCCTGCGTTAGTAGGCAGATTCTTTACCAGTAGCTCCATCTGGGAAGCCCTGAGGTCCTGAGCAACCATCTTTCCAGAGTCCTGCCTGTGTCCCCCTTTGAGAGGCTGAGGTGTCGTGGCTCCAGGCCCACCATCTCTTTGCAGACCTGTGAGCTGGGAGATGAGTCGTCCTTTCCCCCACCCCCACGGGCACGTCCCCCGCCCTGCCCGGAGGGCTCACTGGACACCAGAGAGGCCAGGTCCCTGGCAGCTCAGTGGACGGCAGGGAAGGGGACCGGAAATCCTTTCTCCCGTGGACGCATTGTGTCATTTGTGCCTCCGTCAGCAGCCGCTGCCCTCGCTGCGGGTTTTTTTGTGTGGCTAATCCTGAGCGGCTCACAGCAGCGTGCTTCCCATTTGGCGCGCTCCTCCCCAGTGTGGTGCAGCCCTGCTTACCCCCTTTTCAAAATGTGGGTTCCTCTCTGATTTTCTAAGATTTCTTCTGGACTTCCCTGGTGGCTCAGCAGTAAAGAATCCGCCAGCCAATGCAGGAGATGCGGGTTCGATCCCCGGGTCAGGAAGATCCCCCCTGGAGAAGGAAATGGCAACCTGCTCCAGGATTCTTGCCTGGAGAATCCCATGGGCAGAGGAGCCTGGTGGGCTACGGTCCACGGGGTCGCAAAGAGCAGGACGTGACTTAGCCCACACACACGCCACTTAAGTTCAGTGTGTTTATTAAGTTCGTGGAAGTTGAGCATTGTCGCCTGTAACCAATGTCCTGTCCATTTTCGGGCTTTGTCACTTAACCAGCACTGCCCTCTGTCACCTCTTTCACACGGGCGGTGTCCTGCCTACAGTGACGCCCGCTGTCAGTTCTGTTTCCTGTTTCCACAGCCCGCTCAGGGACCCCCTTCTTCCCACCACCCCGGCTCCCAGGCTGGCGTGGGGCTGGTGTCCTGGGGTTGGCGACTCTGTCTTGCTTTGTCACGACGCTGCGCGGTTCACGGCGACACGGGCGGGCTGAGCTGGGTGCGGTGGGGCCGTGCTGCGTCCACCTGAAAGGCGGCCCCGCGCCTCCGTCCCTGGGCTCCGCCCGGAGCTGGGTGCGGTGTGCAGGCTGCTGCCGGTCGGCCCAGCCCCGGCTCTGCTGCAAAAGAGCTGAAGCGGGCAATAGCTTTCAGCCCTTTATCCGGGTGGCAATCTTTTGCTGTGTAGGACGCCCCTGCCGCAGGCGGGGCATGACTTCATCCTTTGCAGAGTGTATGGCCTTCCCTCTCCGCCTGCCGCTTGCCACGGGCACTGCCTGGATGATCCCCCTCGCCCCTGTCCCTTGGAAGCCCGCGCCCGGGGCTGTGTGGTGCCCAGGCCAGCGGTGGGCACACACCCTTCTCTCACTGCCCCGGCGTGTCGGCTCCTGGGCTGAGCCTCAGGGACCTGCCGAGCCCCATGTACAGTCTGTCTGATGAAGAGTAGTTCTGGCTGAAATTGATGTAAAATGCTGGGTTCCTTAACAGATACACTGGTATGTATAAGTGATCCACATGGACCCCCCGTACAGCCTGGGGAGCCCCCCTCAGTGCTCTGCAGCAACCCACCAGGGGGAGAATCAAAGGACGGATACGTGTGTGTGTCTAACTGAGTCACTTTGCTATACGTCCTAACCTACACAGCACTGCCAGTCGGCCGCACCCCAACAGAAATAAAAGTTAACTTTTAAAATAAAGGCATTTACAGAACGGCAGGTCCAGCCTGCTGGCAGGATGAAGTGCTGCCGGAATGCACCCAGGGATTCAGAAATGAGCCCTTGGTCCCTCTCAAACCTGCTGGATGGACAGGGAGGTGGAGGCTCACAGCCTCTCCCGTTTCCCGAGGGGCGGGGTGGGGCGGGGTCACCTGTGGTCCCTTCGTCAGGACCGTTGGCTGAGCTGTGCCCCATCATTGAGATGGCTCTGCTGGGTCCCCGCGTCCCCTCTCTCTCACCCGAGTGTGAGCTGCTCACGCCGGTCTCCACGATCTTCGGTGAGAGCGTAGGTTTCATCACTTGTGCCCTCGGAGCCTGAGTTTACTACACGGACCCTGACTGCTCAACTTTGCCGAAGAAAGTCACCGTCTCAGCATCTGGGGACGACCTAGCCTCCCAGACCTTCTGTCTGGGGCCCCGTTGGCCCTCTGCGCTGTTGAGGACTCACTCCAGGCCTTCTGTGAGTCTGCTGCTGGCCTCCAGTAGTGGGGGCAGCTCTGTGTGTGTGTTAGTCACTCAGTTCTGTCTGACTCTCTAGCCCGTCAGGCTCCCCTGTCCTTGGGATTTCCCAGGCAAGATTACTGGAGTGGGTTGCCATTTCCTCCTCCAGGGGATCTTCCTGACCCAGGGACGGAACCCAGGTCTCCTGCACTGCGGGCAGATTCTGGCCCACTGCACCATCAGGGCAGCTGGTCAGAAGGATGAAATCTGCTTGTGGAGAGGAAGCTGGGTTGGGTCACCGCTGGCTTCTCTCTCTTCTCTTCCGGGCTTTTCCACCTCCCTCCCTTTCACCTCCCTGAATGGAAATCAAGTGAGCCTGAAGTGTTCTGATAACAGGAAGGAGGTGCCAAGCTCCCTGGGCCCTCAAGGTCCACGTCGGTGGACTTGGGCGTCCAACCCCGCGCCTCCTCACTCTTGGACGCACAAGCTGTACTTGGGGGGCTGGCGTCCTGCGCACGCTGGGTGTTCAGCCTCTGACCCAGAGGGGAAGGATGGGGAACCCACGGAAGCGGAGCAGGGACCGCCGGCCATGTGTGGAGGGGCTGTCCCGGGCTCAGGAGGCCCCCAGCTCATCTGGTCCAGGGTCCAGCATCCCCGTCACCTCAGGGCTCTGGAAGACCTTGGCCCCTGTCGGTGCCTGGGTGAGGGGTGGGGGAGGGAGGCGGGGGTGGGGGGGTGGAGGAGGGGGATGGGGGAGGGAGGCGGGGGGGATGGGGGAGGAGAGAGACAGGCGCAGGGAGAGGGAGGGGAACGCACTAATATATTCGAGTCTGTGGACAGAGGTAGCATGTAGAAACTGTTTCTTTTATAAAAAAGGAATACTTTGAGGTTGAAAGGATTACTGGGAGTAGAGGCGCCGCTCCTCCGGGGGGCGTGCGCCCCGGAGACTCTCTCACCTCTCGCCCTCCTGGCCTCTCAGGGAATCCCGCACTTGGACGTGGAGGTGGGCTGCCCCGTGGTGGGGGTCGACCGTGGCGTCTGCAGTTCCAGGCAGATGCCGGGCAGCACGGGCCTTTGATTCAGCTTCCCCAGAGGTTGGAAGGAGTGATCACAGGAGTGATCCCACGCCTCCGGAGCCACAGGCATGTTCTGGAGCCCTGAGAACTCCCGCCTGTGGTTTGCGGCTCCTTCAGAGTCTAAGAAGGACCAGAGTCTGGGGGCCCGGGACCTCAGATCCCTGAGAAGTGTGGCTTGAGTGCCAGCTCCGGGCTGGGGCTGGATTCCTGCTGGGGGAGAGGGCAGGGCCCCCCTCGTGGGGAAAGTCCTCCGTGTCGGGAGTGCACAGCTGTGGACACGCCCTGCTGGCAGCCTCGGGGGCTGAGGGCGGGGGCTGAGGGCGGGGGCTGAGGGTGTTCTGAGCTTCGTCTCTGCTGCCCTATCTGCAGGTGCGCTGGCCCTGGAAACTCTCTGCCCCGCTCTTTTTTTTTAAAGAATAGTAAACACTTAACTGCTTAATTTTGGATTTTCCTGGATCCATTGTTAGAAATGTATTTTTAGTTGGTCATGATGCAGAGAGCCCAGATTATGTGTCTTCGCAGTTTATAAAATAATCTACTAAGTATTTATGGGGAATGATCTACAAATACTTAATTTCAACTGTCAGCTTCACATGTTCACGAAGTACACCATGGGGTACAAACCTTTATTATCCTGCGCTAGAGGCAAAATGCAGGTTTTCATTCATTCCATTCACGAGGTGATGTCGGTTCCATTCTGATGACAAAAGGCTGCAAAGCTGCTCATTTTACTGAAGGTTTCCGAGTGGGTTGCAGTGGCAAGCTGCTCCAGCCTCTCTTGATGATGTGCTTTGCCCTCGACAAGAAGATGCTCAGGTGGTCTTCCCAGCACTTACTCATCACACAGAGCTCGCCCTTCTCCCGTCTGAACTTCAGGTCCAGACCTTGAAGTGCCGAGTCATGTATGACAGCACCCCTGGAGCCTGGGGGTTGTCCGGAGACCCTCTGCTTTCTTAGCCCAGGTGGTTTGCTCTGTGGCTTGAGCAGAGAAGGACACACGGATGACTCTCTGGTGGCAAGGCATCCCCTGGTTTTCTCAGTATGAATGCTTTCTGGGCAGGTTTGCAGAGCACGCAGGGTTCATCCAGAGAAACCTACTCGCTGGGGAGCTGAGTCATTGCTTCAAGTTCAGATCCCCAGTTTTGAGTGTACACCTCTGGCCCACTCACCACGGCGGGAACTACCTTATGCTTGTGGGCTCTGAGGGGCCTGGGACTGGGGGGTCCTTGGGGTCGGCACCAGGACTGGGCAGGACTGTTGTGGACTCTTGGCCACACTTGAAACATTGATTTTAGAAGGGGCGTCCCTGGAGGCTCACTCAGGCGGTAAAGAATCTGCCTGCAATATGGGAGACTTGGGTTTGATCCCTGGGTTGGGAAGATCCCCTGGAAAAGGAAATGGCAACCCGCTCCATTATTCTTGCCTGGGAAATCCCATGGACCGAGAAGCCTGGAGGGCTAAAGGCCATGAGGTCACAAAGAATCAGACAGGACTGAGCGGCTAACACACGCACATTGATTTTAGAACCCAGTCCTTGACCAGAAGGGTCTCCTGCAGAAGACAGCCTGGTTGGGAGGCCACTGAGACTGAGTGGGACGTTTGGAAGGGCAGCTGGAAATAGAGACCCTTCACCTGGAAATTCCAGGCAGGTGGTGGTGATTAGAGCGGCTGAATCAGGAGACATGTGTTTCCCCTGAAAGTGCATTGTTTATGCTCTCCTCCCCATTGTGTAAACTCAGACCCTCGGGTCAAGTGTGCGGAATTTCCTCTTCTTTGTACAGTAGCCTGGCTGTGGGCTGGAAAGGATCTCAGAAGTTGTTGATCTCTGTGTAATTTTGTCCAAATAAAGACTAGAATTCAGACTGACAAGCAGAGGTGACTTAGATCCCGGAAGCCTGCGCTTGAGCTCTGCGCACACAGGGGGCTTCTGAAGATGACTCCCTGCAAATGCCTCAGGGCTTCCCAGGTGGTGCTAGTGGTGAAGAACCCGCCTGCCAAGGCTGGAAGCTTGTGAGATAACGGGTTCGATCCCTGGGTCGAGAAGGTGCCCTGGAGGGGAGGGCATGGCAACCCACTCCAGTATTCTTGCCTGGAGAATCCCCATGGACAGAGGAGCCTGGAGGGCTACAGTCCATGGGGTCACAAAGAGCCAGGACATGACTGAAGGGGCTTAGGACGCAGAAATGCGCCCACTTGCCTGTGTGGTAGCCCGGTTACCTGGGAATCGGGCCTGGTTTGAAGTCCACGTTCTTGGTGTCTTCCGAGCTGCAGGAAGAGCGAGGGTCCTTGGTTCGGGCCCTGGGTCTCAGGCCCGTTTCCCGGCTCTGTGATGCTGGGCCCCGGAGAACAGCGGGGCACTGGTGCCTTTGTGGGAGAGATCTTGGCCTTCTACCCACGTCTTGCGTCTTCCGTCTTGGCTTAGGAGTGTTGAGGCTTCGGTAAACATCGAGGGATTGTAGGAGACACTTGATTCCGAGGCTGGGGAGGTCCTGGGCTTCAGGACAAAGAAGTCCTGGGGCTTTCCCTGGATATAAGAAAGGGTGTCGCTTTAGAAGAACATAACCAAAAAGAAGGAAGCAAGCAGGTCTCCAGATCTAGTAGGTGGAAAGAGCGGACATGAGAATTGTTTTCAGAGAATCTGGTGTCAGACCCTGAGAGTGAGAACTGGACTGTCAGGTTCTCGCCGGGGCCGTCGTGCTTCCTAGGCGGACGTGAAGGGGGCTTGGTGAGCCAGGGAGGTTTGTGCTGGGCACTTTCTCTCCTGTGGTGGGCCCAGTTCTCAGCAGGGAGCGTTACTGGGTGAACACTGGGGTTATGAGGAGAGACAGCGGATTTTGTGAGAAAACGTCCCCCCCACCCACAGTTTTTCTTATTGTGGTAAACTCACCCTGCCGTCCGGTTTACCACGCTGACCACCTTGCGGTGTCCAGCCCATGCCTTTACGTCCCTTGGCCTGGCTCTGTAAGCGGCTTCATCATTCCAGGCTGGAACTCTGAACGCGTCCGACAGAGGATCACTTCTGTGTCAGGTGAGATCCACACGGTCTGCGCTCACCTGGGGCCGCCTTGTATCCCCCGGTGACCTTGGTTTGTATTAAACATGAATACTGGGGATGTAGGGTTTCGTGAGCTATAGCCCATCCTCTGTGGGCCGCGGGCGTGGAGGAGGGGGAGGCTCCTGGTTTCAGGGTTCAGGACAGGAACTTGAGATGGGGTGGCCCGGTGACCCAGTGCCAGGGACAGCGGTGTTCAGAGTGAGTGGACACAGCTGCTCGTCTCACGCGCGAGAAGATGGAGTTGCTGGGAACGTGACGCCTGGGTCTCGGGTCCCCCCCAGGCGGGGCTTGTCCCTTCACAGTAGCTGGCCTCTGGTTTCTGTGGCCATTAAATTAGCAGAATTGCATTAGCGTGGCTGCTTTCTTTTGATTTAAAATTATATCATTTCTCACGTTCCAAACACATCCTTTGGGGTCTCTTTTGCTTTCCCCTTTTTTTAATGAACCCCAAATGTGAAAACGGTTCACAGGCGACTGGGCCGGGAGTTTTTCCTCTGCTTGGCCGTGCAGTGAACTGTTCCAGTAAAGACAGGGTCTCATTTTCAAAGGGGGAAGGTCTGTGCAGTGCCAGCTTCCTGCCTAGTCCATGGAGTCAGACCCAAGGGGAAAGATGGACCATTTTGATCCTTTGACTCCTTAGGCTAAAATGAGACTTCCCATCACATGCTTTGCTCCACCTAGGTTTTGTGGACAAGCATTTTTTTTCTTTTAAAGCAGTATTGTTGGTGAAATGCTTTCAAGCAGCTTGCTTATCTTTGAATGAAGCTTAGTGTAAACATGTCGTGTCAGACGGGAGAGTGGCTTGTCCCATCAGTGATGGAGCCTCTTAATTAGGGTCCTCGCTGGAAACAAATGTGCAGTGATGAAGGCTGGGCAGAGGGCGGAGGGGAAGGAAGAGATGATGGTTTGTCCAGAGGAAAACGAGATCAGGAGAGGATGCTCTGGGAAGATCTGGGAAAACGCACAAAGTAACAGGGTGGAAAAGCCCAGCTTCGTGTGGTTCTGAAAGTGAGGTGGAGGCTGCATTTCTCAGAGCAGACTCCGGGGGCCACGATGGCTCGCTCAGGGGCCCAGGGAACCCCCAGGGCCTGGTGGAGGCCCTGTGCTCAGGTGTCAGACGGAGGATTTCGATGTGTGGTCCTGCCAGGCTCTGGTGCTCAGGGCTGCTGGCGACTGTGAGCCAGTATCTTGGTTGATAGATCAAGGCTGCAAAATCCGATGTGCATTTTCTATTTTTAAGGCTATGAGATGCAATGAAATGCACCTACCACTCAAACCATACTGAGCGTAATATAATCTTACTTTTTCCAAGATATTTAATGATTTAAGGATTTAAAAAATATATATCTCGGTACCCACAGTGTATTAGTTTTCTCTGTACGGTGAGATAACCGAAAGCTTTAGTTGATCTAAAATTGAAATCTGTGGCTGGTAAACTAGTATTATTTATTAACTTATTTATCACTCACATCAGCTGGTAATTCCAGACTGTATTTTTACTAGAGAGAAGGTAGATGGCTGGAGTAAGCAAACTGAGGTATAAAGATTCAAAGTGTATGTCACTGTTTGAATTAATTTGTGGAGTGTGAGTATTTTGGGGTACTAGTGTTAAGCCATATCCCGTCATATTGAAACATCCAGTCTTGTGTTTCATATACCCAGTGGCAGATTCACGGCATGGACCAGCAGTTATTCAGACAATAAATTTCACCTTTGAACATAGCCCGTAGTGTGGTGAACTTGTTTCAAGGTGTTCACGTGATGCAAGGTGGCGAAAGGAATTTTTAAGTTGTAGCCCTCTGTCTCCAAATCCCTCTCCACATCTGCATCTTATCCAGGTGTTTATGGATCGAAGTGCTGTGATTTCAAAATGCATCCGCGCATTGCAGTCACACGCCCTGGTGCATGTTCCCGTCGATGGCAAGGGACGCGCCTCTTAGGTTTCCGTGAGCCGCGACCTCACTCACCCCTTCAGTTGCTGTGCCATAGGACCGACACCTCATGTGAGCATCAGTCAGCCCTCACTGAGTGCATGGAAAACTTCGTTTGTTCTTTCTGACTAGCCGAATCCAGAACATAACTCAGTTTCTTTTCCTGGTCAAAACAACTGGATTTGCCCGATTTCAGAAGAAGTGTATTTATTTCCAAGTTTAGGGTTCCAGAGAAGTACAGTGTAAGTTGATTTTTTTTTAAGTGAATAAAGGCTTAAGTAATTTAATCATCATAAAGGGATATTTCGTGTGCACGCACAGAGCCACACACACAGATTCATCATGCCTGTATGTGTGTGTGTGTGAGAGAGTAAGATCAGTGACACCCGCAGACTTTATGTTAGAAACAGCACCCTAAAAACTGTATGATTAGTCGGTGATTCGTATCTTAATTGGGATGTTATTGACTCTTAATATGAGATTAATTTGCAACTCAAAGTCCCTTTGGTAATTCAAGAGATCAGTGACTGGACACACACAAGGGATTCGTGTTGGAATCTGGCAACAAGAGATGAGTAAAGAAGAAGAATTGAGTCACCACCTGGCATTGTATCGGCAAGTCATAAAGTGACTGGGAAGTGGAGGCCGTTTTGCTACCCTGTCCAGTCATATAACAACACAGTGAGACACGCATTGATGTCCTAAACGGTCGCCTCTCCTATGTAGAGGGAGAAAATGACCCAGTTGCCAGTGGTGAAGTTTGGTTAACAATCCCTTAAGGATTCTGTGTTTTATGTATCGTTTGGCCAGGTTCTCCTCTTCAGTAGTTTTATTGGCTTTTGGCTCTTTTCATTTCTTTCCAGAGCCAGCCCAGCTCGTTGCATTCAGGATGCTTTCCCCTAGTTCCGTGTGAGGTATCCCCCTTTTTTCATTCGCTTTAGTTTTCCCCCTTGCATAATGTCCAGTTTCCTCAAATGAGAAATAATAACAGGCTGTTTTAAAAATGAGCTTTCACTTAGAAATTAACATAGAGATTTGAACTCCAGAACTGGCAGTTTATATAGCAAAGACCCTGAAGTTTTTCAAAGAAGGAGACTTAGCTTCCTTTCAGCACATAAAGACTTTCATCAAAATGTGAGAATATGGATCTTAAAAGCCCAGGTGTGGTTTTGGTTTCCGATGGGAGAAGCCGCACCAGGAAATACTTGTTTTGAACCGTGTTCACTGTCTAGTCCCCCTTGTTTAGTTTAACTTCACTGTTGCTGTTCAGTTGCCAAGTCGTGTCTGACTGTTTGCGACCACATGGACTGCAGCA
The DNA here is from genome assembly GCF_042477335.2 of Ovis canadensis. NCBI lineage: Eukaryota > Metazoa > Chordata > Mammalia > Artiodactyla > Bovidae > Ovis > Ovis canadensis. The sequence continues at coordinate 98,365,071 of NC_091254.1, read as the reverse complement.
CGCCAGGCTTCCCTGTCCCTCACCATCTCCCGGAATTTGCCCAAGTTCATGTCCACTGAACAGTCATGTCATCCAGCCGCCTCATCCTCTGTCGGCCTCTTCCCCTTCTGCCTTCAATCTCCTGCAACTTCAAACCTTACTGTAACTGGTAGCAGAAGATTTCCCAGATAGTCCTAGATGTTAACACACTTATATAAGTTCTTTGCTGTTAGAAACCACATTTAAATGCTCACAAATCTCCTAAAATTCTCCATGGTAGATAATGGGGACAGTAAATTATTATTGAATATAAGTGGAAAAAATTAAGAAGTTAGGACTCTGTGTACCGTTCGAATTGAATGGCCAAGGTTATGGAGTGAGTGATTCTTGTTTTCTTTATTTCATATTTGTATTCATATTAAAGTGTGCATGGCTTAAGTCTTCTAAATGGTTTTCTTAAATGCTCTTGGAAGACGTGAGGTTTTCTGGAATCTGATACATTTTGATAGTCATTGGCCAGTGGCTTAACATTTGGTTTCAGCAGGAGCTGGCAAAGGTAAGGATTGGTTTCTTGAGTGTTAGGAGTCGGACTCTGCTCAGGGGTGGCGTGGGGGTGTGTGGTTTGGGAATGACGTCTCTGCAGGCACTAACCACGGGCGGCTGACCCTGGAACCTCAAGGCAACCTTAGAGGTGTCTCTTGGCATCTGTCTTGGCCTCAGTGTAAACACGAGACTGTTGCTGAGAAAACCACCGCTTCCTTCTGTGGTTTCCCGCATTTTCCTTCTTAAACCATAAGTGTTGCGCTTGTGTTTTCAGGTAGGTCCTTTGAAAATGCCACTTAGCGCTTGCAAAGCAGCGCTTCTGGTCCACCATCCGTCATCTTCCAGAAGAGCCCAGGGAGCCTTATGCTGTGCTTGAGCCCCTGGGCCGCTGTCCGAGGGGCCTGGGCGTCTGTCACGGAGATTCTTCACATGGACTGCTCTCTCACCTTTTGTCAGAGGCAGAGAAGCCTCGCTCCACTGTTAGGTGTTTGCTGCCCCACAGGGTTAATTCTGTGGCATTTCTGTTCACACTTTGAGCTTTCAGACCTGGTTTTAAAGTTACACCTTGTTCTCCTTTGGGGCGATGTTTCCAACAGTGAGTCCTCTGGGTTTGCAGACCTGCTCTGCAGCGGTTTCGAATCTGTCATTTATAAGGAATCCGACACCTCACATGTATTTTTAAAAAGTGGCTTCAGGATGAGTCTGGTATTCAAGGCCGAGTGCAGCTATGAAAATTACATTTTAGCTTCATCCTGGCTTCTGGGCTTAGTCTAAACATGCACAGTTTTCTCAGACGTGTCCCGTATCTGACCGGCTAGGGGAACAGCTGAGATGACTATCCTAACAAGGTGTTTTATAGCCTCTTTGAAACGCAAGGAGTGTGAATGAAGTGATATCATATACACTCATTTAATGCACAGTGTGGTTGCCCTCTTTCTTACCAGAAGGACTGTCTGTGTTCTAGCCTCGTTCCTGGAAATATGGTATGGCTTCCCCGTCTGGAGAGAAACCAGCCATCATGCATGATATTTACTTTTTCTGGGGAAAAAAGTGGGTAATCCTGTTGCCCTTGGTTTAAGTGAACTGGTTTTGAGTTGCATGTCAGTCACATTCATCTTTCCCAGGTCGGTTAGGCTTTTAATGTTGCCATCTTAAGTGTGTTACAAATGGTAGGGTCCTGATAGGGTTGGGAGGTGGGGCCAGTGGCATCAACAGGAAATTGGCTGCACTTTTTCCTCCCCAGCGGAAAGCCGTCTTCCGGGTTTAGTACTAGTTACCTGGGGCTTTCCCAGCACAAGCAGGGCCTTCAGGGCGTCTTGTGAAAGACGCTCTAACAAGGCGGGAAGGCCCTCCACGCGGCTCCCCGGATGGCTGTCGGCGAATGGACCTGGGGCTGTTAGACCAGGCTGTGAAGCTTCTCACTATCGTGTGTGCAGTAAAAAGTGCACCGCGCTTCCCGGGTCCCAGAAGGAAGGGCCTCAGAAGCTCCCTGAGTGTTCTTTCGATTCACATTTTAGCCCCGATGAGGGGTTTTTCTGAAGCTGCAGTGCAGATCCTGGAGTGGGGCTGGGAGGCTGGAGCTCCTCTCCTGGAGGCCGGGGGAGGGGGGCACGTCTGTCCTCTTGCCCCAGGTCTCCTTCTCTGCAGATGCCTGGCATCTCAGCAGCATCACTGTTTGTGAGAGACTGTGTTGACACCGTGTTGCTAAGACAGAGACAGGATGTTAAAAGCAACTGTGAATGTGGGATTCACAGGCCTGCTGAGAGCGAGAGCTTCCAGGGAGGGTGGTCCAAGGGCCTCAGGTGCCTGGGGGCTGGGGCGCCCGCCTCTTCTTCCTCACCCGCCTCCCTGCCTCTCTCCTCCCTTCCAGCCCCTTCCTCTCCTTCCTCCTCCAGCCGTTGGGAACCCTTCCAGCCGCAGCACTGCCGGTGTTTCTCACTCCCAGTGCATGGCGGGCTGCTGATGGGCTTGCAGGAAGCGCGCAGCACTTCTGCTTGAACAGGTGCTTCTACGCTGAGTGTTGGACTTGGAGACGGCACACGTTTTACCCTGAGCCTCAGAACTGGAGTGCCCGGGACCTGGCGTCTTACTCTGCCCCTGCCTCACACCGGGGCCCCTCCCTGCAGGCCGCCGGCCCTCCGCCTTCCCTTCTCAGGTGCCCTCCGGCCTGCCCCTCCCCTTGGTGCCCCCACCCCGGTGCCCCGTGCCCTCCTGCTGGGCCTGACCCCCTTTGCCTTTTTCTGGGCAGCAAGGCCCCCTCCCCACACGTCCGCCTCCCCTGGCCAGCCCAGCCCCCTGCCCTCTCCCTCCCTCCTGCTCTGGGGTCCCCGCGTCCCTGGGCCGGCCGTGGGGTCCCTCCCCGTTTGTCTGCGTGTCTCTGCTTTGTCTCGTGAGGGGCCTCGGATGCAGCTTCTCACTTTGGCCTCCCGCTCGCTGAGATACTCAACTCGACCTTGTCAGCATCGTGGGCCGGGGGGCCGCCCGTCCTGCCCCAGGCGTGCAGTGCAGCGGAAGCCTCCCAGTGGGTCGGGTCGGAGGCGCACCGGGCGGCTGAGACGCGGTGTGGACACATGAAGGCTGCTCCTCCCCCCAACCCAGTCCCCCAGCCCCGCTGGGGACAGATCTGGAGCAGGAGCAAGTGACTGAGGGGCAGGGCCCGGGCCAGGCGGCCGAGGGGCTGGACTTGGAGTCAGAGTCAGAGAGCGAGAGCGGGTGGGGCGGGAGGAAAGGTGACCCGCGGGCAGCAGGACGGTGCAGGAGATGCGGGGGGACGCTGCTCCTCGCAGGCCCGAGGGGGCGGGCTGTGGTTCTCGCGGAGAGCCATGGACGGGGTGGCCGGGAACTCGGGCGGGAAGAACAGTGCCGGGGTCACGGTCCTTCCGGGTGGGGGCACAGTTCAGTCGCTCAGTCGTGTCCGACTCCTTGTGACCCCATGAACTGCAGCACGCCAGGCCTCCCTGTCCATCACCAACTCCTGCAGTTTACCCAAACCCGTGTCCATTGAGTCGGTGATGCCATCCAACTATCTCATCCTCTGTCGTCCCCTTCTCCTCCTGCCTTCAATCTTTCCCAGCATCAGGGTCTTTTCCAATGGGTCAGCTCTTCGCATCAGGGGGCCAAAGTATTGGAGTTTCAGCTTCAGCATCAGTCCTTCCAATGAACATTCAGGACTGATCTCCTCTAGGATGGACTGGTTGGATCTCCTTGGATGGGGGGACAGGCAGGTGAGAAAGGTGTCCGGCTACCTGGGGAGAGTCGCTGAGATTCAGAAGCCTCCTAACGGGAGGTCCTTTCTGAAGGTGGGGATGTCCTCTCCGGACCCTTGCTCATCCCAGACAGTTGGTGATTCTGGGAGAACATTCTGGCCAAGGACTCCTCGGCTTTGTCCTTCAGGCCAGTGAGTCAGCAACCACCAGGGGCCCCACCCCCACCCCCAGTTCCCATCTCCAGGCGGCCTTTCCACCCACGGGTCCCAGCGGACACGCTCGCGATCATCAGGCGATCATCTGAGCCTCGGTCACGGGGCAGCTAGTCATCATCTCGTCTGTGCGTGGGGCCCCCAGCGACCTGCGGGAGACACGCACCCCGACACCCTCGGTTCAGCCCCTCCCCAGGCAAGGACGTTCCAGGACTTTCACCGTGGGAGAAAGGGGACGAAGGGAAGGGGGACGAGGGGAAGGGAAGATGAGTCAACCCACGTGGTCTGACGAGGGAAACAGGAGAGCCAGCCTGCCGTCTCATGACGGAGTTCGGAGCCAAGCACACACCCTAGGGTGCTTGTGGAGCTTGCGGGAGCCCCCAGAACTGTGCAGACTTGCTTCTTGGCCTGATGGCAGGAGGTGTCACGGACCCCAGTTCAGCTTGTTCCTCAGATGGTTCATGCTCTTTTTTTTGCCAAGAACATATCAACACTTGGAGTTGTTTTCCCGTTTGAGCAGAAGTGTTTTGTGAGTCTCAAAGTAGTGGGATCTTCTGTTTTCATGTTTTCCATGATTAGAACAGTAATGTTATTTTACTGAACTAAATTCTTTGCTGTTGTATTAATGAGGAAAAGTTTTTTTCACGTCTTTGGAATCACATTTATCTTACATTTATCGAAACAAAACGCTGATGATAGAATCACCATCAAGCAAATGCAGATGAAAGCACGTGGACTGTGGGCTCCGTGGACATCCGTCACCCTTCCATCCACAGTTCCCGGCATATTTTTGGAGATTCAGAAATGCTGTGCCAGTGTAGTGGACTTTTAAAATTATTACGCTTCGGCATGTGGCCTAGAGTTTGCATTATATCTTGGTTTTAGTTTTGCTTTGTTTTCATAAGTGACTTTTTTGGTTGGAAAATTTAGAGAACGGTACAAAATAGCAGCTTCAATAATGGGGTTTTCTCGCCTCTGGCTTTAGTGGAATTCCCTTGCACCTGGTAATATTTTATTTAGTTTTTCCACGTTTCTTAGATGTAATCTTGCACCGTAGGGTTTCGGTTCTTTTTAACTGGAGTGGAGTGGCTCTTCGTTCGTTTCAGGTGCATCGCGCGGTGAGTCGGTTAGACACGCGTCCACTCTGTGAAGCTCCTTTCCCCATAGAGGCCACTGCGGAGTGCTGAGTGGTGTGCCCTGCGCCACCCAGTAGGTTCCTCCTGCTTATGCGGTCACGAATTTTTGAACCCTATGCACGCATTTTGGGGGGAGGGTGGATCTTACTGAAGAAACGTGTGGATTCGTAATAGGCCCAGCTCAGTAGCTCAGAAACCAGGTTGAGCCAGGTTTCCAGAAGCTCAGACGCCCCTCGAGTCCCCTTCTCATTGCCTGGAGCCCCAAGGACGAGCGCACTGCAGCTGCATTTGTTCAGGTTTGAGCCTTACATCGTCAGCGTCTCCTGGCTTGGGTTGTTTGTTTGTTCCTGGTTCCCAGTTGCTTGGTACTGAGTCTTCGAGACCCATCCTTGCTGTAGCCCACCAACCTCAGTGGGTAAGGATTCCATCCCACGGATCCAGACCACCGTGCTTTATTCTGCTGTTTCCAGTTCTCCGTACTGTGTAGAGTGTGGCAGTGATGTTCTTGAGTGTGCCTTGGAGAAAGACGTGATTGAAGCACAGCAAAGTGCAGACACTGTAAGTTCGCAGCTCAGTGGAGCTTCACACGTGTTGCCGCTTGCCCGGGTCGAGCAGAGAGTGCCTGGCTCCTGGAGACCTCTCTGGCAGCCCCCTCGAGACCGGCAGGCTCCTGACTTTCGCTGTTGATGGCATCACTTGTTCTAGATCTTAACGCTGGGAGGTCATACAGTGTCTGCTCTCCTGCTGAAGTTCTTTTTTTAAATCATGGCTTAAAAACTATTTTGTTGAGGAATGGTTGATTTACAATGTTGTGTTAATTTCTGCAACACAGCAAAGTGATTCAACTGTACATCTATCTGCCTGCCTATATATACACACATAATCTTTTTCATATTCTTGTCCGTTATAGGCTACTGTAAGATTTTGAACATAGTTCCCTGTGCTACACAGCAGGACTTCGTTGTTTATCCCTTCTGTTTATAACAGTTTGCATTTGCTAACCCTAAACTCCTCGTCCATCCCTCCCCTCCTGTTGGAGAAGTTTCAGGATTCTTTTTCAGGGCACTCCTGTCTGGGCCGGGGGGTCCCTGGAGGCATTGGCAGCCATTTTGCAGAACCCCTTGGCAGTACACACACATTTACAACAAGAATTACCAGAAATAGCATACTCTAGTTAAAATTACAAACGGTGTGAGCTGGGACATACATATTAAAATCTCTCATATATACTCTCTGTTTCTTTATGATGTTTTAGTTTCCAAAAAGAGTGAGCTCATGGCGCTTTGAGAGGAGGGTGTTATATTTTATCTGCCGTACTAACATTTTGGGGATAATGAAACAGAGTTAAAAGTAATGTAATTGAAAAGGTTGAACTTCAGTGGCATGTGGTAAGGGCAAAGGCTGCGAAGTGGTCTCAGTAATGACGAAGTCTGATGCGGCTTTTGATGACATCTGCCCACGCACGTGTGGGGCAGGCGCCAAGAGTGAAATCTGGGAACAAGACCCCGTGTGATGCTCAGCTCCGGCCGTTGTTCAGTCGCTAATTCGTGTCTGACTCTGCAACCCATGGACTGCAGCACGCCAGGCTTCCCTGTCCATCACCAGCTTCTGTAGCTCACTCAGACTCAGGTCCATTGGCTCGGTGATGCCAGCCAACCATCTCATCCTCTGTCGTCCCCTTCTCCTCCTGCCCCCAATCTTCCCCAGCTTCAGGGTCGTTGCTAATGAGTCAGCTTTTCGCATCAGGTGGCCCAAGTATGGGGGCTTTGGCTTCAGCATCAGCCCTTGCGATGAACGTTTAGGATTGGTTTCCCTTAGGTTGGACTGGTTTGACCTTGCTGTCCTAGGGCCGCGGCCTAGCCTAATCGTTTTGCAGAAGGGTTGTTCTGCTGGACAGCTCCCCCTGGAGGTGGGGACTGGAAGCTCCACTTTTGACCTGTCCCTGCTTTTCAGCTTCTGGCCTGGTGGCCCTGAAATACATTCCTGTGTGTCTACGTGTTTCTGTAGCGGAGTGGATGACTCCGCACGAGATTCTCCGAAGGAGGGTTACCACCAGGAGGAAGACGGGGCTCGCCCCATCACCACAGAACTATTCCGACATTTTGCACAGCGCAGAGAATGTGAAAAGGAATTTGAAAGATAAGCTGTTTAGACTTGGCCGAGATCCACTTGTCCCTATTTGGCGGGATGTGAAACCCATAAAAATTGTTACAGTGGGGTTGGTACAGGGCTGTCTCCCACCAGAAGCAGGGAAAGAGCCACAGAAAATTGAGGACTTCACTCTGTTTAACTCATTTCAGACATGCGTCCCTGTGGAATATATGTCACGGTTAACAAATTACCTTGGTTGGGCATTCTCTCTTTTTCTCACCCACGCAGACACACACTCGCACACAGTAGTATAGCAGCTGGCTTCCTTGCTTAGGTAAAAAGTCTCTCTAAATGGAATTAGCAAGCCTCCCCCTTCCTGTATGCCCACCCAGAACTCACTGTGATGTCGAGAAGTGCCTTCGGTCGGCCTGCAGGCCAGAGAAAGAGCGGAAATTGAGTTTATTTTGAATGAACGTCTCTGACCCCAATCACCCCTCTTCCTTCTTTGGCGCGCGTACTGTGTGTCGTAAATCTTTGGGAATTTTTAGAACTTAGCATACTTTATAGCATTAATTCTGATGGTTTGACTTTCTGGGAACTCTTAATTGGGGCATGAAAGAAAATGTACATTCCATTCACTGTTTCATCCTCTCGTGGAGAGTGCAAAGAGACTCGTACAGAGTATAAAAGTAGTCCGCATTCCTTTCCAGTCATGCTACGTGTGATGTTTAAGCGTGATCCCTTCTGTCCACGGTGTGCGTGTCCGACAGACTTCACTGAGAGCTGGTGTAGTCTTCTCTTTCAAATAATGTTAATTCAGGTTGGCTTCCACTTAGAGGGAATTTGTTACGCTCTCGTGGTGAATTGCTGGCTGTCAAGATTGGCTTGGTTTTCACTGAGTTATTCTACAGGCTTAGGGGTACAATGGTGGTTCTTTTGCCCCTGAGGACTTTGCAGGCTTCTCTTAGCCTCACGTGGTCCGAGTAGCCCGTGTGGCTGTGGGCCACGGATGAGCTCCTTCTAAGGGCTGGCCAGAAAGCTCGTTTGGATTTTCCCATGCCGTCTTTTTGGCCAACCCAATAAGACACGGACCGAGACCCACAGCGCTGTGACCTTTGAGATCTTCAACCTCGTCCCCCATTTCCAGGGGGAGACGGTCTTCCTGACCAGCCTGGTCAGCCGGGACTGTAGGTTCAGCGTGTGTCTCCCTGGGGAGAAGGCACGGACCTCCTCGGGGGACTCGGGGCTGGTTTACTTGACCTCGCACCCGGGGGAGGGCCAGGCAAGAGGGATGGGTGGGAGTGCGTTACAGAGTACAAGTTCTTTCTGTTCCAGAAGCCGAAACACATGGGCAGGGAGCTAGCCGCTTGGAGCCCAGCGTCATCCAGACCTCAGGAAAAATGAGCAGGCCTCGTCCACCCCCTCAGATGTGCAGCCCAGGGAGCCGCTGGAGCTGGCGGGGGGTGGAGGGGTGGCGGGGGACGGGGGGACGGCTGCTGGAGCCAGTGGGGCCGCCTGGTCTCTTCTGATTCTGTGGAGACGTCCAGATGCAGAATGTAATTCCCCAGGAAGTCCCGAAGCCTGTGACACGGCCTTTAGCACGTGAGGTCCCCAGTGAAATTGTGACTCGGAGTAACTCATGCTGTGTTTTCGTTCGCCCTTTTGAACAGTGGTTTAGGATGGAGGGCTGAGACATGCTCTACTGCAGGCTTTGACTTAATGAGCTATTTCAAAATCAGAAAGTCAGGCAGATCGAAGGGACGCTCAGAGCGTCACTGATGTCCTTTTCAGCCAGGCACCCTCGAGTCACCGCTGAAATGACTCTGCATGCCAGGGTGAGATACAGCATCGGTCATTGTGTGGGCCAGAATAACAATATTTCAAAGTGGATTTTATTTAGCAAAGTAAATGTGTCTCTCATGATTTTTGTTTGTTATTCTAAAAATTAGGTTTTATTTTTTTAAACAGAGCCATTTTGCATAAAATGCTAGGCCACCCAGATTGTGAAGCGAAAATCATGGTCTAAAAATGTCTTTTGTTCTGAAAAGTTGCCCATCGTTTAGATGTTCTTTGAATTATCAGTGCTTCACAATTGTCTCCTAGGGCCAGAAGTGGTGATAAAATTTCCTACGTGAATAAAGCAGATAAGGAGACATGAATATCTTTTGTCTGGGATTGAGAAATTTTCTTTTTGCTTGATGTAGGCTGGTGGGAGCAGGGTGAAGGTCCTTTATTTCTGTAAGAGGGCTATAATAAGACTTTAGTTCTTTTTCTCATCTCTGATTTCATCCAGTAGTTGTCATGACCTGGAGTGTTGTTCAAGGGAAATTTGCGGGTGTGTTTCTGTCGCAAAAGCTCAAGAAACAGCTTGACCTCAGCATCCACCATGGGGGCCCTCTAACCTCTTATCTGGGGTCTCCTGCAATTAAGGCATTTGCTGATAGCTTAAGGGAACAGTTCCAGGAAACTCACTTTTATAACCTTCCTCAAATTGAATAAAGATAAGCTTCTGAGATTTTAATCAGCCTTTCAGAAGAGGAAACCTCAGAATCACCAAATGGCCTTTTTCAACTTGGGTTACTTGGGTCTGGTTTTGAAGACACTGTTGTCGAGCTGTGGTTAGGAAAGCCCACCCCCACCCGGGCTACTGTTGCCCACCACCCCACACCCCCCACCCCGGTGAACCTGGGCTGTGGGTGGACAGGTCCTAAGGCCGTGGGTGTTAACCTGATTGGCCTCTCCTTCTGGTCTCCTTCTGGGTAACTGAGCAGAGCTCAAGGAGCAAGCGTGGGTTTCTGAACCCAGCTCAGAGGCAGGGACGTGGTGGGGCTGAGACGCCGCAGAGAGGAGGCCGCCTGGAGCACAGGTGGCGCGGGGCTGCCTCACCCGTTGAGCTTGCCTGGCTGGGGGCTAGCTTAGCTGGGGGCCCCTGGGGCCCTCTGCTCTCCCCAGCTGTCTGGAGACCTGGAGTGGCTCCCCGCTCACTGCCAAGCTCCTTTTTGCAGGGGTTTCTCGTAGTGCTGTCCCTGAACTGTGAGCTGACGCACCAGTGTTGCTGGACTGTCATCTAGGGTTGTTATTTGAGGTTGATTCAATGGACGCCAGCATCACCGCCACCACCATCAAAACAACAGCGACCAGACGCCTGCCACTGTGTCCCATCAGCAGTCAGGCGGCTGTGTATTCGTGTTTAAACACCTCTGGGGTTGGCGCGGATCGAACAGTTGACGGGGCGTCGTGGTTCAATCAGCGGTGGGTTTCACAGCCGATGTGGTCGCAGGTGAAACACGGGCTGTATCAGGCTTGGTGTGGCACCCTGGGGCTGCCCTCCAAGTGCTCTCGGGGTCCTGGAGACACACACGCCGAGGACACGTGATAAACGTCACAGTGTTCTTCAGTCACTGAGTCGTGTCCCACCCTCTGGGGCCCCGTGACCTGCAGCATGCCAGGCTTCCCTGTCCTCCACCATCTCCCAGAGCTTGCTCAGACTCCTGTCCACTGAGTCGGTGATGCCATCCAGCCATCTCATCCTCTGTCGCCCCCTTCTCCTCCTGCCCTCAGTCTTTCCCAGCATCAGGGTCTTTTCCAGTGAGGTGGCTCTCACATCATGTGGCCAGAGTATTGAGGCTTCAGCATCAGCATGTCATGGGCACTGGGTTGGAGCGGTGAGCCCTTTCTTGGGGATGGTTGAGGAGGCTCTTTTCTGCAGTCGGTTGGTTCTTTAATGTTTGTGCATTTCGGATGAATTTCTGGAGCATAGGTTTCAGGTTTTAGCCTCATCTCTTTGGACAGCTCTAAGTGGTCACCCAAACCCAGATTCTGAAGCAAAACTGTGTGCATGGATTGATTTACGCTGTTAGGAGGTTACGAGAGTGCGTGCTGACAAAATTGCCTGAATGATGAATCAGAGAGAGGAATAGATTTGTAGTGTCTGGAGTCTGTTTGGACTCTTGTCAGTTGTCCCCATTTCCAAAATATAAAATTAAGAACAGCTTACTGTCTTGGAGGTACTTGTTCAGATTTCATTTTATAAAATAAATATCTCCAGATGTAGTTGTTTTATGAAGAAGATTTCCAAGGCATTGGAACCAAGATGAGCATATTGTTTTTAAAAAACAGACTTTATGCAGTCACAATACTGTTAACAATATGGTTTTATTTTCCAGAAGCTGTATTGCCAGAAGCAGCATTTAGGTGTGCACTTGATCTCAGGCTTAGTATCGAGCTGCTAGTAAAGCTCGTTAACTAAATTCTACCTATCACACCCTCTTTCATTCTGTCCATAGTATCTATGTCTACTCTGGTTTAGAATTTGGATTCTTCTAAAGAAATTGCAAATGTATTGAGCACCATTGTCTGTTTGTCTTCTGATGTGTTGGCAGTTTTCCATTATGGTGATTGAATTGAATTCATCTCAAGCTTGTCCTGGAGTGTTATATTAAATCTCCTATCTCAGAGTTCACGTCTGTAAAGTGGGAATGGTAATATGTGTCTTGTTAGACAAGAGGCGGCTGGCCGATCGTTGCATTCGGTGGGCATTTGAACACACCGGCTCCCTTCTTCTCCAGCTCGCCTTACCCACTTGGATTCTTTATTGTGCATTTCAACTTTATTTTAAATGTTAGAAATGAATCACAGGAGCATTATGTTGTGGAATGTTCTTTTATTGAAACTTCCTGATTTAATTGAATTAAAATTTTGTTATTTAGGCTCTGGGCCTATTTGTCTCTTTTTGGCATATTTTGCGTGTCATTGTGTCCTGGGGATGTGAGGGACGAAGCGTGGACCCCAGTCCCCACCATCGGTTTCCTCTGGTCTCAGGACCGAAAGTCCTGTATCAGAAGGCCTTTGCAAGTAGGGGCGGTGCCCTGCTAGGCCTTGGGAAACGGGGAGAGTCCATGTCTCAGGGTGTCAGTGACAGCGTCCCCTCGTTGGACTGAGTGATGCTTTGATGTGTTTCACTCGGGGATCGCTGTTGTGTCTGCCAGGGCCAGAGATGGCCTTCTGAGCAATCGCAGAAAGACTTGTCCCCCTAGGACAAGGCCGCAGAGTGTGTGTGAAGATGGGGCTCGTGGTGCCCGGGCAGGGCTTCTCCCGTAAATAGCGAAGATGCCAGAAGCGTTTCAGCTGAAACCTGGGCCTCCGTTCATGGATGTTCTTCTGTTTAAAGCTGTTTTCTCTTCCTTCCAGGGTGGGTGTGCCGGCTCTGGCTGCGGGAAGTGTGACTGCCATGGCGTGAAAGGACAGAAGGTGAGTAGCCCTCCGCGGTGAGCGATCCCTCGGGTCTCCATCACTGTGGAAGTCATTACTTTAGAGCAACCGAATAACCAGCAAGTTGTGCTGAAGCTTTATTACCATTTCAGGCATTTCCCCAGAGCAATACAAATGAAACAAAACCAGGCTTAACAGTATTGTTGAGGCATCCTGACTGCTCCTCCCCAAAGCTGGTAATTATTGGTGGCAGTTGACGCTAGAAAGGCGATTTGGCTTCTTTCCTTTTTTGACTCTAGAAGGAGCAAGCGTATCGGCAGAAAGCTCGTTGAGTCAATCGCATTCTTTGGAAAAGTGCACGAAGGCTAAACTTCACTTTTTTTTTTTTCTGAAAAACAAAACAAAACAAAAAACACCAAAAAGTTTCTCTTGAACTTGAGAGCCTTCTATTCAAATCAGAATTTTTAAACAGCTTTACACTCATAAGATACTTGTCTAGGTTTATTTACAGAGACAGTAACTATTTATCATTCCCCAAACGTACAATTATATTTTCTTTCTAAGCAGTACTCTGCCCTCTCTCTCACAGATCTGTATGAAGAGCATTTTCTCTTGAAGGCAGGTTGGGTCTGCATTTCCGTTGTTTGGAGAAAGGGTTTTCACCCCAGGACAGGGCAGCATCCTGTCTCTGTGTGTGGTCACCATGGAAACCGGGTGGAGCCCTGGGAAAACCTGGCCTCTGGGCCACGAGGAAGGGAGGCGGAGACCCCTGGTCCTCTTCCCACTTGCTGGGAGCTGAGGGGATCGTTCTGGCAAGCCATCCCTTCTGGTCTGCCCAGGGCTCAGTGAATCACAGACTCACGCTTCTGAAATCCAGCAGGTTCTGCTTTACAGAAAATGGTTCCACTCCTTTTCAGCTGTTCGCTGACGCACCGACCTCATCCTTTCTAAAAGTCTGTTGGTGGTTGGTGCTGCTGCTGTTTCCTGGACAGGTTTCGAGTCAATGAAGCGTGTGGAAGCGCCTTCCTGTCTTCCAGCGTCCGCTCAGCTCCCGCTTTGCCCTCTGCAGTCCTCTTCTCGCGCTGTTTTCTTCCTCAGGAAGTGTCTCTGGCTCGTTCCAGAGCGCATCCTCGGGAGTAACAGCGAGATGTTCATGTCACAAAGACGCTTTTTGTGTGTGTGTCTAACTCGAATTGTGAGCATGCCGAACAACAAAGAAATCCTTCAAACTATGGAAAGTGGACCTTTCAACAAATAGGAAATGGAGCCCTTTATCAACATCACTGTGCTTTTCTTGTAACAGAGTGTCAGAGTTGGGGGAGGGGAGGGGGAGTTGGTGTTTCTTGCTTGTAGAGAGAACGTTCTTTTCCACCCGCTTTCTCGGTTTCATTCTCCACCATCGACTGCACCCCCAGCTGCACTCACTCAGGCTCCGGTGCTTCTCAGACCCTGTTCCGGTCTTATTTTTCTAGCCTGATTCATTTTACTTTTAACCCCAAGTCTCCCCCTTACATATGAGCAAGAAGATTCATTATATTCATTATATATGAGGAAGTCGATTCATCCAGGCGCAGCTTTCCAGATATGCTCGGCCGACTTCTTCCTGACTTGACAGGGGCCTGGCCCTCATCCGTTCAGAGCTGGTGAGAGCACCTTCAGAGAAGGCAGGTCACGTCTTGGGGTGTCTGACACCCACCCAGACGAGGAAAGGGGCTGTAAGTGTTTCTTGTCAAATCCGAGCTCCTGGAAGCCCTTGCTTTGGCCAGTGCGTCAGCGGACGCCAGGTCTGTGCATCTCCAGGCCCAGGAACACACGCTGTAGGCCTGCCTTCCCCGCGGGCATGTGAAGGTCAAGGCGGGAAGGTCACAGGGTCACCGTGACCCTTCCTGGTCTGCACATGCTCCTTCAACAGGCTCCTCCACCGTCCACTTTGGGTTTTATACCTCATTATTATTATTCAGTAAAGACTTTAAATGAAATACTGGGAAGCAGTGGGTTAAGCCATCCTGAATTTGTGTTTTAAAAGGCTGTAATGACTGAATGGATTCAGACAGCCTCTTGAGGTTTAGGGGAACAGCCAACTGATTTAGGATTATATCCTTTAAACAGAAAGCATAGCTCTGCCTTTTCTCCCCTTGAGTATAAATATTTCAAGTCCCATGGTTCACATAGCATGAGCCGGGAAGAGGGCCTTCCTCCCACCGAAAGAGGAAATTTTAAACTTCCACTTATTGTCTCGGACGTGATGTTAAAATAATCAGTTTAACGATGGGAAACACCCAGAGCCTGCCTGAGCCGGACCTTCAGATCTGGTTCCATTTCTCTCATCTGAAGGTCAGATAACAAAGAGGTGTATTCTTGGCTGGCACGTCAGCAAGAGAAATTGGTCTTCCTCACCTCCCACCGCTGTTCTCAGAGCCGGGCCTATACGTGCGGACCGGATGTAAATGCAAAATGAGTAAGGCTTGAGCATCACAGAATTTGCCTCGAGCGGTTCAGCCCACAGACCAGGGCAGGTTTTCAGTTCTCATAGGGGTTGCTGTTCTCCACTGTCCACAAGTTAAATGACTTCTGGGGTGTTTTTGAAAATAGGATGAAAAACGTCACATAGCTCGGGGGGTGGGGGTAAATGTTACCTAAATGGGACCGAGCATCAGCTCACTGATTCTGAGGCATGCCCCCTTGAGGGACTCCTGAACATATTGGTTATTGAGAATCCACCAATGGAAACTGGGATATGTGCAGTGTACATCACCGAAATCTCTTTTGGCAAAGTCCTGAGTTCCATGGAGATGAGATTCCTTGACCGATGTCTGATATCCTCCCGATTTCATCAACAGATATTGGTGTCTCAGGTCACTGTTCTCTAAGCTCACAGTCATCAGTGCAGGGCTGGGGAGCTTGTTCCGAGCTCAGCGCTTAGATTCATGAGCTTGTCACAGACTTCAGTCTTTGCTGACTTGTTTGTTTTCCTGGCGCCCAGATGTTTTCTCTAGGTAATTAATCTGGGTTAGTACACAGTGACTTCGTGTCTTTCCAGAGGCCTCTGCAGTGTGGGAATTTTATCTCCTTAAACTGATTAGGGTTTCGAATGCTTGCCTCCTCAGTACTGGCCAAAAGTTAAGCTCTTCTTTTGCTCTATAACCTGATTTTCTCAACTATTCGAGGTATTGGAAGAGGCAACATAGTCCCAGGAGTGACTCCCTCGGTCTTGGAAATTAACCATTTCTACTTTGCAAAAAGAATAGAGTTTGCACAAGAAGTCCTACACATGTTTTATCCAGAGGAGCCAGCGTTTATGTGAAGCTATCATCCTGTCCTGCAGAGTCCCAAACTGGAAGCCTCAAGTTAACTAGAGAAGTGGGAGATACGCATGTGAGATAAATAACAACTGAAGAGTACGTGACCACACCGCGGGAGAGACAGCAGAGGAAACAAACCCTCTCGTTGTCCCGAGAAGGGAGTGATCCCAGCGGCCTGGGACTGTGAATAAAGGGGTGGCTTCCTGGATAAAGCAGGATGCAGGAGTGTTGTGGCCTCACTGATGCTCCAGACTCACCGGGACGTGGGGCAGGGTCCTCTGTCACGCGTCTGCCTCAAGTCATGTGCTGAGTTTATCTGCACTGATCAGAGAAAGTAGCCCCCGTGGCCTGCTGATGAACGTGACCTTGGCAAAGGATGGATGGCTCCTAATAGAGGGACTTTGACAGAGACTTCCCCAGTCCACAGCCTTGGGGAGCACAGAGAGTCTTAATTAAGCAGAAGTGTCATATATCTGAGGAGTGATGAGAACAGGGCACTCATCTCACAGCTTCTCAGGACACTTTAACCTGCTGGTACCCAGGTCCTTGCCAGCAACGTGGGGAGGGAGCCCAGTTCCGTTCAGTCGCTCAGTCATGTCTGACTCTTTGCAACCCCATGGACTGCAGCACGCCAGGCCTCCCTGTCCATCACCAACTCCCGGAGCTTGCTCAAACTCATGTCCATGATGAGTTGGTGATGCCATCCAACCATCTCATCCTCTGTCGTCCCCTTCTCCTCCCGCCTTCAGTCTTTCCCAGCATCAGGGTCTTTTTCAATGAGTCAGTTCTTCTCATCAGGTGGCCAAAGTATTAGAGCTTCAGCTTCAACATCAGTCCTTCTGAATAGTCAGGACTGATTTCCTTTAGGATGGACTGGTTGGATCTCCTTGCTCTCCAGGGGACTCTCAAGAGTCTTCTCCAACACCACAGTTCAAAAGCATCAATTCTTCAGAGCTTCACAGTCCAACTCTCCACATCCATACCTGACTGTGGAAAAACCATAGCCTAGACTAGGCGGACCTTTGTGCAAACTCAGCCTGAACTGAAAGCCCCTGAGCTAGACTAGTCTCTTCTAGAGAATAGGATGCAGGTGGTAAGACCCAAGTGCTAATCAGAGCACGAATCAGTTTCCATTCTTCAAGGTAAGACGATCCTGACCCGCGAGGGCCCAACAAGAGGACCTCGTGGTTCAGAATATTCTGGAGTCGTGCCCACGATCCCGTTGGTCTAAGGCTGGATTTGTGGTCTGTGAACTGCTCGGCTGGCCACCTGCCGAGGAAGGCAGCCCTTCTGAAGCCTCTCTGCAAGTGGGTGGTGATGAAGCAGATTGTCAAGGACCATGAGGAAATGGACCTGGTGATCTGGGGCCGTGGGCAGACCTCCCGAGTCCTGTTCATAGACAGATGACCACAGGGAGCCACCGTGTCTGCCCGAGTGCAAGCCCCACCCCAACCTGAGGCAGGTTAGATGCAGCCCAGCCTGGGAAACCGGGATCGCCTCACCTTCGGGGGGTGTCTGTTCCACAGAGCATTCAGAATGAAACCTAGAGGCTTGGGCAATGAAGTGAGCCTCTTAACCCCGAGTCAGGCGATGCCATTGTCCCTACGTGGTGAGGATGGGGCCTCCCCGGCCCTTTCCTGCAGGAAATCCTGGCATATTCTTTGCCCTCTAGGAAATTCGTCACTCTGGTTTACAAGGAGTCATCTTTGTTACAAGCCAGGCATGACGCCTTGGTCTCCCAAGAGGCGAATCTGGCCCTAGTTCTCATGCGTTCTGGACACAGAGACGGGGGTCGTGGCCCCGACGGTCAGCCCCGCCTGCACCTTGGAAGGCGCGTCTTGTCTTTCCTCCCCGCAGGCTCCTTGCAGTGGACCAGCGATGAACCTAGTCGGCAGGCCTTTCTCGAAGGTTGCTTTTGGAGGCACAGAGCAAGTGTCCGTAGTGTCTTTTCCTCCAGGACACACTAAATAAGGAAAAGTATGTGTAAAGAATTCTAAGTCTAATCGTACCTAGGGGTTTCCCTGGTGGCGCATTGGTGAAGAATCCGCCTGCCCGTGCAGGGGCCGTGGGTTTGATCCCTGGGTCGGGAAGATCCCCTGGAGGGGGACGTGGCAGCCCGCTCCAGGGTTCTTGTTCACTGCCGTGGGTCGCCATCGCCTTCTCCAAAAATGGGTTTAGTTCAGTTCAGTTCAGACGCTCAGTCGTGTCTGACTCTTTGCGACCCCATGAATCGCAGCACGCCAGGCCTCCCTGTCCATCACCATCTCCCGGAGTTCACTCAGACTCACATCCATCGAGTCCGTGATGCCATCCAGCCGTCTCATCCTCTGTCGTCCCCTTCTCCTCCTGCCCCCAATCCCTCCCAGCATCAGAGTCTTTTCCAATGAGTCAACTCTTTGCATGAGGTGGCCAAAGTACTGGAGTTTCAGCTTCAGCATCATTCCCTCCAAAGAAATCCCAGGACTGATCTCCTTTAGGATGGACTGGTTAGATCTCCTTGCAGTCCAAGGGACTCTCAAGAGTCTTCTCCAACACCACAGTTCAAAAGCATCAATTCTTTGGTGCTCAGCTTTCTTCACAGTCCAACTCTCACAGCTATACATGACCACTGGAAAAACCATAGCCTTGACTAGATGGACCTTTGTTGGCAAAGTAATGTCTCTGCTTTTCAACATGCTATCTAGGAGCCAGTATTAGCATTTAATATAAAGGATCTTTCTTACCCCAAGATCGCAAGCATAAGAAACTTTCTTAGTTGTCATTAAATCTTTGGTAAATTCCCTTTTTGAGACAAGGACTGTTATTTCATTGCCATTTTTTTAGAATTCATTAGTCTTCAATTTATACGTATCTTTATTTTTGTCGATCTTTTAATTTATACATGGGAATTGAAGACACTGCTTTGTATGTTATGCTTTATATATCAATTGGTTATTCTCTTTTCATTTCTTATTTTTCTTAGTATCTCTGTAGCATAGATTTGAGACCTCAAAGATTATTGAGAAATAAGCTCATCTTTCAATTATTTTTTATTAGAACATAGAAAATTTCTTTCCTATAAATGAAATTTAAACACTGTTCCAAATATTAAAGGCACCATGTTTCTTCCCAAATATTTTATTTTTTACTTAAGTAAATGAAAAAGAATATTTTTGTGTAAACTCTTTGGAACTTTGGGTAAATTAACTGATCTGGGCTCAATGAATGATTAATAAAAACAATAACTTACTAATTAAGCACTAACTCTGTGGGAGGCACCATATCATGTTTGAATTAGTGAGGATTTCAAAATCTAGTGTATTATAATTAAAAAGAAATTTCATTTTCTTGCTTCTAAGACATGAAGTATAAATGCCAAAAGAGCGCAACTTACTGTAATGTAGAAGGTGATGGCAACCCACTCCAGTGCTCTTGCCTGGAGAATCCCAGGGACAGCTGAGCCTGGTGGGCTGCCGTCTCTGGGGTCGCACAGAGCCGGACACGACTGAAGCGACTTAGCCACAGCAGCAGCAGCAGCAGCAGCAGGCTTATTTAATGAAATTAAGATTTGTTTAGTGTATTTGTAATTACTTGTATTGTTTGTGAGACTGGTTGGAAACCTCTGTTTTTATAGACGCTGTGAGCATTTCCCAAAGGGCAGAGGCGGCCAGTTCAGCCTTTCCCCAGACGTGGTCCTCAGTCCACCTGGAGGACGCTCTCGCCGTGGCCTCTGGAATGGAAGACTGAGGGGTCCTCTGCTGTCACTGGGGGGAGGAGGGGACAGATAAGTCTGGGGACATGAGCTGCAGCCCAGGACATCTCAGAACCTTTCGTTACAGGTTTGGAACCTTCAGGGGTGGCTTATCCCTTGCAGTTTTCCAAACTCACTTGATTACAGACCCCTCTGTTTCTCAAATCAAGGAGCAGCCGTTACGAAAGGATGCTTGGTAGGCTAAGAGCCTAGGTTCTCGTGTGTGTTCCACCAAGTCATTTGACCAAGTTCTCCCGAGAAAAAGGGAAATGACATTTGACCTACAATTTTCCAGTCTTGCTGAAAGGATCAAGTGAAAGGTATGGTACCTAAAAAAGCACTTGGGACATTTAAAACGTCATGTATGTACATCATTTTAGCAGTAGCTGAATTTTGAAGTTGGGGTAAACATGGCGATGAGTTTGCTCGCTGGTGCAGTTGGGGGCTGGATTCTCAAACATGAAGATGCAGGCAAGCTGAGAACTTGTCGGTTCAGAGAGAAGGACCGTTCCATCAAGTCAGAAGCTCTCCCAGCACCTGAATCAGAGAGATGTCAGATGTCAGAATCACAGCACCATTGTTGGGAAGCCTGTTTGTAGTTTTTGGATGCTTTTGGTGGAGGAAAAATGAGATGTTCTCACTTGGGAGGTCTGTCTGGAACAACCATCCAATTTCTAGTCAGCACTGTGATTTTATCATCCATTTCCAGACTCATTAGGGGAACCAACTCTCCTGTTACTCACCCTCTTAACGTTTCAAGTACCTCTATAGGTTTTTCCTGTTAACTGCTTTTCCTGACACCCGTATAATTACAAGCAGTGTCCAAACTCTTCTCCTCCCCAAGTCAACTTACCTTGTTCGAGGTATTTTTAAAGGGGAACGTACGAGCAGAATCGCTTTATTTCTGCCACACAATGGATTTCAACACCCCAAGTGTCCACGTTACTCGCCTTGGGGTCAAGGCGTCCACCCCGGGCTCTGATGGCTCTCCTCTCTTCCTGTGTGCTGGGAGGATGGGTTAATGCACACTCTTTCCTTTTCCATGTTTTCCCTGGTGTCTTGCAATGCCAAGATTTTTTCCAGATGTCTCCTATTTCCTATTTCCACATGTTGGACATGAGTCACCATCTGGCAGAGTCATCGTGAGAATCAGTGTGGGTTTCCACATTCACCTACTTTTGTCTTTTTGATAGTTCTTTGTTAAACGAAAAAAAGGGGAGGATTTTTAAAAACTATGCCTGAATCCAAGAGTGAAGTATCAACCATATACCATGGGGAAGCCGTGACGAGCAGATCCGCGCTTGGTGGTTTTATTTTATCCTTCACGCACACATCTCCCTGAGCGCGGGTGTCGCTGGAATGTGCCTCTTGGGTACCACAGAGGGGACCGTGAGCCACACCTCCCCCAGCATCCACCTCATCTTTCCTGTTTATCTCCATCACATAAAGTCTGCCCCTTCACCCTCTGCTCTGAGACCTGTTACACTGGAGATAGATTTTAATCATAAAAACTCTACCTTTATGGATCCGTAACTGTACTAGGAATGCACCTCATCTGGTGCAGCTTCACAAAAGAGGGAGCTGATCTTCGTTCCACGTTGAGATGGAATAGGAGAAAATTAAAGGCCTTGAGTGGAATCTCGTGTGCTTTAAAGCCCAGAACCACTCGTGTGAGTGGACACTGTCGTCAGCGGTGCCGGGCCCTGACCCCGACCGTCCTCGTCTTGACTCTTAATAGAAAACGTTATTTTTTCGTAAAAAATAATGAAACGTGGGATGACCCTGCTGCCTGGGCACCCAGAAACGGCATCGCAGAGCCCCGTCCTCCTGGGGTGGCTTGGCGCAGTGCGTGACTAAACAAAGGGGAACTTAGAGGAGACAAGGGGGCCAGATGGCCCTGGGGACTGGGTGCCACAGGGCCTTATTTTCCCTTCAACGAGCCCCATAGAAACGTGAAAGTCTCCCATGCACGCTGTGTCCACTGGTGGTGTGGCCTGCCTCCACAGCCACGTGGCTTTGAAAAAGTGTCATGCTTATCTGGCCCCGAGTCCAACTGACTCTGGGCCTCTCCACGCGGAAATCAGCTCTCGGTTCTCACCTCCTCCCTGAAATGCCACCCGCACGTCCTCCAGGGTTGAAGCCCCTCTCGGGCTGCCTTCATCTGAACACAGTTGGGCTGGCCCATGTTCTTTGCAGACCAACCTCCGAAGAGCTGGAAGACACTCTTAGTGACGAGTGAGAGATGGGATTCTCTCCCATGTCTTTGTTAGAGCTTGAGGATTTGTCCACAGTTTTTTTTTTCCTCGTGAGGGGGTATTTCATTGTGGCAGCTGACGTCCTGCGTTGGTTCACTGATCACAGGTGAGAAAGCCCTGGCTCTCGGTTGGTTGGTGTGATCTCTGAGGCCTGCAGTATCTGGATAAACACTTGACTGGGAAATGGTTTATCCGAGGTAGTAAAGGAGCTCAGTCCATCCACGATGAATGCAGTGAGCTTCATGGGCAACGTTGGAGGTCGCTGCCCGGGACTCTTCCTGGATGCGATGGGGACTCCTCCTGGATGTGATGGGGACTCCTCCTGGATGTGACGGGGACTCCTCCTGGATGTGATGGGGACTCTTCCTGGATGTGATGGGGACTCTTCCTGGATGTGACGGGGACTCCTCCTGGATGTGACGGGGACTCCAGGGTACCAAATCGGGAGGGTGACGTTAGAGCTGGCAGGGTGGGGCCCCAGACCACTTGAAGAGGCAGCCACACTCTCTGCAGCGGTCGGTGGAGGGGCACCCAGAGCAGTGTGGACTCAGAGGGGGTCCCGGGGAGCCAAGCCTTTTGTGGGGAGGGGGTGTGTGTCCCGAGCAGCTTCTCCGATGCCAGACCCGCCTTGCACGCGCTGGCCCTCTAAGAATCTGGCTCATGGCGGCCGTGTTCATCTGGGTCCTTGTGATTGGCGTGCATTTCTTAACCTGAAAAGGAGTCTTGGCATTTTGATCTAAATCTCCAACCCAGAGAAGGTGGACTCAGAGCTCTTAAACTTTCAGATCTGCGTGTCTGCTGTCTCTGATTTCAGGGCTGTCCTGTAGAGGCCAGGGGTTCGTAGAGCTTTGCCATGCTGCCCTTTCTAAAGTGTAATTTACCAGAAGGAGCCGCGGTATGCAGTCAGGGCACCACGGGGCCTTGCTCGATGTCCGCACGCCGCTGGTATGCAGTCAAGGTCAGAGGCTCCCTTGATCTGCGCAGAAGGTCAGGCCGTAAGGGGCTGGCACTTTTCAGGCAGACATGTCCTCAGCCTCGAATGCTTTCTCAGTGATGTATGCGGAGAAGGCAGGAATGTGATTCAGGGCGTTTGGCTCCCGCGCCTTCCTCATGCACTTCTCGAGCCTGCCGATGTGAAAGGTAGCAGTTCTTGAGTCCCTTGGGTCTTCCCCTCCCTTTTTTTCTGTTTTGAAAAGTCTCAGGACACCTGCATGGTGTCAGCCTTGAGCGTGTAGCCGCAGGGAGCGATGTCTGTCCCCTTGTTGTGCCTCGTCCCACTTTCCAGACCCCTTCCCTGTGGGTGACCCCAACAGCTTCTGCTTCTGCTCTGCTTCTGGGGCAGAGGGAGGGAGCCTGGAGGCCAGGCACGCTCCGTGAGGCTCTTCATGAGCCCCTGGGGTAGGCCCAGCTCCCTGTCCCTGTGGTATTTGTTCCTCTGAGATTCTGCACCCAGGTCATCCGCTGCGGTCCGTTGCCGTGGAACATCAAGTAGCTGTGAGGTGGTTGCTTCTCAGCCATCTCTCCCTGCAGCTGCTGGTCCTCTCCGTGGAGAAGCGTTGAGTTTGGAAGCCTGTTTGTCCTCTTGGCGTGTCTGGGGGGCTCCCCCCTGGCTTGGAATTCTCGTGGGAGCTCAGGAATTTTTTACAAAGCTGGCAATTTCATATCTGGAATAGGAGAGAGAAGGAAAGGCCACCTCAGGGTGCTTGACTGACCAGCCTCCGGTGGCCAAAGAGAAATTGCCCCTGTGGTTCTGCTGGATGACACAGACCCCCGGGGCGCGGAATGCGAGGGAGCATCGCCAGAGGCTGGGTCTGACCTTCAAGCACCCCCTGCCCCCCTCCTTCCATCTTGTCTGTCTGTCTTTCTCCAATACACTTATCCACTGGGTCATCTGTCTTCAAGTTGATTTGTTAAATTTAAATGCAGGATACATGGGGAAATGTCACATAGTTTTAAAGCTCTATAATCTGTTTTTTTTTTTAATGAGAACATTAATATCTCCTAATTTACAGACTGTAATGTGATTTGTCTGTTTCAGCAACTTAGCTCCTAGCCAAAGAGTGTAATGTTTTAATCTACCGGCATTAAGTAACTTAGAATTAACGAAACAGGAAACTCTCGTATCAGTTGAACCTTAAACGCCTCTGAAAAATAGATACGGTAAAATAGCATTGAATAAGATGCTGCTTGTGTAAATTTTTTAATGATTTGGCCATGCCCCTGGGTAAAAACACGTGCCCACGTTATCTTCCGAACACACGCTGCTGATTTTGTGAGCAACATTGACGTGAAGGCTCTTTGTAAGTATTTAGGAAGGAGCTATTTGTTGTGTTAACTTATGCCCCCTTATTTGGGATTGACTGTGCAATCATATGCTTTTTTCTGGGGCTTCCCTGGTGGCTCAGTGGTGGTACAGAACCTGCCTGCCAGTGCAAGAAACACGAGTTCGATCCCTGGGTGGGGAAGATCCCCTGGAGAAGGAAATGGCAACCCACTCCATTTAGTCTTGCCTGGGAAATCCCACGGACAGAGGAGCCTGGTAGGCTACAGTCCATGGGGTCCCAAAACAGCTGGACACGACTCAGCAACTAGACGATAGCAACGATGCTTTTCTTAACTGTTCAGCTTTAAAATCATTCTTGACCAAAAAACCGCCTTCAACATTTTCGGTCCATTTCTTTCCTGAAGGCACCATATGTTTTAAAACATACTGTGGTCTTTACTGAAAACAGGTTAAAATTGGGTTATTAATCAGGATCGATCTTACCACGGCTCTTTCTCATGGAGGAGGCTAGGCTAATGGTAGGCTTTGTGAAACCTCAAGGTTGGCCGTGTTGTGTTGTGTTATGTGCGGAATTGATTCGTCATGTCTTAACCTCCTTGGCCCTGTTCTGATCTTGATTAATGAAGTCTTGACATGATTGCAGCATGTTGGGGCAAGTGTTATTAGCCATGTGGTAACAGTCAGGGAACTTGGTTGGAGGGGAAAGGAAATCATTGGAGGCATCTGAATACGTTGTTCTCAGGTCCTCACGGAATAAACAGAAGAGGAGGGTCCCGGGGCCTCCGTCATCTCAGTGGGTTGAGCTGGTGACGTGCTGGCCTCAGAAAGACTCAGGCTGACACCGGACAGTAAAACATGATGCCCTGGCCTTGAAAGGAATTGCTGTCAAACATGCTCACTAAGGGAACACTGAGAAGCCCTGTGCATGAGATAACGGAGGAGTTTCGTACACCTCTCACGTTTTGCTGAATGCTCAAGGAATGCTGTTTCCTATGTTGAATTTAGCCACGAAAACAAAAACGAGATAATTCTTGGGTCGTGACCTATAGCATCAAAACAGAGACTACGCTGCATTTTCGTTCTCTTCTAAAATGCGTTGTGGTCTTTAGGAGACGCCGTGGACCTGACAGTCACAGAGACTTAAAGACAGAAGCAAAAGGGAGGTGTTTAAAGGGACCACAGTCTGCAGCGCTAGGTTTGTGAACATTTGTTCAGTGTTTGAGGCAACGCAGGGTGGCTCTGAAAACTCCATCAAACCAAATCTGACCCTTACGAGATCCCATGGGGAAGAGGGGCAGAGACAGGGTCCTATCTTAAGAGGGTGAAACGGATTTTCAGGGAGTCCACGTGATCGATGCTCCAGCCAGGACTGAAATCTTTTGCTTCCGAAGTCAGAGTTCTTGCCTCGTCACGCGGCATCATCAGTCCACCATGAGCCTGCAGAGTAGGGTTCCCCAAAGCTCTGATCACTCACCCGGAGCAGAGGTGCCTATTTTTGTAGTCGAGTTTGAAATGGAATTCCTAGACCTGTACGCTCTTGTAGGTTTGTGTTTCCTTACTCACTCATGAAAATATTTAGTGAGCACCTACTGTGTACTCTGTGTGCCGGGTGTGGGGGCCCAGGGAATGCCCCTGGTAGGGTACCTCTAAAACCCAGTTTTAATAGATAATTGAATTTAACATTTTTTTGAGAAAACATTTTTTCTTAATTGCCAATTGGCAGTTTCTCTAAAGGTTAAACCCAAAGAATACCTTGCATGCCTTTTCTGTAATAATAATTGTTATTGTCAGAATAGAACTTTTGCATTTTTCATATTTACTGTTAGCACAGACTTTAAAAAAAACCCTCCCTGACCTAGATTGTGGCATTTCCTGACTTTTATGTGCCCTAATTTTGTTCAGGATGCACGCACTTCCAGGACCTTGTCACACACCCACGTTCATTTTCAAGTTAAAGTTAATAACATCCTTAGCTGTGGTAACAAGAAAACCCTCCAAGGACTATTTAAACATTGCGTACTAATCGGTATTTCTGAAAGTTGCTGATAACATACAGTGCATCTCTTTAAGCCTCAGGGTTGTCGGTTCGGAGGTAGTAAAAGTAAGGCGAAGTGTCTTTTTGAGAAAAACGATGCAATTTTTCCTTGTCTAAACTCCAGAACCTCCTCGCCTCCCACTGTTATTTTGTTTGCAACAGTTGCGTTCCTTCAGTCTCACTCCCCCCCCCCCCCACCCCTCACAATCTGTAAGTTAGGACATAGGATTTTGATAGAGGCGAGTGAGCAGAGGAACATGGGACTTTCAAACACAGAAAAGGCCCTTGTGCCGGTAAAGGTGCAGTTTTGCAGGCAGGTTCTCAGCCCCTCTGAGGCCCCGCCGAGTGGCTCTGTGCTACTCTGGGCTCTTGAGGCAAGGCCCGCCCCTGCCAGGCCAGTCCCCAGCTGCAGCCAGGTCTTGCCTCCTCCTGCCTGCCGTGCGCAACACACACCACCTTCCAGGGCCGCCCGCTTAGTGAACTTCCCAGCCGCTGTCGGGCTCCTTTCATGTCTGTGCCACTGTTCTGCTTTAAAGGACATGTTTTAAGTCTGTACTGATTGGAAAGTAATAGGTTTAGCCAGAAACATTCCTGATTGTGACCTTGTGGGGAAGCTCTTAAAATCTGGTTGGATTTTTTTTTCCCCTTTCTAAATGACAAAAATCAAGAGAACGGGTTAAATGATCTCAAGTATGTATTTCCTATAAACGCATAGTAGAAGGACCAGAGAAGAGCCTTCAAATAAATTTTACCAGCAGTTGGATATTTAGAAATTGTTTCTTAGAGACCCCTTACTACCATATGTGTACCTGTTTTGCAGAATTTAATTGTTTAAAAATGTACTAGTTCCAGCCATTTAGAAAACTGAATTTACTCCCCAACCCTGTGTTATTGTTACAGTCCCCTTGTATTATTGTTAGACTCTGGGTTTGAAATATGGGTGCAGAAAGCAGTCTGAAAAACATCAATTCACGTTATTTCTAGGGTCACAGAATTATGTTACTTAATAGCCTCAGTGTTCAGGTTACTAGTTTTATATTTAATTGTAATCACATTTTTTAATTGAAGTATAGTTGCTTTCCAATGTTGTGTTAGTTTCTGCTGTGCAGCAGAGTGAATCATCTATACATAGCCACTCTTTTTTTGTACATTTTTTAATTCAAATTAAAATTTATTCCCGTAGTGATGTGTGTTGCAGGCTTATTAAAAATGATTTCTGTTAGCTGTACCTGCACTGATATCTTCAGTGGCACTAAATATTTAACATTAGTATATTAAGATAATGGATATTTAAGAAAAAAAGGCTGAATGCTTTCAGAGTCTACTGGGGGAAATTTTGATGGGGGAAGTGTGGTCACACAGCGCCCTCTAGTGGCGGAAAGCCAGAGCCCTTGGGGGCTTTCTTGCTCAGTTCACCTCTTTGCGGTCGCGATCCCATGAACTGCAGCACGGCAGGCCTCCCTGTCCTTCACTGTTTCCCGGAGCTTGCTCACACTCGTGTATTGAGTCAGTGATGCCATCCACCATCTCGTCCTCTGCTGCCCTCTTCTCCTGCCTTCAATCTTTCCCAGCATCAGGGTCTTTTCCAATGAGTCACCTCTTCGCATAAGGTGGCCAAAGGACTGGAGCTTCAGCTTCAGCATCAGTCCTTCCAGTGAGTATTCAGGGTTGATTTCCTTTAGGATTGACTGGTTGGATTTCCTTGCAGTCCAGGGGACTCTCAGGGGTCTTCTCCACCTAATCACAGTTTGAAAGCATCAAGTTTTCGGCGCTCAGCCTTCTTTATGGTTCACCTCTCACATCCATACGTGACCACTAGAAAGACCATAGTTTTGATTCTACGGACCTTTGTTGGCAAAGTGATACCTGTCTAGGTTTATTATAGCTTTCCTTCCAGGGAGCAAGCATCTTTTAATTTCATGGCTGCAGTCACCATCTGCAGTGATTTTGGAGCCCAAGAAGATAAAACCTGTCACCGTTTCCACGTTTCCCCATCTATTTGCCATAAAGTAGTGGGACTGGTTGCCACGATCTTAGCTTTTTGAATGTTGGGTTTAGAGCCAGCTTTTTCTCTCTCCTCTTTCACTTTCATCAAGAGGCTCTTTAGTTCCTCTTCACTTTCTGCTGTTAGGGTGGTGTCATCTGCCTACCTGAGGTTGTTGACATTTCTCCTGGCAATCTTGATTCCAGCTTGTGCGTCATCCAGCCCAGCGTTTCTCATGATGTACTCGTGTCTCCTTAATTTAATGTGATAGATTAGGTGTAAAAGTTGTCTTCAAATTGCTCTGTGTTTAGGAGTCCTTTGGCCACCTGATGGGAAGAGCCGACTCGTTGGAAAAGACCCTGATGCTGGGAGAGACTGAGGGCAGGAGGAGAAAGGGGCAACAGAGGATGAGATGGTTGGATGGCGTCACTGACTCAATGGACATGAGTTTCAGCAAGCTCTGGGAGATAGTGAAGAACAGGGATGCCTGGCGTGCTGCAGTCCATGGGATCGCAAAGAGTCAGACACGACTTAGCCACTGAACAACAACAATCCCAATGAAAGGATGTTTAGCTGAGACTTCGTGGATATGCTGGGATGCTAAGGGATGGTGGAGGATTGGGGATGAGCACTGTTTGGGCCTGGGAGGTGGTTGAGAGGCTGGACTTAGGCTGAAGCCCAGAAGATGATGGATGTGAGTGGAGGGTTATTGGACCAGGGTCCACAGGAAAACCCATCAAGACATTGAACCTTCCCATTTAAATTTGAACATATTAATAGAGCATGAGAAAGCCCAGTGGAAACAGAACTCTGCTGTCTGATGGGAAAGTGGACAAAGCTGTCGATTAAAGATGAGCTGGAAATGTATACACATATTGATGGAATACACCCACCAGACTTTGGAAGAAGATTATCAAAATATTTTTCTTTTCTTTCTAATTTGGGAAGCTGACTACTTGGGGGAATGACTTTAAATATTTATACTTAAAATATTTTAAGCAGATTCCCGCTTTGGAGTAAGAATTAACAAAAGTGTTTTAGGCTGATTTTTTCAGAAAGAGCCAAATTAATGAAGAAAATATTTGCTGTTAAAGACCCTTGCCACTTCTGGCAGCTTTAATCTTTGTCCGCCATCGCTGATACTCGGCTCTAATGACGGAGACAGGTCTGGAATTTATTTATGAGTCCTAAGAACCTTTGGAAAATTTGAAGTTTTTTCGCCACCAACAATTTGTCAGCCCTCAAGTTTGCCTGTCTTTTTAGTGAGTTTTTAACTGGATCAGCGAAGCTGGAAAGTTTGCTTTTAGCTGGCTTTTGGGGAAGAGTTTTAAATTGTTTATAGTAACAAGGCACTCAGGGCTCCTTCAGGTTATTCTTGGGTTGAAGAATGGTTCTTTGGAAAGTGTTTTGTGAAGAACTCTTTATAATTCGTTTTTTTTCCCTCACCCCATGACGTGCAGAGCGGATTTTGGTAGATCAGAAAGTATCTACAGCTTCATTTCTTGGCAAATGTTGGCTGACCGATAACATTTGTCGTGTGTTTCCTCTGTGATTGGTGCCCTGCTCGTTTCGTATTACGTATGATTTGAGCTTGGCGCTAGCGACCGACTTTCACAGCGCTGTTGAAATTCCCAGAATTGTGCCAGAATTCATCATGGGCTTGAAAGATCAGGGTTTATCCAGCGGAAACCTACCCTTGAACACAGCCTCTTGGGGAGACTTCTGTGCTAGCGCCATGTCAGGGGCAGCGTGAAGCTGCTGACCCACCCGCCAGGTGTGGGTGGCCCTTGTCCATTGGATGGACTCAGCTCCAGGGGCCGGGAGTGTCTGCTCAAGAGCCCTGGCCGGAGACCCCAGCGTCAGAGCTGCGGTCCACGTGTCAGCAGAGGGAGGAAGGCTTTCCGACGACTTGCTGTGCCCCCAGGCAGCTCCGTCTCCCGAACCTCGGCACTGTGTCTGTCCCACTTTTCATCAGTTCAGTTCAGTTGAGTCCCTCAGTTGTGTCCGACTTTTTGTGACCCCGTGGACTGCAGCACGCCAGGCCTCCCTGTCCATCACCAACTCCCAGAGTCCACCCAAACTCATGTCCATTGAGTCGGTGATGCCATCCAGCCATCTCATCCTCTGTCGTCCCCTTCTCTTCCTGCCCTCAATCTTTCCCAGCATCAGGGTCTTTTCCAGTGAGTCAGCTCTTCACATCAGGTGGCCAAAGTATTGGAGTTTCAACTTCAACATCAGTCCTGCCAGTGAACACCCAGGACTGATCTCCTTCAGAATGGACTGGTTGGATCCCCTTGTAGTCCAAGGGACTCTCAAGAGTCTTCTCCAACACCACAGTTCAGAAGCATCAGTTCTTCGGCGCTCAGCTTTGTTTACAGTCCAACTCTCACATCCATACGTGACCCCTGGAAAAACCACTTTTCATACAAACCCGATTATCTGTAGCTTCCAAAGTCTCTGAGAGCACGTCACCACTAGCCTGATGGTGGCCAAGGAGAGGAGTGTCGAGGTTCCTGTGATGAGGGGCCATGTAGGGTCTGTTTGCCCAAACCAGCCCCGAGGGTGAGAAGGGACCGAGTGGTCTCGGGAGGCTGTTAGGAAAGAGGCGGGATCTCACGGAATGCGAAGGCCGTGAGCACAGGAGCCCTTTCTCCTGTCTAACGCCTCTCTGGCTCTTCTCACCCTCTGCATGTGGAAAGATGGGGAATGCACTCAGGTCCACCCCCCGTGTGTGACTGCTCAAGCTCCCGGCATATCCCCTCCGAGCCGGCGGGGACAACTGCGCCAAGAGCCTCCTACCGACCGTCTCGAGCGAAAGAGCACCGGACCTGGAGCGCGAAAATGACACTTCGGGGAAGAAGGCGAACAAGAGGAAGCCATGCTCTGGGTGCAAGAGGATTTTACACTTTCCTAATTTAATATTAGGAGGAGGAGATGGCACCCACTCCAGTGTTCTTGCCTGGAAAATCTCACCAACAGAGGAGCCTGGCGGGCTGCAGTCCATGGGGTCGCAAAGAGTCGGACACGACTGAAGCGAGTTAGCATGCATGCAGTTTAATAGTAAAATGTTAAATGCATGAGATAGCAGTAATGAAAGAGGAGACGTGTGAAACAGTCTTCAGTATTATTTAAAGAAATGTAGCCCGTTTTTATGGGCTTCCCTTGTGGCTCAGCTGGGAAAGAATCCGCCTGCAACACGGGAGACCCTGGTTTGATTCCTGGGTTGGGAAGGTCCCTGGAGAAGGGACAGGCTACCCATTCCAGTGTTTTTGGGCTTCCCTGGTGGCTCAGCTGGTAAAGAATCCGCCTGCAACGCGGGAGACCTGGGTTCCATCCCTGGGTTGGGAAGATCCCCTGAAGAAGGGAAAGGCTACCCACTGCTGTATTCTGGCCTGGAGAATCCCATGGGCTGTATATCCATGGGGTCACAAAGAGTCGGACAGCCTATTTTCCAGTCTTTGAGCTTGAAGTAGGCTTGATTTACAGTGTGTTAATGTACAGCAAGGTGATTCATTTATATATGTATTGTTGAGTCGCTATATACACCTGCTTTTAAATATTCTTTTCCATTGGGGTTTATCTTAAGATTTGAGTACAATTCCCTGGCTGGACAGTAGCAACTTGTCATTTATCCATCCTGTATAGTCGTTTGCGTCTCCTAACGCCAGACTCCTAATCCTTCCCTCCCCTAAACGTGGTCTGTGTTAAGTTGACATATTCATTCTTTGAAGGCTGTAGGTGTATGTCTGCTGGTGCAGAGGAGAGTTGGTGTTCTCGTCTTCCTCTGAGGAAAACCAGGCCCTTCCAGGCTTCTGCCCGTGCGTGTCCCCTTCTCTCCCCGCTGCGGCAGTGGCAGGATTTCTGCCGTGATGTCCAGCTTCCTGGTGTGGATGAAGCCCAACGGGGCCTCATCCCGCAGTTTTTCCATGACCCCGTGACACCCATCCTCGCCTTCCCACCACTTTCCCAGCAGCTTCGGCATTCAGGAAATTATCCTGCAGATGTCTGATGGTTTCTGGGCTCCAGGAATCGGGCTTGTGGAATTTTTGGCTCAGCCCCGAAGTCCCCCATTGACTGTGACCCGTGGTCTGAAATCGCTTCGCCAGCACTGAGGGCTTGGTGAGCGCTGGCTCCAAACGCACATACTTTCGTTGCCTCAGTTATTCGCAGCCTTGCTTGGACGCTGAAGTCTCAAGGCCCCAGAGAGCTGACTCAGTGTCCCATCCCGCCCACGGCTCTCTCCTCCTGTTTCCTCTTTGGCCAGTGATGGTTCCAGGCTCTACAGTGCCCGTGGGGCTTTAAATTGGGAAAGGGAGGCCAGGGACTCTGTCCTGCCCGGCAACCGTGTTACTTTGTTTTAAAGCTTTTAGGCTACGAAGATAAAGCCCTCTCTCTTTGTACGTTCATGTTAGGGTTAGGGTTAGGGTTACTGTTCTGGTTAGTTCACCATCCATTCACTGACTTTCCAAGTCTGTGCCAAAGGCTGAATGAATGAGAAATACCCCTGCCTGTAAAGTGCTTAACTTGGAGAGATGAACGCCCGCTGCGGGACCTCTGCAGGCAGCACCCTTCATGGCTGTGTTCTGCGTCCCCATGGGTGAACAAGCGCGTGTAGGTGGTTCTGCCTGTCAAGGTCGGTCCCCCGTTGAGAGGGGGCCCAGGGCTCGGGCAGGACTTTTCCTTGGCCGTCGTCAGTTCGTGGTGACCATCCATGAACCTATCATTTTAAAACTGAGAAGAAGATTCAGAGCTCGGCTCAAAGCCACGTTGGCTGTCGAGACAGGCATAATGGGGCCTCTGACTGTCAGATGCTTGAAGACACCTTAGTCTGATATATTTCATGTTAATTTCAGCCTTTTTTGTTGTTGTTATTGATGATGATGTTTCCTGTATTATCCTTAGAACTGTCTCACTTTTTCAGCCTCGCCATCCTGGGGGCTTTATTAGTATTTGGAGGTTTGACTGAGATTTGAAGGGGGTGATGTATTCTAACACTGGATTTCAATCATGAACTTTGACCGTAGGTGTTTTAAGAGGAAGGGAAATAATTGGATATTACTTTTAAAAAACTCTTCTGTTCCCACACTTTATGGATTTTTAAAGAATCTCCTTCTGTCATCTCCTGTAGATAGTGTATGATAAAGAATTTGTAAGCTGTTCCATGCATGGAGCTCTGTTTCATGCCTCGTTTAGAGTGGCTGATTTTGATACCAAGATCATTCTCCATGGCTCTATTCTTTCTTCTTTATAGCATGCCAGTTTCTCTTCTCAAATTCTGAGTTTCCTCATTTGAAGATAGAATGATACTCACTTCCATGATTGGTATATAAACTTTTTTAAAAATTAGTGTGGTAGACTGCACTGATATTCAGGAGTAAAGCTGTTAAAGGCCATTGTCTCAAAACGTTTTGTGTAGGATCGTGCGCGTGCCTCTGTCTCATCCTCCAGGCTAAGTTCTTGCTGCCGTGGTAACCGTGACTGTGGGGCTCCTGTGGACTCCCAGGTGCTCTCAGACCCTGCCTCCAGCACATCCTGGGAAAGAGGTGACTGAGGGGTCCTGCCTCTCGCTGATTTCCACTGTGCACCTTCAGCCGTAAGCCCCAGCGCACGAGGGCTCACCGCTGCTGAGTCTGGCTTCAAAAGGACTGGCAGGAAGAACCGTTGCCTCACCTGCCCAGCTCTCTGCTTTCCCTGTGACCCTCGTGGAGATTTGCTGAAAGCTCGGAGGAAGAATTGGGCCGGCCTGCAGTGTGCTGTGTACTGGTTAATTGTATAGCTGTTCAAATCCTTATCCTGCCTGTTTGCTCTGCTCTGGTGCCCAGGATAACCTGCAGGATATTAGATTATTCATGTCTGAACAAAAGATTAGGAAACTTTAGAAAAAAAATGTATGTGCGAGATGGCAAGAGCCACATCCACGGAGGAGTCACTTCCTCTTTAGCTACTTAATTCTAAATCTCCTGGGATCTGGGGCTTGCTCAAGTGTTCCGGTGACATTTGGGAAAGAATGTGTTCTGCGGCAAAGGCCAGGACTTGGGAATTCAGATTTCTGAATTCTGTTCCCAGGAGCACACGGGGGTTAGCCGGTGACACGTGACATGTCAGTAAAACATCGGGTCCTAATTTCCTTATCTGTGAAATGGACATAAAAGGGGCTCACTTGCTGTGGGTGAGCTATTTAATATTTGCTGGGAACCAGCTTGCTCTAGTGACCTAGAAAAAACACGGGCCGAGGTAGAGGCTGACCTCATTTCTATTTTTGGCTTTGGTGCTGACTCAGTGAGAAACTTGTAGGAATCAGCTAATCCGGCTCTGGGCCTCTGTGCCTTCCACGATGAAAACGAGAATTATACAATCTTATCTGTGCTGGGCCTCCCGCTGATGCCGCCAATGTTAACCAAGCACTAAAAATATGCCACCCCGCACGTTAGGAAGCTTTTCCGCCGACGTGCCTTTGACATCTCCTTCCCATCACGTGCCAGGCCATTTGAGGATACTCCATTCAACGTTCGTTTACTTTTCAGCCAGCTGTTTGGAGTTCAGTTGTATTTGGGGCCGAATCTTCCCGTATCTGAGTCTAGGGAGGAGGCTGACCTGATGTCAGTGTACCGTCCATCTCCAGCTCCAGGACTTCGGGCATTGGCGTCTGCTGTCGTTTTAGGTGAAGAGTGGATGCCTTTAAGGAGCTTTCCCCTGGACACGGCCTGAGAATGTTTTTCTTTCCCAGGGAAGACGGGCTGGCGCTCTGTGTCCCGGCCTCTGCAGGGCCCCAGGGATGTTTGCGTCTGCTCTTCCTGGTTGGCCCCCGGATGCAGCTGGTCTAGGCGGCTGTGCCAAACGGGAGAGCTTGGCTTTCTTTCCTCCACTTAGTCCTGGGATCCTCTGGAGTTAGAAATCACTTGCTTCTTCCCCATTTATTCACGTGCTGTTTCCAGCCTCCTGCCAACGACACCCACAGCCCGTGGAGGCCCAGTGGATGGAGACTTCTGTTCAGAACCACATTCCTACAGTGCAGAGAAGTGTAGGGACTTCCCTGGCGGTCTTGTGGTTAAGACTCTGCCCGCCAGTGCTAGGGGACGCAGGTTTGATGCCTGGTCCAGAGCAGCCGGCATGCCGTGGGGCAGCTAAGCACGCTGGCACTGCTGAAGCCCGGGCACTCTAGAGCCCGCGCTCTGCAACGGGAGAAGCCGCCACAGTGAGAGGCCGGGCTCCACACCTGGGCAGCAGCCCCCGCTCGCCGCAACTGGAGAAAGCCCGTGTGCACAGCAGCGAAGACTCAGTGCAGCCAAAAATAGTCATAGATAACACGTTATAAACGGCACGGGCACATGATTCACCTGCGAGTTCTGAGCGGTCTGGAAAGGAGGATGACTTTGGGAGTTTTTGTTCCGTGTTCTTTCATTCACGCAACGTTGAAAATCTTCCAGTAGCTCTCGGGACTGTGCTCTTTGGGGAGGGTAAATATTTGTTTACCCCCAGATGGCTTCCCAGGCGGCGCTAGTAGTAAAGAACCCTTCTGCTGATGCAGGAGGCGTGAGAGATGCGGGTTCCATCCCTGGATTGGAAAGATCCCCTGGAGGAGGGCATGGCAACCCACTCCAGTGTTCTTGCCTGGAGAATCCCATGGACAGAGGAGCCTGGCGGGCTACAGTCCATGGGGTCACAAAGGGTCGGACTCGACTGAAGCGACTTTGCACGTGTGCAAATGTTTGTTGTGTTTAGCTTGTCAGTTTATTTTCTCCCTTTGAACTAACGTAACTCTGGGGGAAGTAAGGAATCCTGGCTATAATCTCTGACACGCCTTCTGTTTTTAAGAATTGGCTAAAGATGCCTACTCAATTTGATTGTGAGGTTGCATTGAAGTCCATATGTGTGCTCAATCGCTAAGTATGTCTGACTCTGTGAACCCATGCACTGTAGCCCGCCCAGCTCCTCTGTCCATGGGATTGTCCAGGCAAGAATATGAGAGTGGGCTGCCTTTCCCTTCTGCAGGGGATCTTCCTGACCCAGGGATCGAACTCATGTCTCCTGCATTGGGAAATAGATTCTTTACCACTGTGCCACCTGGGTACAAAAAAGTCCATATACTGTGAAGAAAATAGGTTTTCTTGAATTCTTGTCCCCATGTTGGGCTGTTTCCCATGGACAGGCTAAGTGTGGCTGTCTTCTGCAAATATCCTTAATTAGGCCACTGCGTTGCTGATGCTTGTACAGGAAACCACATTTCCAGGATCAAACGGTAGTACCTCATTTCTCCACATTCTTGTCCTGCTTGTATTTCTTCTCTTTGGTTTCGTCCAGCCTGAATCACCTCCTTCCATCTCTTCACGTATTAATTTTGTTTTCTTCTTTCAAGGGCCACCTCAAGGCCCAATATCCCAGTCTTTCTGAATCGCAGCCGCATGTGTGGACCCCAAATAAAATTTGTTATTTTCAAAAATAGGTTGAATTTCAAGCTCCACGCGGGCAGAGACTGTAATTCAACCTTGATACTCCCTTTGCACAAAGCCAGTTTGAAGAGAGGCTCGGGGAGGCCCGTCATCAGACTGCTGATGGCAGAGAGGGGTCTCGGCGTCTGCCGCTGAGGCGCCAACCGTGAGCTTTGCCTCCACACCCCTTGAAGGGGAGCCTCGATGGAGTTTGCTCTCAGAAGCTCAGTGCCGTGTCTGCCAACACAGCATCACTCATCAAAGGAGGTTATAAACAAGAAAAGCCCCAACTATCCTAAGCAATTTAGTGGGAAAAACCCCAACTTTCCGTTGTTTTATTTGCCCAACAAGTTATGTAGCGTTTGGAGTATAGTGTATAGACAGCGCTGGGCCAGGGATCATCTGTGGACGTTGCTGCCCTCAAAGGAGCTTAAAGACAGCAGAGACGTGTCTGACTTGGGTCGCAGCGGGCAGCATCTTTTCTGACGCTGTGGCAGGCGGGATGCGGGGTGATGCTGACCGAGGCCCATCTCTGCTCTTTCCTCCACTCCCTCTGACCCGCCCTCCGTCTCACTGGCTCTCTCCTCCTCCACAGGGAGAAAGAGGCCTTCCGGGGTTACAAGGGGTCATCGGGTTTCCCGGAATGCAAGGACCCGAGGGGCCGCAGGGACCACCGGGACAGAAGGTGAGCTTGGCCCTCACAGGCGTGGGGGCCGGGGGGTGGGCCTGAGATGGTCTGTGTCATCGCTGTGAGCCATCGTGTCTTGTCTGTTCCCTCCAGGGTGACACCGGCGAGCCCGGACTGCCAGGCACTAAAGGGACAAGAGTGAGTCCGGGGGCCGTGGGGTCGGTGACACCTGTGGGCGGGCTCCGATACAGCGATGCTTCCTGGGGGAGGGCTCCGGACCCCCACCCGCCGCCTCCAGACCGTCTGGGGGCGTCTCTCCCGCCCCCCTCCTTCTCGGGGCCCCTCCGCCCGCCTCTGGCCTCTGTCCTCGGCGCGGACAGCGGTTGCCCTGGGCGCTGGGTCCCTGGGTGACGGGCCTGCGTCCCCCTCCTCCAGGCCTGCCCCTCGACGGGCTCACTTCCTGTCCTTTCGACACCTGGCTTTTCCTGTGGCTGCTTCCTCAGGGGTTCCCGTGGGCGGATTTCACTGGGGGAGGGGATGACGCGTCTCCAGGTCTTCATCAAAGACGCCTTTGGTCAGTGTGGAAAGTGGTGACGTGTTCGGATCCACGCTCCACCTCCACCTTCCTCCTTCACACTCTGCTGTCTTTGCTCTGCCCGCTCCTGGGATGTGCAAGCAGGGAGCTCTTTGAAAAATAGAAGACTGTAAAATGTAAACGTTTTAATTGTGTTATTGTTACTTCGTGGAAGTGGAATGGGAAGTGTGCCCAGCCTTGCTGGATCCTCCTTGGGGCAGAAGATAGCAGATAACATTGTAGCTGTCTGCACTGAGGATCTGGATTTCAGCCAGGAAGAGCTCTGACTTTCTTCCCTCAGGGAACTCGTTTATGCCTACCCTCTGCTTCCCAACTGTCTGAGATTTTCCTGTAAATTCTCTTTCTGTCTGCCTATTTATCCATCCACCCATCTCTCTGTCTGTACATCCATCTATCATCTCCTAGAAATTACAAAGGATGAAACTAGGGCAGAGTTATCTTGTGGGTGTGCAGCCTTGATTTTAGAAGTAACCAATCACCAGGGTTTGATGATGAAGAGTTGCTACTGAAACTCCAGGCCATCTCCCGCCCACCCCTGGGCTGAGTCCTCGGTCGCCTCTGTCTGCTCGGGGTCGATGTTCCAAATGCCAGCAGTGAGAGTCTGACATCCTTATCCAGGAGGGTGTAGTGGGAGAAAATGGGGGTTCTCCCGCACCTAAAACCTTTTCATTTCCATCCCTGCAGGGACCCTCGGGAGTGCCTGGTTACCCTGGAAACCCAGGACTTCCTGTATGTATATAAAAGGCTTCTAGTTCCTTTATGAGACGTTTGATGTGTGTTACAGTAGCATTGATGATCTTCTAACTTGTTTACTTTTCATTTTGCTAATTGCAGGGTATTCCTGGCCAGGACGGTCCTCCGGGTCCCCCAGGTATTCCAGGATGTAACGGGACAAAGGTAAACTTAGAGCCGGGTCCTGCCCGCTGGGTGCACGTTTATCTAACTTTGCAAGTGGAACAGTTGGGCAGAGTTGTCCTGGGAACACAGGTTTAGTGGCCACAGTTGGGAAGTGACTTGTGTTACATCTTTCTTTGGAAAGGAAACAGTTTTCCCATGTTTAGTGTTCAGGAAAGACATCATTAAGCCTTTCTTTTTGTAGACTTTCATTCTAAAGTTGCTTTCACCATGAAATCTCTCACCTCTAGTCCATTACCAAAGCAAATAAGAAAATGCCAGTGTTAATTCTTGTCCCTGTTAAGTGTATTCTCAAATACGTTTCTTCCAACACGAGGCAGCGCTGAGCAATATAGCTGATAGCAATATTTAGACGACGGCTTTCACCAGCAGACGCAGCGTCGCTGGAGGGCAGGGCAGGGAAACGGATGGGGCCTCTGGGGTGAGGTGCTGTCACCCTGGTACCCCTGAGAGTAACTTTCTCTGTCCCAGGGTGAGAGAGGGCCCGCGGGACCTCCCGGTTTGCCTGGATTCGCCGGAAATCCCGTGAGTATCGGGTCGTTTGGGAAGGGTGTGACTCGCCTTTCCCTTTCCGGCCCTCCGCCCGTATCTTAATGTCAGTGTTCTTTTGAGGAAAACAAAACCAATACCAACGTTTTCTTTTTTAGGGACCACCAGGGTTACCGGGAATGAAGGTACGTTGTTTTATTTTGCTGGATTCATTCCAGGCATCTGTGTAAAACAGATGCCACGAAAAATAAACTTACTTTAAATTACTTTGGTTGACCGGTTGCCCGTTAACCTATTTGCCTAAACTCTGCTCCATTAAAAGAGTACTGAAGTCCTGCACACAGACTTAAATTTTAGAGCCTAAAGCTTCAACACCAGGTCCGTTTCTTCATAGGAAATAGGCGGTGATGGGAAGCATAATTTGAGGGGGAAATGTAACAGACGTGGGTCCCTGAAGCTCCTTGTCCTGAGCCCCGGGTGGTGCTGTGAGCAGGTCTCCGCAGAGAAACAGAGTCAGTGGGGTGTGCGAGGGGACGGTTGTGCAATGTGTGGGCACCATATGTATACAGCACACACATGAGGATGGTGGAGGGAGGGAGAGAGAATTAAAGTACAAATACAATGTTGTGAAATGTTTTGTATGTTGTATAATACGTGATACAATGTCCATTGTTCTATAGTATTATTTATTATTCTAATATTTATATGACATATTAATCTCATTCTGTATGTTTTGATAGATAATTACAATATGTGGAGATAAAGTGGATTCCTTATTTTGGGGAGGGGTGTGACTGTGAGGGTTGCCAGTCCACCGTCCGAGGGGCAGGGATGCAGGCTGGAGACCCAGGGGAGGGCGTGGGTCCAGTTTT
This sequence comes from Ovis canadensis, assembly GCF_042477335.2. NCBI lineage: Eukaryota > Metazoa > Chordata > Mammalia > Artiodactyla > Bovidae > Ovis > Ovis canadensis. Next base: position 98,325,175 of record NC_091254.1, on the reverse strand, counting down.
GGAGGCAGTCTCCCTGCTTCCTGGGAGTCAGTCTTTCTTCCTCTGTAGGCCTCAACCCCTGGGGTGGGTGGCCCCCAGCCCCTCCCCCCGCAGGGTGGAATGTCATCTGCTTTATACCTTAGTCCTTCACACCTGCAGATATAAATGCCCACCTCGTCTGAAAAGGGCCTCCCTGTTGGCCTCAGCCTGGTGCGTGCCCGAGTCTGGGCACTGGGGCCGGGCCGCGCCGTCATCTGAAAAGGGCCTCAGCCTTTTTGGCCTCAGCCTGGTGCGTGCCCGAGTCTGGGCACTGGGGCCGGGCCACGCCCTCATCTGAAAAGGGCCTCAGCCTTCTTGGCCTCAGCCTGGTGCGTGCCCGAGTCTGGGCACTGGGGCCGGGCCACGCCGGCGCCTAAAACACATCCCCTGCTTCTCTGAACGTGGCCGCGCTGGGTCTTGTCCTGAAAGGTGACCCTTCTTTTGCGAGAGCAGCCGGTGTGCACAGCCTTTTGACCAGAGCTGGGCCCCTGTCTAGACCCCGCCTGCCCGGGGCCCGTTATGGGGAGCGCCCCACATCCTTCCGTTCAGCGGCCCACGAGCTCTGTCCTCGTGCTGGTCGTTAAGATGAGTGGCCGGGGAGACGGCCGGTAGGCTTATCCCAAGCGTAGGCAGAGGCTGAATCCCAGACCTGGGCTAGTCCCACACCAGCGGTGCGTGCCCCCTACTCCACGGGCGTTCAGTCTCTTTCCACAAACATCAGTGTTTGTGATTTGTCTTCTATCCCCCAGGGAGATCCAGGTGAGATTCTGGGCCACATACCAGGGACCCTGCTGAAAGGCGAAAGAGGATATCCTGGACAGCCGGGAGCGCCTGTGAGTACTGGCTGGGTGATTCCGAGCTCAAGCTGAGTCTCCGCCTGGGTTGCGTCTTAATTCTTCTCTTGGTGAATTTTACAGGGTTCACCAGGCCTACCAGGACTGCAAGGCCCCGTCGGGCCCCCAGGATTCACCGGGCCACCAGTAAGTCTGGGGGTGGGGAGTCTGTCTCTGAGGCTGCCGTTCAGAGAACATGTGCGTTGAGGTGTGAAGACTCCTAAAATGGAATGAACACTGTAGCCTGGGTGGGAGGGAGCTTGGGGGACCGTGCATACCATGATGGCTGAGGCCCCTGCTGTCCCCCTGAAGCTCTCCCAACGTTTACCGGCTGTGCTCCAGGATAAAATAAAAAGCTGGGCCAAGAAATTTTACACAGTGGTGAGCCCTTTCAATTCGGATTCAAGAATGAATTTCTGTTTTTTTAAAAAATTGATCTACCTTTTTAATTGAAGGATAATTGCTTGACAGAATTTTGTTGCTTTCTGTTTAGTGGCGTATAGTTGACTTACAATGCTGTGTTGATTTCGGGTATACAGCAGGGGGAATCAGTTACACAACGTATCCCCTCATTTTTAGATTCTTTCCTGTGTAGGTCGTTACCGAGTGTTGAGTGGAGTTCAGTGCGGTGCAGTGGGCTCTTACTAGTTATCTATTTGAGCTTCTATCTTAAGGGAGTGTTTGATTGGTGTTTATGGTCCATTTGTCCCCAGAGCTGTGGGGAAAGGATTATAAAGAGATGTCACATGTCACAGGCAGAGACATCCCCCGGGCAACATGTGAATTACTTGGGCTGTGAGGATGCCAGTGTGTCCCGTGAGGGGGGATGCAGAGATGGACGAGCAGGCTCTGCCCTGGACCTTCCCTCGTGGGAACACAGTCATGTCCAGGAACCTGCTCTCCTGGGGGCTGTGGACCCAGCCCAGGCTGTGAAGAAGCTGCGCTGTGTTTCTAGTGACGACTAGAAGCTGAGCTCCGAGATCAGCTTCCAGGAGGCTCAGCTCTGCTATCAGCTTCCTTTGCAGCTGATGATTCTCCGCAGAAGGGCAGCATCAGCTCCTCCTCCTCACACATTTCGGGAGCAGAAGAGAGTTCATGTTAACAGAGCTTCCTTGGGAGTGCCCCGTTCGCAGGAATGGGTGGTGTGAGAATGCCATCCTCACCTGAGCCTGCCCGAGAGTCCGGGGGTTTGGTGGTGGGTTCATCCACTCCCTGATCACCCAGCACACGCTCAGCTCAGTGGGTTCCACTGGGAACCCCTGGAATTGTGAGGGATTTTCGTCCCTATTAGTAATTATCTTGGACTAATTTCTGGTTGCTCTCAAAGGCTAACAGCTCTATAGTACAGGGAAAACATGTAATATCCAACAAACTCCTGCTCTAACCATGATATCTGAAGATAACTTTGGTGCAAAGAAGCACACCAGGGTTGTGAACCGTATTTAATTAAAATGCTCTCTCTTCCAGGGCCCTCCAGGCCCTCCTGGCCCTCCAGGCGAAAAGGTAAAGATTGCTTTCCGTTTGTTTTTCTTTGGCGCTAGTGTGAGGCCATCGTGACGTTGCTGTAACTCATTCCGTAGTCTCTGTAAAGTATTTCGGGAAGTTATAAGTTTCATGTCTGTCTCTACATTTAACATGTCTGCTCACCTATCCATCAGTCCATCAGCCTTACTAACTCTCTGTCAGTTAATCCACTCATCTACTGATCTGTTGATCTTTCTTCTTATCCGTCTGTTGGTCATGGAATCACTGATGTTTTCCTTAGTTTTCTAGAACCAGAGTTTAAAAATCTTGAATTTTTAAAAAATGGTTTCTGTGGGATTCTTTTTGAGTAATACTTTAGCAAAGCTTTTAATAGACATTGAGTACAGCAGGGTCACAACTTTCTTGAACATATCAATGTTATGTCTTTATGGGAAGAAGCTGTTGCTTTAAATGTACCGTCTTGCTGCATTTCACGTCGTATTTGTTAGATGATCTTGAGCAAAGTAGACAATGCTAGTAACAGAAGCCTGCCTTCTCATCAACAGGGGCAAATGGGCTTGAGCTTTCAAGGGCCGAAAGGTGAAAAGGTGAGTGCTGTTTGCTTTGGGGCGTTTTCCTGGCCAAAATCACAGGTCTAAGCAGAATAAGGTTTCCGCCTCTGGGCCGCCTCTTGGACCCTGATGACCGCAGTCCCTTCTCTGAACGTTCTTACGTCTGTTGCCGTCTGCCTGGAGGTCGTGGCTAGGATGCGCTGAGATGACTTCGTGTGGGGTCTGACCCACAGGTGCAGAATGCCTCCTCTGTGTTCACAGCGGTCCGTCACAATGTCCTCAGGCAGTGACAAAGCCCGAGCTGGGCTCCATCCTAAAAGGGTTAAGTGTAGGAGGTGGCTGTTGGTGGCACAACCATACTGAACGCTTAAAGATGAGGCCACTGTACCCGAGTTGGGAGGAAAAGCGCCTTGGAGGCAGGGAGGCACGGGCTGGAAGGGGAGGCCTCATCCTGGGGGAGGGAGAGGCTGGCCCTGGGTCCCTGATGCTCCGGGGGTGCTCTGCGCCACGTTGCCTGGACCCGGCCGGTGGGATGCCTTCCGAGCGCTGGCTGCTGGGATCACGGCAGCACCCGGTTCCCAAGCCGGTGCAGACGATGGCCACGTGGAGTGGGTGACCGTGGGCCTCCTCTTCTCAGCCCAGGTTTCCACCGTGCCTTTTTGTAAACCTCAGAGGAAAGGGATTCTGCGCCGGGCGCAGTGGAGGTCTTTGGACCTCAGTCGCTGCGTGGTGCCGAGGTTTCGGTACTTCCCGCTTGCCAGCAGTGGGGCTTCCAGGAAGGAATCCCTGATGCTTCTCTCCTCGTTGGTTTACACGAAGAGAGCTTTCCGTCTGGGCACTACGAGGCAGCCAGCGCCCTTTCCTCCGTGCCATCAAGTGTGCAGGCTGGCTTCTGTGTGCCGGCGTGTAGTCCTCAAGCTGTCTGTCTCGATGCACGGACTCTGCACGTGTGCGCACATCCGTGTGTCCTCCGGGCGTTCAGGCTCTGCTGTCACAGGGTGGTGGCCGCCCTGACCGCGGGGCGGGACGGCCTTCTCCTGGCTTTGTGTCCTTAGTGGACTGTCTTCTTCGGAAACTTGATTTTCTGCTGCGGCGAGGACAGGCTGCAACAGAACCGAGTCACATTTTTTAAACAGTTCTATTCTTGATGTTTCCCGCTTCCGCCTTTCTCCGGCCGGTATAATTATTTTTATGCCCGGTTAATCCCCAATTTTTGCCTCATCAGGGTGATCAAGGGGTCAGCGGGCCCCCGGGATTACCAGGACAGGCTCAAGTCATCACGAAAGGGGACACAGCCATGCGCGGCGAGAAGGTAGGGGCGGACTGCGTCCAGCGAGCGCTGCCTTCCTAGTCCTGAGCGGTTTCGAAGGGATAAAGTTCAGTTTCTCCGGTTCTGTTCACGCTGACCTGGAAGACAGGGGTGTGGACTCCCCATCGTATGAGAAGGGAGCCCCTTAAGAGCAGAGGCAGCTGGTCCGGTTGCAGCCAGACTGGCTGGAGGCCGACCTCCCGTGTGAGGGTCACGGTGGGGGCGGCCGGGGCTGAGGGCTGGGGAGGGTTGGGTCCCGCGGACCAGGCGAGCCCCCTGTGCCGTCTTAATGTCCATCCCCCAGTCATGGCAGGAGGTGAATGCTCCAGACCGGTGTGAATTTCCCGGTTACTGTAACAGGAAGAGCTGTGTGTTCCCTTGTACCTGTTCCGTGTAGCCACTACACAGTACTCATCTTTCTTTCGTAACTTATTTTAGGGTCAAAAAGGTGAACCCGGATTTCCGGTAAGCACCAAAGTCTCGTTTATCATTGTTATTTTGTGTGAAAGACGGCCATGTATTGGCTTTAGGTTACAAGCTTATTTCAGCTTCTTTGGAACATTTACTTAATTTAGTAGTTTATTTAAATGTACGAATGAATCTAACCCCTTTTCTTTTTTTTTCTGTTAAGGGGCTGCAAGGGTTTGGAGAGAAAGGAGAACCTGGAAAACCAGGGCCCCGCGTAAGTGTTTCTGGAGCCCGCTCCTTCCTGGTGTGAGGCCATTTCTCCCCCATTGCTAGGACCACAGGGTCACAGGAGCGTAGACTCCAAGGGCTCTGCAGGGGCTCTCTGAAGCCCTGGCAGCAGGAGGGAGGAGGGAGTCAGCGTTAGAGGAGGGCCTCCCAGGTGACACAGCGGTGGAGACGCCACCTGTCAGTGCAGGAGACACGGCCTCCATCCCTGAGTCGGGAGATGCCCTGGAGGAGGAAATGGCAACCCGCTCCAGTATTCCTGCCTGGAGAATCCCATGGACGGAGTGGAGGCTTATTCAGAGGACCGCCCCTCCTCCCGCCAAGATAGCGCGTCCGCCCCATCACCCCCGTCTCGGTTGGGCCCTCACTGAAGAGCCACCTGTCCACCTGCTCAGAGCATCTGGGCGCCCAGCTGCTCAGATGCTTCCCACGCCCCGAGTGACAGGAGGCCCACCTCCAACAGCTGAGACAGTTCAGCTTCTTCCCTGAAACGACGCGTGGAAACCGGCGAGCGTGACGCAGCGGTGTATCAGCCGCCAGACACCCCCTGGCCAGTCAGAAAACCTCCCTGGTGTCAGCTCTGCAGCCAGGTGCCCTGAGGCCATAGGAGACTCGGAGTGAATCAACCTCCAGTTTTCAAACATCGTGGCGTCGTCTATCGTTGTAGCCCTTTCAGCTCATAGTGACTTAACGTGTCTTCCATGACTTACTACTGTACCGTAGCCAGTTCACCCAGAGAATTCATACAGTGTAATATCTTGTATTTGATTCAAACCCCTGGTGTTAGAGCATAGCTATTACTACTATTTATGCACTAAGTGAGTGAAGTCGTGTCCGACTCTTTGCGACCCCATGGACTGTAGCCTATCAGGCTCCTCAGTCCATGGAATTTTCCAGGCAAGAGTACTGGAGTGGGTTGCTATTTCCTTCTCCAATTTATGCACTACTAATATTTAAATTTTTATTGTACAGGGAAAACCAGGAAAAGATGGTGAAAAAGGAGAAAAAGGGAGTCAAGTGAGTATTTCTCTATGATTTTTTTAAAAAGCAAGGTGTTGCTCTTACTCGCTTATAACTGTTGTTGCTTTCTGTCCCATTTTAGGGGTTTCCGGGCGATTCAGGGTACCCAGGACAGCCAGGTCGAGAAGGCTTAAAGGTGAATGGCAACCCTACTTTCTTTTTGTCTTTTGCCTTTATTTTGCTCAACCTAAAAGATTTTCCTGGAATAAAGGACCACGCTCTCAAAGAATAGAAATTACGTGTGTCCCGTGTGGGAAAACACAACCTAGTAGCCCTATTTGTGTGCATGTGTTTTTAAAGAAAAAATATAAAGTGCTCCACTTTTATGTGTGGGTTTTTTTTGGAGTAGATTAATTTTTCCCAATTATGAAACAAAGTCAATGCAGGAAGATACAGGAAAAGAAAACTTGGGTAATTTTTCTACGACTCACTCAGAAATGGTCAGAATTCATAACTGTCCCATGTATACACATATGCATGAGCTTTTGGAAAATGGGACAGCATGAATTAGTTGGCTTTTCCCCTGGTGACATGTGAGGATGTGTCCCAGCGTTTAAGTGTGGTTATACCTCAACACTTGGGATGCTCGTGCCTTTTTCTGCATGGTGTTTGGGTCTTTTCCATGTTTTTCTGATTTTAAGTATCAGAAAAATACTTGTCTGGTCATTTCCCACCATAAATTCCTAAAATGTAAAATTTTGGAATTAATGTTTAGACCCGTTTCTGGGGAAGCTTTTGCCACATGAGATAAAATTGCCTTCAGAAGAAAGAACGCTTCATAAGCCTTCCATCTGACATCTGTTTGTCACTGAACTGAAGCAAATACTTGCCAATCTGATGCTCAGAGAAAACTGTGGTTTCATTTATTAATTTTTTGTGTGTGGGTTTATTTTTCTGTTTGAATCATGAGACTAGGTAATGTAAATCTCCACTAAGATAAGAAATGGATTGGAAATATTCATCTCTGGATTGAAAATACTCATCTCTAACAGTAGGGAGAGGACCTCAGGGTTTGCTTAGCAAAGCCTGTGACAAAAGGAGAAATCTTTCTCTAAGGCTGTAACTTTATGAGAAAGGCAATTCTTGTAGGCTGTAAAAGGTAAATTTGTTTAGAATATATTAGCTAAGAGTTTTTTAAAGTCCCGTGATTATCTAAAATCTCTTCTTGTATTCAAATAAGAAAAATGAAAGCATGCTAATTCTGGTTTAACACAAGTTTAAAGCCTTAGCTTAGAAGGAAAAAAATGAAAAAAATAAAAGCAAAGTAAGTAAAAAATGTGCCTTTATGAAATAATGTGCATATCTTAAGACTTTTAAAAGTATTATTATAATTCTTACATAAGAACATTACATATAAAAGGATTTATTTCTTGAGTTTTTCATCTAATATATGTTAAATTAAGCCTCTGAGTGATAAGAATTTATCTACCCAATGTTTTCAAATCATGCTGGATCTTAAAGGGAAAAACACAAGTTTCCTTTTATTATGACTTTCAATGCAGGTTTAGACAGTCTTACACCTAAAATCCTCAACTAAAATGATTTCTTTAAGAAAATACATTTAGCTACCCTAAGCTTTCGTATCATTTTTTTCATCTATTTTTTATTATTTTTTAAAAAACTGTATAGGACTTCCCTAGTGGTCCAGGGGGTTAGACTGCATTTCCAGGCAACCGTTATAATTTAAAAAAATACAAGTGAAGTTGTTCTCTCTTTCAGGGAGAGAAAGGTGAAGCAGGTCCTCCCGGGCTGCCTGGAACTGTGAGTACCGGTGGCATCTGCTGTCTGTGGGGCGGTTGGAAAAGAGGGAAATAGAGAGACGGGCTGACCCATCACCTTGACCACACACTCCACGACCTTCGTAGGATGACGTTGGCCTGGGGGGGTGCATGTAATTTGAACTGATGATTTGTGTTTTGTACCATGCGGTGTTTGGTATTTACTCGTTATCACACTTGGACACTTTCTGCCTACCTTTGACAGCGAAAATGAAAAAGAGCTGCACGTGGGTAACAATATTAGCAACACATTTTGAAACGTAAATGAAAGGTGTGGTGAGGAAAAAGATAATCAGGGAAACAGATCATCCATTGCTCCAGAGGAACTGTATCTGGAGGGTGGCAGGCACCCTGTCCTTGCGTCTCGGCAGCTCAGAATTGGGGTGAACTGGTTCCTCCTTTTTATGGAGGCTCACAGAGCCTTTTTCCTGTCTCATATTCCAAGGGCCTTAAAGAAGCGTCCCCACTTCTGACCTCTTCCAGTTAAAAAATTGAGTGTTCCTGTTACATATTTCCTGAGGAAATTTTAGGCAACTTTTGTGATAATACTCTTTTAGGAAGTCTGTTCTTTCAGCCTGTGTGAGCATTGAGATAGTCCATACCTAAGCCTCAGAATTGATATACGTCTAACTTGCCTTCACTGGTAAAGCAGATTATTACAAAAGGAAGCAGAACCGCCTGGCAGAGTTCATGGCACAGAGACCACTGGCTCTCTCCTCCGTGCGCGCCCCCCCTCCCCTCCCACTGTCACTTCTCTGTTTTCACGTGTCTGGAAATAATAAAAGTCTGTGCTGTAATGCACAGCCCAGCCCCTGCCGGGCTGTGTGATGATCTTTTCTTCCGTAATTCAGGTTATTGGCACAGGACCCTTGGGAGAGAAAGGAGAGCCCGGGTACCCAGGGGGCCCAGGGGCGAAAGGGGAGACAGGTCCCAAAGGTGAGGTCCTTTCCTCCTCCTCCCGCCCCCCCCGCGCCCCGCCTTCCCTGTTCCCGGGACCATGGGTACCCACAGCACAGAAATTCACATCACACACCTCCAGTGAACCAGGCTCAGTTTGTCCCACTCTCTCTGCCTCCTTGTAGGTTACCCAGGAATACCAGGCCAGCCAGGCCCTCCAGGTGAGCGTCAGTAACTGATTTTTTAAGAGTATTTGTCCGTTTTCTATTCTGTTTCCATTCTGAACACGTTTATCCTCTGTGTCGGTTTGATACTTGCATAAAATGGTTAGCAATGTTGTTGCACATTTTTCTAGCTCTGAAAACAAGGTGTGCTCCTGGGACGGAGTTTGCTTTGTAAATTGCATGTTAGCATTTCCTCTCTCCCTGACTCTGACTTAACAGCCTGCCCTTCCAACGCCCCCAGGGGTATGGTCGCCTTTCTGAAGACCACCCTCCCCCGCGCCCCCCCACCCCCCACCCTCCCCCGCCCCCCCCACCCACCCCCTCCGCTCCCCCCCCCAAGCATCCTCGCTCTTCCTTGCCGTCTGTCTGGAATGCCTCAGCTTGAGACTGGACTCAAGGCTGAAACCTCTTCTAACTAATCTAATCACCCTAATCTTGCTTCGTGGGAGACTCCTGCGTCACTGAGCTTATGCTAAGTCTGTGCCTGTGTGCGAGTTTCGCATTTCCAGCGGGCCGAGTCGTCGGGAGGCTGGGGGCTGCGCTTCTGTGGTGCAGATGGCTGCTGTTTGCACTGCAGGCGTGTAACAGAGCAGAGGTAATAACTGCTCTGCTTGGAGCCTCCGCGTGCCCTGGGGTTGATCCCGCACGGAGCGCTCGCAGTCTTCCTGAGGCTTTGGTTGTGTTTGTTCTTTATTTTTAATTCTTACTGCTCTTTGTTACTTTATTGTTCCCTTCCTGACAGTCCTTAAGTTGAAAGTTCTCCCAGAGCCCCTTCCGTAATTTTTACGGGAACAGACACCCCCTCGCCCTCGACCCGCTATCCACACCGTCGAAGATTCACAGCAGCAGTGGCTCAAGGCTAGCTTTCAGCGTCCTGCATGCCTTTTTGCTGCTAAAATTTGGGCATTTACCCTTAAAATCATTCTTGTTCATCTATCCCACCCCTGTCTTCTCCTTGGCCAGAAAGCTTGCTGGACCTCCCGGGTGCTCTAGCGAACAGGTCACTTCCTGTCTCTTGCCAAATCTGCTTTCTCAGACCTCTTATCTGGCCCCATTAACATCTCAAGCTGTGGTTTTTAGAAACCGTCTTTGAAGCTGCCCTGGCCTTGCTTGCTTTCAGGCTGCCCCGCCACCCTCTGCTAACTGCAGAGGCCCTCGCCTCCCTGCCAGCCTCCCTGCCTCTTGCGGATCACCCGGGCTCAGGTTCACGGCTGGGGTCCGGGTCCTGCCGTCCTTCCTGGGAGCTCTTCCCCGCTCCACTCTGCTCTTGCCTGGGCCAGCTCTTCAGGGTCACCTCCCTGTCCACCCTCCTGCTGCGGCCCCTCTCGGAGGCTGGCTGTCCACTCTCCAGAGCAGCAGTCACTTCCCCTGCGGCAGCCTGGACCGCTGGGTCCCCAGCGCTTCGTCCAGACCCCTCTGGGCTGTCGCAGGCCCCTGCGATCTTGCCCCCACAAAACTCGGGGGCCGAGCTTTCCGCCCGCGCTCGCTCCGCCCACTGCCACGGCATCGTGCTGTTCCCCAGGGCCGCCTCCCCGTCCTGACTCCTTTTCGGCTGGTTCCGGCCCAGTTCCCACCTGCTCTGCGTGCCGTCCGCGGCGTTTCTGCGCCTCTCCTCTCTGAGCAGGCATGGAGCGTCCTCTGTCTGGCCTGCTGGGGCCGCTGCGCTGAGGGGCCGCACAGATCCGAGAGCGGGCACAGGAAGCCCCTGCGCCTCGCAGGGACTTCGCAGGGAGCCCTGGCCCAGCTGCATCTGCGCGTGGCAGCTGGTGCCCTTCTCGCTGAGCAGCCCGCGTTCAGCCGTGGTCCGCTGGTCGTTCTCCCGGGAACAGAGCGAAGGGAACCAGGGATTCTGTCCTGAGACTTGGTGTCGTTTTGTGGCTGTGAGGGTCTCTTCTGCTTCCAGGCTTCCCGACTCCGGGGCTGATTGGTGCCCCCGGCTTCCCCGGCGACAGAGGCGAGAAGGGTGAACCGGGCTTGCCGGGCGTGTCGCTGCCGGGACCCAGCGGAAGGGACGGGCTTCCCGGCCCCCCCGGGCCCCCCGGGCCCCCTGGGCAGCCGGGCCACACAAGTGAGTACCTTGTGGGCGTGTCCTGCATGGCGTCCCGTCCAGGATGGGTGCAGGCAGGGCTCAGCAGGCTGGGGGGGCGGTGCCCGCGTTCACGTGCCGAGCCAGAGGCCGGGTGTCCAGCGACTTACGATTCTCTGCATCTCACGTGGGTGTCTTTGCCAAGTTAGTCTCCACAGAGAGGATGCGGAACATAGACTAATGACCCCGGCTTAGAGGGACCAGAGCCGGCTTAACCCGCATCCGAAGGTGGGGAGCAAGCTGGTCCTGACACAGACACGTGTGCACGGCCCCCCCACACGTGTGCACACACACACACGACGCCCACGCACACACTCACACACACACACGCACACGCACGCACACACACGGAGAAGGGGCTGCTCTGTCTGTGTGGTAACATAGTCAGTGGCTTCAAATCCGAACGGTAGTTTATCAGGTTTTTCCCATCTGTCCACCATCAAAGCTGAGCACAGAGCATGAACCTGTTGACTCAGTGAAGGGGGTTCTTTGGCTCCAAAGTAGCCCCAGTGCAGAGTATCAGAACCTTCCAGAGGACTTGAGCTAACGGCCCAGGGGGCTGGGTCTACACTCCAGCCTGTGCAGAGTGTCAGGACCTTCCAGGGGACTTGAGCTAACAGCCCCGGAGCTGAGCTGACCCCATTCAGCCTGCGCACAGCAGAGCGCCTGCAGCGTGGCTCTTCGGGCTGCTGAAAGGGGCTCTCAGAGGTGCCCGTGGTTGACTCCCGGAGGGCAGACCCGGCTCCACGGAAGGACTTCTCGTGGATGAAGCCCTGTGCGGAGGCCAGACATGCCCTGGACGGCACGAGTGCCTCCAGATGGGCACCCTCACTGGGAACCCAGAACCCAGCGGCACGTGTCTCCTCGTTAACGGGTCGAGAGTGACTTCACGGGGACTCCCGCCCCTTCTGATGTGAAACATAGAGAATGGAGATCAAATAGCGAAGTCCTAGGGGCAAGCAGCCCAAAGGCACGTTTCTCTGCATTTCTGAGAGAAGCTTGTGGGTACCAGAAGGGTCTTTGGGTGCTTATCCCTCATTCCTTGGTCACTTGCTCATTCGACAAACATCGGCATGCCTACGATGCCAGGCGCCGCCCTAAGACCTGTGACAGAGCCCACGAGACAGTCCTGACCCCCTGGACCGCGCACCACGGGGCAGAGACCAAGTGACTCAGTAGCGGATGGGGTAGCAGCTGGGGCTGCAGACTCAGGAGGAGACGACATCGGGAGGGGAAGACTGAGGTCGGGGTGTGGGCAGGCGGGTCGGGGGGTGTAGTTTTAAAATTGAGTGATTGGCAAAGAGGCTGGTGAGAAGCCAGCGTGGGGAAGTCCCGAGCCTTTTCTTAGTATTCTGCCAGTTCTGAAATGTGAACACCTCTCAGGGAAAGACGTGACCTTCTCCCCGCTGAGAATCGTGCGGGTCGTGGGGGTTGAATACCTTGTGACACTTACCCTCTCAGTTTCCCAGTCGCCTTTTTCAGGGTGTGCAAATTAGGTGGTGCACACCACAGTGTGTTAGGTGGTGGTTCCATAAATGAGAGTTTTGCACAGATGGGGCTGGTGTGTGGGCTGCGGACGCAGGAGCTGCAGCCGTGGATGTCTGGGCTACGCTCATGACGAGTGGCCGGTGCAGCCCCGAGTTTAATCACTCGCTCTGACCTTTTCCTTCAAAGATACTGGAGAAGGAAGTGCTAACTCTATTACTGCATGTCCAGAAGTAACACGGTTTGACCCAAACCGTTGGCGTTTGGGTTACTGCAGTTCAGTTTCATGCTTTTTCACATCAGTGATGCTCAGGATTGAATCAGAGCAATTAGGGGTGTTTTCCCACGGGCAGTCTGCACCTCTGAAATAATGAGCACTTCGCTGTGAGTCTGCTCAGCAGGAAAAAAAGGCATAAAGTTGCTCAGGTCTCTGTTGACCTCACAGATGTAGGATATGGACAGCCCATCACCCTTTGAGCCTCAGTTTCTGAATCTGTAAGGATGATGGGGTGTACTTTGTCGTAAGGATGCGGGTGTGTACTTTGCAAAATAATATGAAATAAGGTTCAGGACAAGGCTCAAGAGCTGAAATACATGTTAGAATCGTAAAGTAGAAACTTTAGCTGTGACGGCTTGTGATGGGGAATGGACGGATGCTCTGTGTGCTGGCCGCGCTTTACAAGTTAATGTACTGGGACTGTGTCTTGTCCAGATCACAGCTGGATTCCTAGTACTTGTCAGCCTAAACACAGGTTCTTTTGTAACAGAGATTGAATTAAGAGCCGGTGAGAACACCTGGCTTCAGCTTGGTAGGAGTGATCCTGTAATTGTTAAAAATCCATTTCAGATGGACTCGTGGAATGCCAGCCTGGGCCGCCAGGGGACCAGGGTCCTCCCGGAATTCCAGGGCAGCCGGGGTTGACGGGCGAAGTTGGAGAAAAAGGTAAGAGGTTTAATCGTTCAAGAAAGGGTGACTGTGCTTGGACGTGTGATACGTTCCTTCGTATGTACCGGCTTTGGGTGGACGTGGGTACATTCTTCATTTGAAGCTCTCTTCAAAGTCCCTTCCTGAGACACGCCTTCTGATGGCCCTGCTGAGATTACTGGGTGCTGGAGAGACAGTTATCACCGGGGAGGCAACGGGGGCCTTGAAGTCAGAGTCCCTCCCTGTGGTCAGCAGATTGAATTCCCAGATTGATAGCTCTGTGCTGTCCTTTGGTTCAAAGTCTGAGACGCCATTCCCCAGGAATGCACATCTTTCCAGCTGTCAGCCCGACCACAAGCGTGCACACAGGATGTTCACACCCCTGTCTTAGTTCCCTTAATCAATGTGAGCAGCTCTGAGGTGGCGGGTCGGCGGACTCCACCCACGGCTCTGTTTTATCTTAACCTTCTCAAGGGCCTGTAATGCCAGCCCAGGACTCAGCATAATCCCCTCACAATCTTGGGAACGATGGCTCATCTCTGTAGACAGGCCTGCCTTAGCGTGGGCTAAACCAAGGATGTTCTGGTATTTAAACAGTATGGCTCTTAACGCCCAGAACAAAGAGAGTGTGGCCTCCATAAGACTGATCCCTCCGGGCCCCATGTCTGGCTTTAGATTGCAGAGAATTTGCACTCTTCAAAAGTTCAACGTGCAAATGCCTGGAAAACGTCTCAGCACTTTGACAACCATGTACGGTGCAGAACCCTAGATACAGTCGAGGTTTAGGACAAAGGCCCTAAGACATCCCAAAGGCCTTAGCGTAGCTTGAAGATCAAGAGGCAAGAGGTTCGCATTTCCAAAGAAAGGCGTGTCCTCCCGTCTTCCAGCTCTGGGGTTCCTCTGGTCGTCCCTCCTCCGTGTCAGGTCAGCTCTTGCTTTGTGTGCCTTTTTAGTCCCCCGTGTCATCTGTCAGCCTGGAACACAGGTTCAAAGTCCCGGAGTTAGAGGGGCAGTTGCCTAAGAAACGCTAAGCCAGAGAAAAAGGTGATGGGGAGTTTCAGAGTTAAGACAGAAGGATGCAGCCGTGTCGTCTCAGGCTGATGAGCAGAGTGGAGTTCTGGATCACTGTGGATTGAGGCAGGGCCTGTCCCTCTGCAGGACAGAAGAATGGGGCTCCTTGGAAGGGTCCCCGTGGTCGCCTGTGGCCGTGCCGAGTGCAGAGGGCGGGCCCCATCTCAGGGGCCCGCGGCCGCTGGCAGGGGGATGCGTCCTGAGTGGGCCCCGGGTGGACGGTGCCTCTCCTGCGCTGCCGCTGCGCTGCAGGGCTCTCTGCTCTCTCGTTCCGCATAATAGCCCGTGTCTCCTTTCTTTAGGTCAAAAAGGAGACAGCTGCCTCGTCTGTGACACTACAGAGCTTCGTGGGCCCCCAGGGCCACAGGGACCCCCCGGAGAAATAGGTAAGACCCCCCAGTGTGAAAGGGACCTGGTTGGGATTGGCTTCAGTGGGTCGGAACCTTCGTGGTGAAGCGCATCTTACATGCCTGACCAGATGGTCTGCATCAGCGTTAAAGCAAGAGATGAGAAGTGGACCTGCCCTTCCGGGATTTATCCATTTTGTCGAAAACGATCAAGATGGCCTACACGTTCAGTGTCAGAAAGGTTTCCTAGTGAAAGGGTAGCGGCAGGTGGTTCACACAGCTCTGAAACCTTCCTCATCTCAGAGGAGGTCACTGCCTGCTTTGGCAAAAGTGGTCCCTGGATGGGTGGGCAGGAATTTGTAGCCATCCAGAGTCAGGGGTACTGGTGTGCATTCCAGGGTCACTTCCCCACTTCTGAGCCCACATTAGGCATTTTTTTTGGTCATTACTCTCTTGAGATTCTTTAAACATCATCCACTTTGTATAAAAATCTTTGCACTTTTGAATCTTGAAGAAAAAGGAAGGATTTTGAGCTGTTAGAAAGTGTCTTATCAACAGTGTGCTGAATTTTTCCTCCGTCTCTTACAAAAGGTTTCCCAGGACAACCAGGGGCCAAGGGAGACAGAGGCTTGCCCGGCAGGGCTGGTGTGGAAGGAACGCCTGTAAGTAAACCAGTCTGAGTTCCTGTATGTGTTAGAAGTTGCCACCGAGCAAACCAGCTAAGGCGTATCTTTTTACACCTGCAAATGGACTCTTGCTTTATTTGGGAGCCAGTAAAGGACTGCTTTGTGGAACAGTTAGAATTACTCCCCATGTCCTTCCTGACTGATTGAGCTGACAATGGGCTGAAGCATTGAATCCAGAACCCTCATCCCAACTTGCTGGTCTTCTCACCTGGTCAGAATTCAGCTGCCACTTAACCTGTGTCCAGGTGTGGCTCAGCGCTGGTGGGCACTTTCCCACAGGGCCTCTAGAGGCTCTTGCAGCCAGTGGTGCCACCGAGGGTCACGCCAGAAGCTGCGCTGGTGAGCTGTTGGCTTTCTGCATGACCATCCATCCTGCACCAGACAGCCTAGAGCTCCTCAGTGAGTAAGTTCAGCAGTGATGGTTTCTGTGGTGATGGAGGCGAACTGACCTGTTTTCTTCTGGAAATCTGAGCTATTCCTTTATTCTCATAATTGCAGATACAGATTTTGAAAATTCCTACCACCAACATCTATTATAAAGATGCTTTTTCAAACCTGTAAAGGCAATATCTCCATCTCAGGATGTGAAATCTTTCAGTTAAACAGAGTATCAGTTTCTTAACCTTCCTGCTTTGTCTTAAAAGGAGTCATTGAATAGGAAATTATAGTAGTGATCTTCAGTATTGAAGGACATGACTTCTGTGCGTGGAATCAGCTTCTCTGCTAAAGCTTCTAGGCCTGTGGGGTTTGTTCTTACATTGTCTTTGCTCTACTAAGTTCAGTAAGCATTAACCAGCTTCTCCAATTTCTTTCATTGCTTTTTTCTTTTCATTTCTCTTTTGTGCTAAATTGAACATTAAATCTTTAGCATTATTCTTTTTTGGTGTACAAATTACATTTGTAGTTTAAAAAGATATTTCTGGAAGGTTCTATGAGAGTGGGCCAGGCCAAGAGTGAGTTGAAATAGGAATGAAACAGCTGGAATTCAATGGTTTTCTCCGTTTGAAGTCAGATCATGGGCCTCTGCTCTCCAGAACTTCCCCGGTGCCTGGGGAGCTGAGTTAGAAGTCGCAATTGTTTAAAATATTTCTAAATAAGTTGTAAGTTCACAAAGCTGGGAATGCTGACTGTGGTGGGGATCAAAGTCGGAACCACTTTGAAGGCCACAGACAGCGTCTGGACATGGTCTTTATCTCCTCGGCCTTTCTGGAATAAAGACTTCCTGCTTCGAGTCTGCCTGGAACCTAGTTCAGACACCCGCCCCTAGATCCAGCCCCAGACCCAATAAAAATGAGAAAAAAAAAGGAAGGGATGGCTGAGGAGAAGCCATGATACAGAAAAAATGCAGAAAATGTACAGCAAAAAGGCACATCCCTGTGCCTTGTCCGCCAGAGCTCCTTTCTTGGGATAGCGGGAAGACACCTCTAAAAACTGTTCTCTGGGGAAATAGCTTGAGATGATAATGGTTTCCCTTTTGTTAGATGCAGTATCACAGCTCCAATGGTTAAACTAGCTCAAAAGTGTGGTCCCCTTATTTCGCATTTGGCTGGAGGCTAAAAGAGGCTCTGCAGACCAGGAGAGCCAGCTGGAAAGTCGATTCCAGTGGAAACCCCTCTGATCCTGCACTTAACTAGGGTAGCGTTTCTGAGACATGTCCTCTGAAGGCTGAGAGTCTGATTTTGGGGAGCAGTGTCCACTCTGAGATGCTGAAGCCCAGCCCCCAGCAGGTCTGGGGTCACTGGGAATGACCTGCGCTGGTTGGATGGAATGTCTCCTGAATCTTCCCAAGGCGGCACACTTTTTGGAAGAAGACTGCGCAAGTCGTCAGATCTCCAGTTTGTGCAGCCGATGCTGAACCGCCAAGGCAGCTTTTGATTCTTCAGTATTTATCTTAAGGGATAAGAATCAAAAGACCTTTAAATCGTTTGGGATTAAGAAGGTCTGTGGCACAGAAACCACACGAGACGTCCTTGGGTTGTAAATGTCACTTTTCAAAGAAACCCTGGATTTCTCCCTTGATGCCTGGCGAGGTCATCGGTAGGGGGGGAATAATTGTATTTTTCCCACCCTGTGCTCATAGTATCAGAGAGCACTGTATTTCTAAGCTGTGAATCATCGACATAGCGTAAGAGGGTGCTTCTGTTTTGGGAAGACCTGCACTGATTGTGATTCCTTACCCTGGCATTTATCTTTTATTGGTGGATGTTGCTGGTTCTGCATGTCCTTCCTCCAGCATCTCCCTCTTGGAGACGGACACGTGGAGACAAGAAAGAAAGCCTTGGTCTTGCCCTCAAAGCCCTGAAAAGCTAGTGGAGAGATGAGTAGATAGTGAATGTCCCTGAGAGCAGGGAGGCCCGCAGGCTGCACTGTGCTAACGTGGGAACAGGGCTCCTTGGTCTGTCTGAAGAGGTTTCTGAGTTTAGCTGGGCATCATCACCGACTCAATGGACATGAGTTTGAGCAAGCTCCGGGAGTTGGTGATGGACAGGGAGGCCTGGTGTGCTGCAGTCCATGGGGTCGCAAAGAGTCGGACACGACTGAGCGGCTGAACTAACTGAAGGATTCACGGGAGCTAAAATTAACTCGGAGAGAAAACGCTACAAAATACCACAGCAGCTTTCAACCAAGTGATGAGTTTTCCCTGATCCTTGCCAACCTTCCCAGCGTGTGGCCGGTGGAAATACTGCGTGGCCCCCCTGGGGACCAGCACGCGTAGGTTGAGCGTCTTCCCTGATCCCCCAGGAGAGCTGAGCGAAGCGTGCTCGGCTCCCAAGGGCACTTTCGGCCCAGGGCCAGCTCTGGCCGGCGGTGTCTGTCCAGCGGCGCTTTCTGCCAGGATAGACCCCCTCGGTCAGCACCGTCCAGTTTGGGCAGTCCTGGCTTGTGGTGCCTACTGAGTCCTTGAAGTGTGGCTGTGGGACTAAGGAACCGAGGCTTAATGTTAAGTTTTTAAAGAGTAGTGGGCAGCACAGCCTTGTCGCCCCCTCTCCCGACTTCTGGAAAAGCCCTGGCTGGCTTCGGCCGTGTCTCTGAGAAGGGGTAACTGCCCGTCTGGGCAGAGCAGCTGCCCCACAACTTAGCTGGCACCATCTGACTCCTCAGAGGCCAGATGAGCAGACACATGTCAGCCCCACGGTGATGCCTCCCTAGCGTGCCAGCCCCCGATCCCCTCCGAGCCGAGCTCCCACGTCTGTGTCCGAGGCAGGCTTTCCTCGATAACACCTTTCTCCACGGGGCCCATGGGGTGGGGGGGACCCAGGACGGGCTCTGCGGCGGGAAATCAGCACTTTCTGGCGTGCGGTCCTGGACATATCACCGACCTTCTCTAAATATTAGCTCCTCACCTGCGGAACAGCTGTTCCCGCAGTTTCCCTGCAGAGTTGGGGTAAGAGTCAGGGGTGCGACACCTCGCAGGCCTGTGGGGAATGGGAGCCGTGTTGCTGTCTAAAGGTTGTGTGGATTTGGGTGTCTCCCTGCCCTGTGGCTCCCTCCATTGAGGAGCACAGGTTACACATAGACACAGAGGTGTGTGTGTGCATGTGTGTGTGTGCATGTGTGTGTGTGCGTGTGTGTGTGTGTGTGGTTTACAGACATCCAAAATCCATTTCAAAGGGAATTTACGAAAAGGGGCTCAAGCCACACGAATCTGCCTAGTGAGCAGGCAGCCTGCAGACTCCTCTCAGAGAGCAGCTCGCTGAGACAAGCTGGGAAGTCCTGGCTCTTCCCTCTGCTCGGGAGGCTGGAGGAAGCACCTTCCAGGGGCGTGGGCCTCCTTTGAGGATCCTGCCTTCCAAGAGCTGAGAGATAGTCTCTTGGGAAACTTACTCCTGTTCCATTGACGGCTCAGCGTTGCAGTTACAGAGCTGGTTGGGTGCTCGCCACGCGCGTCTCCTCTGCCCAGGTGCCCTGCCCCTTCTCATCTCTTCCGGAATTAGGGCCGTGAGCAAGGAAGGGAAGCTGCGTTGATTTCAGCACTGGCCAGACGTGGAGAACGTGGCTGTTCCCAGCTCCCGCTCTGGCTCCTGGGCCCAGGGAGTCGCAATCCAGCCCCTGCCAGTCAGAGCTGACCTGTTCTGGGCAATGTTAGCGGTTGTGAAAGGCAAGAAAGTCCCCGGGGACTGGCCCATGGGTTGGGGACAGCTGCTTTTCTGTGCCTGCCCCTGTCAGCGATCCCTCCTAAAGGCTTTTTCAGGGCAATACGGCAGTGAGGTCAGCTCAGGGCTTGGTCACAGAACTGCTGGCTGGCTCCCAGACAGGGAACGAGGAAACCTATGCCCGTTCCCACTTGCCCAGGCGTCCTGGCTCCTTGTTGGGTGTGCTTTGCTCTCTGGACGAGCGTCTTTGCTGGGGGCATCATAAGGCTTTGTTCTTGCAGGGTCCTCAAGGTGCGCCAGGGCTCATGGGCCAGCCGGGAGCCAAGGGCGAGCCCGGCGAGATCTACTTCGACCTACGGCTCAAGGGCGACAAAGGAGACCCCGGCTTACCAGGCCAGCCCGGCATGCCAGGCAGAGCGGGCTCCCCTGGAAGGGACGGCCAACCGGGCCTCCCCGGCCCCAGAGGCTCCCCGGTAGGTGGATTCCCAGACTCTGAAGGTGTGCTTGACGGATGGATATGCAGATAAACGAGGCACTGGTGTCATAACTGCCTGTTTCCACTCAGGGGTCATTGTCGTAGACAGACTCGTCTCTCGTCCCCTGGGAAGGCTGTGGTCTGTAAACTCGGGAGCTGAGAACCTCACCTTAAACAATGAGATGATAAGGGGGCCACTGTCTTCTGATGGGTCTGGGGGAACTGAAAAGGTGCCCGCCTGTTGGGTGGGAGATGAAGTTTAAAGTTAATGGCGTTCAAGTCACCCTTTCAGAGAAGATTCCAGAGATGAATGCCTTCCTCTGTGGGGTGTGCCCTGGTCTGGGGGGAGGCAGGCAGGGTGATTGCTGTGCTGAGATGGAAGAATGCTGGTTTCACTGATTAACTGCAGGTTGACCTTTGCTGGCGGGTCGAGGTAAATAAGTAGCACGGCCACGTTAGACCCTGGTCACTCTTTTACCACGGATGCTGGGAGATGTGCGCTAGCTCGGAGCGCTGGTATGTCTGCTGATAATGCTCTCTTTTTCACTCCAGGGTTCAGTAGGATTGAAAGGGGAGCGTGGCCCCCCGGGAGGCGTCGGATTCCCCGGGAGCCGTGGCGACATCGGCCCTCCGGGGCCTCCAGGCTTCGGCCCGATTGGCCCCATTGGTGACAAAGGACAAATGGGCTTCCCAGGAAACCCTGGGGCCCCAGGCCAGCCAGGTGAGGCCCGAGGTCCTCGGGTGCCGCCCCAGAGCACCAGGAGCCTGGGCTCAGCCATGCGCAGGTGTGGGTCTGGTTTCAGTCCTGCCAGGAGGGCGACTGTGGCCTGGACAAGCCCTTCCTTAGCATCCCGCATGTCGTCCCTTTCCTTTATGAGCTGGGCCAGGTGATATGTGTAGCATCTGGGTGACAAGAAGTTGAATTTAAGGTAATTTCCTTATGAATAACTATCCCATGCATGGCAGCCCTCTCTAGTATTCTTCCCTGGAGAATCCCATGGGCAGAGGAGCCTGGCAGGCTCCAGTCCAGGGGGTCGCAAAGAGTCGGACAGGACTGAAGCGACTTGGCACGCAGCACGCGCATGCCGTACGTACCAGCGAAAATCAGCCCTTTCTGTGGATGTTAAAACAGCATGAGCCCGTGCTCCGTTTTTCCCCGATGCGTGGCCCGCTTTGGCTTCTGTGTATCCCAGGCCACGTCCTTCCCACCCCTCCGCTGATCTGCACCCACTCAGTGACTGGTCCACAGCCACGTTGACTTGGCTGTTTAGTTCCGGGCTAGCTTCAGTCACCTGACAGGTTTTCGTGTTGCTCTGGGCGCCGCGCATGCTGCTAAGTGGCCAGAGAGGCAGCAAGCCAGAGCTCCCACCCTCCCAGAGCCCACTGCCTGGATGTCAGCAGAGGACGTGGGGGGCGGGCCGTGTGAGGGGTCCTATAGATGTGCTCCACGGCATCGCCGTCCCTGGTTCATCATCGGGGACCGCAGGGAAGGGGGCTCCCCGGGGCCTGCACGCAGCAGCTGCTCACTGACCTGTTAGCTGACTGTGAGTCACTGGAAGGACTGATGCTGAAGCTGAAGCTCCAGTACTTTGGCCACCTGATGTGAACAACTGACTCACTGGAAAAGACCCTGATGCTGGGAAAGATTGAGGGCAGGAGGAGAAGGGGACAACAGAGGATGAGATGGTTGGATGGCGTCACTGACGTGATAGACCTGAGTCTGGGCAAACTCCAGGAGATGGTGAAGGACAGGGAAGCCTGGTGTGCTACAGTCCATGGGGTCTCAGGGAGTCAGACACGACCTAGCGACTGAGCAACAGCTGAGAAGAAAGGGACACTGACATGGTTGCCTGCAGACCTTAGAAAAGAGGTCAGGAGTGACCTGGACACAGAGGACAGAGGACGTGAGCTTTACTGAGACGTCTTGAAGGTGGGAGACGTGAGTGGAAGGTGGCCGGGGTTGCTTCCAGTGGTGTGACTAGGAAACCCTGAGGAGCGCAGTGACTCAGCAGTGGGCGGTCAGAGTTTCCAGGAAGAGCTGCCCACTGTCCCGAGCCGGTGTCCAGCCCCGAGTTCCATCAGTCTCGGCCCCCTCTGGGAGCCGCCATCTCCCTGTGAAGGCACGGTATAGAGCCATCGGCTCGGTACTGCAGGAAATGCCCACAGCCTTTGATGGAAGTCCAAACCCAGCTGGCTGTGTTGCTTATTACTGCTGCCACTGCTGGGTGATCGCCGGTTACTTGGCCTTAAGTTAGGACTTACTTGTCTGCTGTTTAGCAAGGACCTGAGAAATGTCTCATTTATGATTCCTTTCGGGGCAGGACGTCCTGGGCTTGACTTCGGAAGCCCCTCGGTCTTGGAGAAGGGGCCGTCCTGCTCCTGATTCCCGGAGCACCGTCTTGAGTGTTCTTTGTGCTTCTCGAATCTGAACACTGCTGCTGCTAAGTCGCTTCAGTCATGTCTGACTCTGTGCGACCCCATAGACGGCAGCCCACCAGGCTCCGCCGTCCCTGGGAGTCTCCAGGCAAGAGTACTGCAGTGGGTTGCCATTACCTTCTCCGAATCTGAACACTGGCAGAGTGTAGATAGGAATCAGCTTTTTTTCTCGGCCAGAAACCAGCATCATCAGAAAAGCCAGTGGGGCACACACAGATAGGTCTTGAGAGGATGGGAAGAAGGTTCCGGAAGGTGGAAAGCC